>NC_044386.1:116709662-117058593 GCF_006542625.1 Nomascus leucogenys
GTGAGCTGCACATGCCTGCAGGGACTGGGTACTTGGGCGTGGATGAGGCAAATAGCCAGGGCCCACAGGCCCAGGTCATCCTACCCCCATCCACAGCCATGGAGACTGATTTAATAGTAATATTAAAAATAATGATGAACAATAATAAATACATAATAATGCTATTTATTGTAAAACCACTTAGCAAAGTCAAAGTAGCCCCTGTCTAAGATTAGTGTCACTTTCATTATTGTTATTTTTACATATCAGTTGCTTTACATGGATTATCTCATTTAATTCTCATAAGGACCCTATGAGATCAGTCTTATTTTTTTTTTCTTGGCATTTGACAGCCCAAGATGCAGAGGCTCAGAGGGGCCAAGCAGGTTCCTTGTGCAGGGTCATGTGGGTACCAAGTGTGGGAGACAGGATGAGAAGCAAGCAATCCACTTCCACTGAGGCCCCACCTCCCACTGTTGTCAGCTCAGTGCCAGTAGCTGCCTTTTCCTCCCTGTCATGGACAGTCTAGCCCATGGTACGCTGCCAACTGGCCTCTCCATCTTGACCAAACCTCCACAAGGCCTCTGTTTGCAGGGTCCTTAGATACAAAGTCTGTGCCTCCTCTTCAGACCTGAGCCTTTCCCTGCAGGGTGGACACACTCCACAGAGCACCTGGTAGGAACAGGCCCCTTTCCCTCTTCCTAGCCAGAGTGCCCTATGACTCTTCTGCCCACAAGCCCAGTCCTACAGTCCCACAGTCTTCACGACCCACCAAGGCTCACAGAACTCATCCACAGCTGAACCTAAGCAGAGTGGACTTTTGCCAGGTCCGCACCTGGCCAATACACCGCCTATCTTGCGGCATGGTATTGTGGGTCAGCAGGGGGCATGTAACCCACAGACTGAAGAAAATCACAACAATAACTAACCAAGACAGGTGTATATAAAGTATTCAGTGCGACATTTTACAGTAAACCTTCAATGTGTGGCTTCACGGTAAACGCCATTGTTGCTTCTAGACATCTGTACCTATATTTGCTCCGTGTATTAACTCATAATGACTTCTGATGAGACTTTAATTGCTTACAGTCATGCAAAGGCAGAGTGTACTAGTGCACCTTGCCATGGGCCTCATCTCTGTCATTCGCTGCCACCTTCAGACAGTCATTCCCCTTCCTGGCTTTTCTATCTGTAAAAATGGATAATCAGTGATCACCAAGGGCCCTTCCTGGTAAAACATATCTCCTTCCATTAGCTTTCCAATTATGCATCCAGTTCAACCAATTAACAAATATTGATTAAATGATGTTCCACGGCCTGCCAAAAGTAAAAATGCTTTTCAACGCTATGCTAGAACGTGATTTAAATCTGTTTTTGTATCACACAGAATGGAAAATACGGAGCACTAGGATCAAAGATAATAGCCAGAAGGCCTTGACTGTCTCTTCCTTTCCCCTGGAATGTGATAACCAAGCAATACCCGGCCCTTCCCTGAGCAGATGGAACTTACACTTCTGGGCATCTCACTTGCACTCACATAGGCGCCTTGCATGGCCAGGGGAGGGGCTTCAGCAGTGTATGCACATGGTCATATGTTTTTGTCCTATTTTCAAAAGTAAGACATTTTAACTGCAATCAGTGAAGGCTGTGTCTCTTCCCACTCATGACGCCCCTCCTCCAATCAGGCTTTCCATCATGTTAAGTGGAAGGGGAGTGAGAGACTCCCCATGAGAACTTTTGGGGTCTAGCTAAGGACAAATTGAGTTGGGAGCACATTGACTTGAGTCGAATATGTGCATGTGGTTCACAGTAACTTCCTTGGAGAGCTGAGCTATTGCTGTCTGGTGTAGGAATGACGTCCAGGGATACTTCCACTACCCTCCAAGCGGACTCACTGAGAGCCATGACACCTAGATAGGTCATGTCCTGATATGGTCATGTGCTACTGTCCACAACACCAGGAGCATGTGATTAGACAAGGAGAAAAAAATTGATACAGAAGCTGGTCTGAAATATCCTTCCAAATCTCCCAACTCATATATGACATACGAAAGAAAATTGATGGAGGAAATTTAAAATTTGGCAACAATTCTAAATACTTACCTGACATGAAAGTGCTTTTTATCTGTATAGCAGGTTGAGAAGCTAAAAGAAACATCTCAAACTATGAATAACATCAAAAAATGTTTAATTAACCACAACAAAGTAAAGACTCCATTATCTTGAGAGTCTCTCTTTAAAAAGCAATATCAAAAAAACTGCTATCAAAGACAATGCAGGCAAAAGATCAAAAAAATTAGAGTATTCCAGGCAGATAATTAATTTACAATATTATGTTATTTTGTCATGTTTGTAGTTTTGTCAACTTAAAAATTGTGATTTATCTTCTTTCCTACATATCCTCTTTCATACCTAATTTTATTAATTCACAAATTGCATTACTATTCTGAAAGAGGATCCTCCAACTGCAGAAGATCAAAGCTCCCCACCACCAGGACCTGCCCCCTACCTGCACCTAACTTGAGAATCTTCAGTTTTTCTGAGTGGCCTGGGGTCTCAGAGTGGACGTCATTCACAGGGCAGTCAAGGGGATGGCAGAGGGATGGCCACCAGGCAGCCAATCCTAGGAGACATGGGCAAGCCAAGCATGGCAGTGGGCCTGAGCCGACCACTTCTATTGTCTTCACGAGACCAGATGCTGGGAAGACACCTGATCACTGCTCTCTTGCCTCATTTGGGGCAAATAATAAGCACGACAACACACACACCACACACACACACACACACACACACACACGGCAAGCCGGCAGGGCCCATCCAAAGGCCTCAGGCAGGAGCTCTGCAGGCACTCCTCCGTTCTCCTCTTCTGGAGCCTTACAGCCCACCTTTGACAAGAGATTCAGACACCTTGAGTTCCTGTGCTTACCAACGGCCAGGCCAAGGAGAGTCCAGGAATGCCACCTGCTTCCCACGAGAAAGGAATTTCTCACGTGACACAGGGAGAGTATGCCCCCCCACCACCAGAACTGGGAGGATGACATGAGATAGGAGGGATGGGAGCAGTGTTTCTAGACTGCTGTGCGTAGGTGCTTATAGAGTCCACATGAAAGATTGAAATGAAGTCCAGACCCTGCACTTAAGCCTCATTTAAACAGTATAATTTATCCTTTCATCCGAGCAAGCTCCAGTTCTGCCAAGTAGTCGCCACTCTATATCCCTGACCCTGGGCCACTGTAGAGTATTAATGTTACCGGCCAGGGGTCAGAAACTATTTAAACTTGCAAATAGGCTACTTGAGTCTGCGAGGACTTGGGGTGCTGCAGCCAGAGAGGACACAAACACGTTACCTCCACTATGCTCTCAGACTCTCAGATCATTTGCTTTGGTTCCCAGGAGCTTCTGCCCAGCCCGACTCCCCTGTTGGCCCCATGGAAGTTAAACTTGAGGCTCTAGAGGCAGGCTACACAGGGAACTCCTTGCTGGCATGCCTCCAAACGGTATCCCCATCAGCGCCTGCTCTGATTCACGCCAAGGTGACATGCACACATTTGAGTTGGTGAGGTACTTAAGAGGCAGGACTTCTGGTTCATTAAGCAGCGCCCTGCAGGACTACGTACCTGACAGGAGGGACAAACAACTCAGTAAAGACTGTCCGTCATCTCCAGCTTGCAGGAAAACAACTATCAAGAGCTTCCTTCTGCTGAAATATCACTTTCTGTGCATCACTATGCAGCAGGGACCTCCTCCGCCCACCCTCACCCCCCTGCATCCATCAATCTTCCTTACAAAAATGATTACAGATAAATGGACAGTGAAAATCACAACTGCCCCGGGCATCTCTAACTCCCTGTTGCAGTTTTCACATGCAGCACGCAGTGTGAGTTTTGCCCTCAGAGGGTCTCTGTCTGCAGGCTGCTCTTGCCTTTCCCAGTGAGAAACAAGAGTGAAGCCTGCCTCTGTTATTCGCTAAATCTTTCCAACATGCAACATAGCCTCACCTTAGAGAATGCTGGACAACTCAGTCTCAAAAATAGCCTGTTTCATCGCCAATACGCAAGGCCAACCCTAGGCACCAAGAATGAAGATTAATGCCAAATCTCAATTCCTGGTTCCTCACATCCTTCTTGATTTTTAAAAAAGTGGGAAAAAAATTTTGAGGTGCACAAGAAGTTTATTTGGCCTCCTGCTGAAAAGATATTAGTTTAATACACATTTTATTAAACTTTATTTTCTTACATGCATTCCGCACCTAGCATGTAGCAGGCCATACACTGAGCATTTTGCACACGTTACCTTTTTTGATCCTTGCAATAACCCTTGAATTAAGTAGTGAGCTAAAAAGAAAGAGGCAGAATGCGCCAGAAATCCAACTTTCTTGGATTCTGATTCTGTGCTGTGTCTTGGTACATAATTTTAAGAATGGTGGGTATCTCCCTTCAAGAACCTTCGGAAGTACATCCTGGAAGGGACCAGGTAGAGGCAGAGCCAGCGGCCAGCTGCTGGGAGAAGAAGTAGAGAGGGCTTAGTAGTCTCCTTCACCTCTAGGCAGAGATGATAAAAAGGAAAAATAAAAGGATAAAGGCTTAGATAGTCCCAGGCTAAGAAAAGAGAAGAAAACCCAAAGTATATTAATATTAACCAAAAGGTATAAAAATATATCCCTGGCCGGGCGCGGTGGCTCACACATGTAATCCCAGCACTTTGGGAGGCTGAGGTGGGTGGATCACCTGAGGTCAGGAGTTTAAGACCAACCTGACCAACACGCAGAAACCCCGTCTCTACTAAAAATACAAATTAGCTGGGCTTGGCGGCGCACACCTGTAATCCCAGCTACTCTGGAGGCTGAGACAGGAGAATCACTTGAACCTGGGAAGCAGACATTGCAGTGAGCCGGGATCACGCCATTGCACTCCAGCCTGGGCAACAAGAGCAAAACTCCATTTCAAAAAAAAGGTATATATCCCTAAATCTGGGATGCTTGGCTCAAATCTGCCCTACAAAATTGACCCAAGTTCCCAAGTTGACATTGTATCTCTTGAGAAAGGGGTCTTTCAGTGTTTAGAACTATAATATATACACACGAATACAAAAAGTACAGAAGATAATGTAATACACACCATGCATTCCCCCTCCAAAAATGAGTAAGTATTGTTTCCACCTCTACTAACTTCTTCTAAGAAACTAGACAAAGGGGCCTTCTAAGAAATGTTTCGATGGTGCCACCTGGTGGATTCATCCTAAAAGTGCTATCTGCTCTTGCTCACAATTAAACGGACTTGAGGACAAATTCTCATACATAATGAGATATTTGGCCCACTAATTTTTCCCCCCAGCTTTCCTTTATTTTCTCTCTAGGCATCCTCAGCCTCCCTTCCATTCCACTACAATCAACTGATGCTTAAAGTTCCCATTTCATTTCATAGCCTTTCTGCTGCATTAGAGCAGTTTTACAGCAAGATTTACAACAATGTCAGGAATAAAGAAAACTGCTGTAAAATAGCCATGGACAACATTATAAACTGGCAGTAAAATCGACCATAATGCACATAATGCACAGCTGGTATTTATGTAAGCCACCTGTTCCATTTTTAGCTACTCCTGATCCCTGCTTTTATCCCATTCGCTGTGCTTTGAAAGACCTTTTACCTGCCTCCTTCTCCTCTAAAGGCCTTCAGAACTGTTAAGTTCCAGAATTTGCTGAGCCCTCATATTGGGGTACCCTTGCTCATCTATGAGCCCAAAGGCCCAACATGGCTGAACCTTGCTTCCCAGTCTTTGAACTCTGCCAAAACCTGGATATTGAACAGAAGAAAAGTTTCAGAAAAACCCTCATGCAACTGCAAAATACATTTAAATATAAATACATACACTCATCTAAAAAAAGTAAATAGTCAAGGAACTATGTACTGTTCACCCACTATGGAGAAAATACTAGAGCCATAATTTGTAGGAGTGGTTTCCATTTAATGAGCAGCATCTAAGTATGAGCTTAAAATTTTACACGTTATCTCTAATCCATGCAGCAACTCTTCGAGGTTGCTTGAATCAATTACTCACTACCTCTGTGACTTCAGTAAATAATCCTATCAACCTCAGTTTAGAAGTTGGCCTATCAGGGCCAGGCGCGGTGGCTCACGCCTATAATCTTAGCCATTTGAGAGGCTGAGGTGGGCAGATCACTTGAGGTCAGGAGTTTGAAACCAGCCTGGTCAACATGGTGAAACTCCATCTCTACTAAAAATACAAAAAAAAAAAAAAAAAAAATTAGCCAGGCGTGGTGGTGCATGCCTGTAGTCCTAGCTAGTCAGGAAGCCGAGGCAGGAGAATTGCTTGAACCCAGGAGGTGGAGGTTGCAGTGAGCTGAGATAGCACCACTGCATTACAGCCTGGGCAGCTCTGTTGAAGAAGAGGAAGAGGAAGAGGAGGAAGAAGAAGAAGAAGGAGAAGGAAAGGAAGAGAAGGAAGAAGGACAGGAGGAGGAGGAAGAAGAAGAAGAGGAAGAGGAAGGAGAAGGAGGAGGAGGAGAAGGAGAAGAGGAAGAGGAAGAGGGAGGAGAGGAAGGGGGAAGGGGAGGGGAAAGGGGAGGAGGAGGAGGAGGAAGAGGAAGAAGAAGAAGAGGAAGAAGAAGGCGGCGGCCTATCAACTGTGTGGAATTGTAGTGAAAATTTAGAGTAGCTGTTTCAACAGGTAAGATTCACCAAATGTTTATTCTGTACTAAGCATCCATATAGGAACTCCCCACATATTAACTCATTTTATATAGTCACAAGCAACATATGAGATGAGTACTATTAATATGCCCAGTTCATAAAAGAAAGCTGATACACAGACAAGTAAATTGCCAAAGGCCACAAACCGGTAAGTAGCAAAGCCAGGATGTGAAACCCCCAAAAATCATATTCCAGAGCACTCTGTTCTTTATACAGAGATCTATGACTATTATTTAGATCATTAATTTTTAAAAATCAAGGAGTGAAGTCAGCATAAATGGCGGAATAAAGACTGACAAAACTTCTGTTCTCCATAGAAACAAGGAGAAAGTTGGCAAAGATTATTAGAATCAACTTTTCCAGAACTCTAGAAATTGACCAAAGACTTGTAGCAACTCAAGCAGCATGTATTTAAGAAAACTAGCCAATTCTCCATAAGAACAGTAAGCTTTGTGGCATTTTACCTTGATTCACTCTCATGCCTCACTTTCCTTTCCTGCAATGGCCTTGAAAAATAACACCCCACATTCCTGGAGCAGTACTGGAACCACCAGAGTGAGCAGAATGAAGCTGTTTTTAAAGCCTCATTCCCAAAGATTTGTCCTTATTGGAACTGGTCAGACCGGTCTGGTAATACTCTGGAAGACTCCACATGCAAGATTGTCTGTATTTGACCTGACTTGGAGATTTACTGGTTTCTGGTATTTACAGAAATCTCTGTCCTATCCTTACTCAACAACCAAGCTAACCAAATAGAAACTTCAGTTGCCACAAGTAACAAAGAGTACAGACTTTGTAGAATTAGTTCAAAAAAATTATTAAATATACAAAACAGCTAAAAAAATTGCAGCACCAACAATATATTCTGGGGAGGGACATAATGATTTTAAGAGGTGTCCAATGTATTATTTTAAATAGTCGTCAACAGAAATTACAAGGCATGTAAGGAAACAAGAAAGTATGGCTCTATAATAGGAAACTAAGCAACTAACAGAAACGGTTCCCTGAGGAAGTACAGACTTTAGACTTACTAGAAAATACTTTAAATTGGTTATTTTAAATGTGCTCCAAGAGCTAACAGAATGTGTGTCTAAACAACTGCAGTAAATTATGAAAACAATGTCTCACCAAATGCAAATATTCACACGGGGATCAAAATTACATATTTTTGAAAAATTTATAGAAATTCTAGAGTTAAAAAATACAACAACTAAAATGAAAATTTCGCCATAGGGGCTGAGCAGAAAATTTGAAGAAGCAGAAGACAGTATAGCAAACTTGAAGATAGGTCAATTGATATTATCTAGTTTGAAGAACAGGAAAAAAGTAGAAGAAAATGAACACAGCTTTGGAGACCTTTGGGACATCAGCAACAAAATAAGACGTGGATAAGAAGGAATTCAGAGGGAGGGGAGACAGAGAAAGGAATAGAAAGAATATTTGAAGAAATAACGAATCAAAACTTCCCAAACTTGATGGAAAACATTAATCTACATATCTAAGAAGCTCAACAAACTGCAAGTAGAGTAAACTCAAAGAGATACACAGCCAGACACATCATAAACTGTTGAGAGAATCCTGAAAGCACAAGCGAGAGACAAGCCATATTCAAGGATCCTCAGTAAGCTGATTTCTCATCATAAACCACGGAGGCCAGAAGATACTCGATGACATCAAGTGCTGACCAATGTCAACAAAGAATTCTTTGTCCACCAATATTATCCTTCAAAAATAAAAAAGAAATTGGGACGCGGGGGCCCAGAGCTTTTGGGCAGGCCCAGCCATTGAAACCCGAGACGCGGGGAGGGAGCTGTTGCGCGCCGGGAGGGAGGCGGGCGGCCCTGGGCCTGGCCAGAGTGGCTCCCCTTACCTGTGACTCAACGGGCGGCCTCAGCCTCCATCCTCAGGCGGCGCCGCGCCCCCCCCAACCCCGAAGCTGTCCCTGTGCCCCTGGCGTCCTCCTCCCTCTCCCATTTCTCCCCCGGGGCTGCCCCCCGTTTCCCGCTCCCCGCCCCCATCCCCTCCCCCAGGGTCACCACTGAACCCTCTTCCCAGCTACCAACCCCTGGCTCCCCACACAGTTTGCAAAGAGCGTTGGCTCCACCTTCCCACCTGATTCGCCACCCCCAGGAGAATTTACTGTTTCTCTTTCATTTGTGGGGAGAAGACACCGTTAATGCCCCCACCCCCCACTCACACGCACACCCTCGCCAGTGCTCTGGGCCTGAATGGGCACATCTCAACCCCCTCCCACGCCCCTTCACACTTCGATTATTTCTTTGGACAAGAATCATGTGCGTTAACCCTTTTTGAAAATGTTCCAAGTTTCACTCCAGTAAGCTTACTAAAAGGAAGGAGGAGGAAGAGGAGGATGAGGAGGAGAGGGAGGAGAGAAAGGAGCAGGATGAAGAGGAGGAGGAGAGAGAGGAGCAGGAGGAGGAGGAGGAGAGAGAGGAACAGGATGAGGAGGAGGACAAGGAGGAGGAGGACAAGCCAGCAGCGGCAGCAGCGGCCGAAATTTACAGTTGAAAAATAGGCCAAAGCACACTGAACCTGCAGGACAGCCAGTAATCTTTTCTGCCCATTTCAGTCTTTCCCTGTCCTCGCCCAACTATTACAGGCCCGCTTTTGCTGATACCTAACAACGTCATTTAGTAAATGTTCAGCTAGTATTCACTTGAAATAGAAATATTCAACGGCAGGTAATTTTTTCTCCTGTATTTCTTCTTGGCCTGTTTCAGGGTGTTATCCAAGGGGAGTTAGAATGCAGTGGTGGTTTTAAAATACCAGCAGCCTAGGAACCCGAAGGCCTCAGCAGGCTGGCACCTCCCCACCCCGCTGCGGCTCTTAGAGGCCAAGATTGAGGGTTGTGATCAACTCGGTGCACCACTGGAGGCCATGTGAGGAAGCAGCAAACTGTTTCTCATGAGAGCAGGATGTTGGCAAACTGACAAACTGCGTCTGCCGCCCAAAAGGACTGCTGAGGGCAGTCACCACCCAGGCGCAAGTGTTTCTTATGATTAGACATGACTGAAGCCTGTTAGTAATGAGAACTTGTGATCAATCAAACAGCTGACCAGTCTTACCGCCTCCTCCCTGCTCATTCTCCCAATGAATGCGAAGGGCTGTGGAAGCTCAGGGGGCTGCCTTTGCTCACTAGAAGCAGGGAGCTCCCTTCTTCCCCGTTTCCCCTTCCTTTAAAACAGCTTTATCATTTCTACGTTTGTCCCTTCGTTCAGTCTTGTAATGACTGTCTCAAGTAGTAAGAGTAATAACTGTCATAGTGACGGTCTCAAGTAGTAATTGTGGCAGTCAGCCACAGGCACACAGGACTGAAGGTTCATTAATGTCTGCTGTAAAAATGTAAAATATTTCTTCAAGGTCTGAATAAGTATACATTTATTGGTGTACGTTTTTGTTACATTTTTTAAAGTTCTCTTTTTTTAAAAAAATTACATGTATAGGGTCGGGAGCGGTGACTCATGCCTGTAATCCTAGCACTTTGAGAGGCGCAGGAGGGTGGATCACCAGGTCAGGAGATCGAGACCATCCTGGCTAACACGGTGAAACCCCCGTCTCTACTAAAAATACAAAAAAATTAGCCGGGCGCCGGGCGCCTGTAGTCCCAGCCACTCTGGAGGCTGAGGCAGGAGAATGGCGTGAACCCGGGAGGCAGAGTTTGCAGTGAGCCGAGATCGCACCACTGCACTCCAGCCTGGGCGACAGACAGACTCTGTCTCAAAAAAAAAAAAAAAAAAAAAAAAAACAAATTACATGTATAGTGCTTAAACAGTTCCTTTAAAATGTGTGTGTGTGTGTGTGTGTGTGTGTATACAGCATATATAAAGAATAATGAACTGAAGTTCCCTGCTTCTCATTCAACTCCTATTTCCAAAGTCAGTCAAATACCTCTTTTCCTTTTAGTTTGAGTTTTGCGTCTCGCATGAGTAATTTGAAACTACTCCAAAATTAGAAAATAATTCTTCTAAATTTACCTCCAGTATTTTTACTGTCTTGATTTTCAGATTTGAATTTTAATCCAATCATAATTTACTGACCTATATGGCATAAGGAATGGATCTAGCTATATCTCATCGTTCCCACACCATTAAATGGTATATTCTTTCCGCTACTAATTTGAATTATCTCTTTAACCATATATTAAATTCTCATACACATTCTGTTTTATGGACAGTTTTCCTATTTCTACAACAACACTGCACTATTTTAATTACCCTAGCTTTTAGCATATATTTGGATATCTGGGAAGGCAAGCCAGTTGCATCTAGTCTTTAACATCGGTTTGCATTAACATTTTTAAAGTTTTGAAACTTCCCATTACAGAACACAGCATCCTTTGGTTTATTCGGGTCTTCTATGTTTTTTTCCTAAAGTTCTAGTTTTTTTGTTGTTGTTGTTTTTGTTTGTTAGTTTGTTTTGAGATGGAGTTTCGCTCTTGTTGCCTAGGCTGGAGTGCAATGGTACAATCTCGGCTCGCTGTAACCTCCGCCTCCTGGGTTCAAGCGATTCTCCTGCCTCAGCCTCCTAAGTAGCTAGGATTACAGGCACGAACCACCATGCCTGGCTAATTTTTGTATTTTTAGTAGAGATGGGGTTTCACCATGTTGGCCAGGCTTATCTGGAAATCCTGACCTCAGGTGATCCACCTGCCTCGGCCTCCCCAAGTGCTGGGATTACTGGCATGAGCCACCGCACCCTGCCAGTTCCACAGTTTTCCACAAAGGGATCTCATACATTTCTTGCCAGGTTTATTCCTAGAGATTTCTGATATTTGAAGGGCATTGTGGATGGGCTCTTTCTTTTCTCTAATTACATTAGAATTAGTTATTGCTGATACATAAGAAAACTCAGGCCCCAACAGGTGGCCCCCACCTGTAATCCCAACACTGGGAGGCCAAGGCAGGAGGCTCACTTGAGGCCAGGAGTTCAAGACCAGCCCGGGCAACTCCACCTCTACAAAAAAGAAAAAACTAAAAAATTAGCCGAGCATGGTGGCACACACCTGTGGTCCCAACTACACAGAAGGCTGAGGTGGGAAGATTGCTTGAGCCCAGGAGTTTGAGGATGCCGTGAGCTCTGACAGTGCCACTGCACTCCAACCTGTGTGTCGTCAGAGACACTATCTCTTTAAAAAGAGAAAGCTATTAGCTTCAGTATATACCAGTCTCATATCCAACCATTTTAAGAGGTCCAGTAGTCTTTAAAAATCAATGATCATAAATATTATAATCAGATTATCCATAAATAAGCTGGATCTCTAAGCCTTTCTCAGACCTACTCAGCCACTTAGCACTCACTTCTGACACAATTACCCTTGGCCCCAATCAAGGAAAAAAGAAAAATGCCTCTTATATGTGTATACCGGAAAATAGCGGCCCCTCGAAGGCCTGGAGCATGTTTTAGTATGGCCCCCCTTCCATTCCAAGAGGATATTAAGCTCTCTGCTGCACCCTCCATCTGGCCTCATTTGTCTACACAGGAAATTTCCTCAGTGTTAACACAAATGTTCCAGTCATTCCTAAGATAATTGTGAAATTTGAAAGAAAAATCCAGTATTTAAACAGGGCTAACAAACTACTGGATTTTAACAAATAGAAAACTTCCCGTTGCAACAGTTGCTACTTTGCAGTTGAGCTGTACTCCCAAAAAAAAAGTGACCAAGGCTTAGCAAAAGTCTAAGGGAAAAATATAAGACAGAAGAAAAATAAAGACAAATCCTTCTCCTACAAAATGTAAGGGAAATATCGCCTTGTGGTATATCATAGAAAACTGCCAGAAATTTTATTTTTTAACTTTTTTTTTTTTTTGAGACAGAGTCTGGCTCTATCGCCCAGGCTGGAGTGCAGTGGTGTAATCTCGGCTCACTGCAAT
The DNA here is from genome assembly GCF_006542625.1 of Nomascus leucogenys. Lineage (NCBI taxonomy): Eukaryota > Metazoa > Chordata > Mammalia > Primates > Hylobatidae > Nomascus > Nomascus leucogenys. The sequence continues at coordinate 116,722,244 of NC_044386.1, forward strand.
CTCTGCCTCTCTGGTTCAAGCGATTCTCCTGCCTCAGCCTCCCAGGTAGCTGAGACTACAGGTGCGAGCGACTACACCCAGCTAATTTTTGTATTTTTAATAGTGATGGGGTTTCACTCCTGACCTCAAGTGTTCCGCCTGCCTCAGCCTCCGGAAGTGCTGGGATTATAGGCGCAAAGCACGGCACCTGGCCCTGCCAGGAATTTTAAAACATCCATTTTCAAAACTATTAATTCAAAATTCACAGGTGAAGTTGTAAATTGCGTTATCTTCAATATCAGTTTCCCATGGCATATTGAAGATGATACCAGCATACCAATTTCTTGATGGTTTTAAAACCATTTTAAATGATTGTTTCAGAAAGTAATAAAAGTCTCATCTTTTTCATTTTCTTTTTTTTTTTTTTTTTTCCATTTTTGGAGACAGGGTCTTGCCCTCTCATCCAGGCTGGAGTGGAGAGATGATAGCTCACTGCAGCCTTGACCTCCCAGGCTCAAGCGATCTCCCATCAGCTGGGAGAAGCTCCTACATAGCTGGGAATACAGGAGCATGCTGCCACCGTGCCTGGCTTCAAGTTTTTAATTTTATTGATTCTCTGTCTGTCGCCTAGACTGGAGTACAATGACACAATCTTGGCTCACTGCAACATCTGCCTCCCGGGCTCAAGCTATTCTCCTGCCTCAGCCTCCTGAGTAGCTGGGACTACAGGCACCTGCCATCATGCCTGCCTGGTTTTTTGTTGTTGTTGTTTGTTTTGTAGAGATGGGGTTTCGCCATGTTGGCCAGGCTGGTCTTCAACTCTTGACCTCAAGTGATCCACTTGCCTCAGCCTCCCAAAGTGCTAGGATCACAGGAATGAGCCACCACACCCAGCCTCAGGTTTTTAATTTTAAAAGAAGTAAATGGTGTGAACATTTGAGAAGCATGCTTTAGTATAAAGTTTAAAAACATGAATGTACAGTGTCCAATACCTCCAAGAAGATGAATTAGAGCTTCAGGTTCCTAACCTACCTGAGCACAGCAGCCAGATCCCACCTTGAACAACCAGCGAATTCACAGCCAGGATGGAATGGTGGGGGGCGGGGAGAATGTTTTTATCAAATTTTTAACAAATTGCACTAGGAAAAAAATATTTGTAAAAAATTAATTGTGCTAACTACTTCTGTTAGTTAATTCCTAGTGTACATCATAAACAGTATAATTTTGAAAACAAAAATGTTGGCCATGTCTCTTCATAATGCTCTCCTAACTTAACACTGGATGAACCTAACAAAAAAGGGAAAGCAATGGGTTTTTTGATGAAATATTCAGAATCACTTTTAGTTCTTGTTTCCATTTTAATTATAATCTATTTACTCATTTAACTGAATATTTGTTAGTTGTACACCATAAGGTCACCATATCAGCAGCCATATCATGTCCCCTATAAGAGAAATATTCAAGTGCAAGGTTTTGCAAATAACAGCTCACGGCCCCATTTAGCCCATTGCCCATTTTTGTACAGCCTGAGAGCTAAGAATAGTTTCTACACTTGCAAATAGCTGAAAAAATCCAAAGACGACTATTTCATGACACATCGGCATTAAGTAAGTTCAAAATTCAGCATCTATAAATTATTGGAATGCAGCCACACCCATTCACTTACATATTATCTATTGCTGCTTTCACACTGCAACAGCCAAATTCCAACTGGCCCACAAAGCCTACAACGTGGGCCAGGTGTAGTGGCTCATGCCTGTAATACCAGCACTTTAAGAGGCTGAGGCAAGCAGATCACTGGAGGTCAGGAGTTTGAGACCAGCCTGGCCAACATGGTGAAACCCTGTCTCTACTAAAATTAGCCAGGCGTGGTGGTGTGCACCTGTAATCCCAGCTACTCAGGAAGCTGAGCAAGAATCACTTGAACTGGGAGGCTGAGGTTGCAGTGAACCAAGATTACACCACTGCACTCCAGCCTGGGCCACAGAGTAAGACCCTGTCTCAAAGACCCTCCTAAGAGGGTCGCACCTTGCCCCCTTAATCCTAGAGTCAAATCTGATTACAAACGTAATTCCTCTCAGGCATCCCGCTCGTAAGGAAGATCACTGTGCTTTCTGTTAAATGAAACAGCTCCATTTAGTGGCCTTATTCGTTCTCAGGCTTACTGTAGTTCATCAGCCGGAAGACTGCGTTTGACATCAATTTTTAGAGAACGTTTGTTTTTACAATGGAAAAAGAGAAGTGCAGAGTTGAATCTCAAAATCCATACTTCTCGGAGCTATTTTCATTCCAGAAAGTAGGAATGTGCTGGAGGTTTCTTGTGTGGGGAGAAGGGAGGTGAATGAATACAAAAATAGACATATCACAGTGACTAAGTAAAATATTTTATGTCTGTTGTTTTCTTTTTCTATTAATTTCAAAATTAGAGAAAACTTTAGAACAAAAAAAAATAGTGAATTATGGGAAAGTAAAAACTCCAGGACACATCCAGTTTAGTTAAAATAAGAGTAGCTCATGTCACATCACAAAAATAGTAATGATGAAAATTTCATCTTTGTTATCAGAAAAGTAGTATGGTTAAACATGGGCAGTCTTTGCACTTAAGGAGTCTGCTTAAACACAAGTTCCCATTCCCAGACTTCGTCGGTGAATGTTGATAGCAGAGTTGGACCCTAGCAGCAACCAACTTTACAAATGTGGGCATTTCTGGCCGGGCGCGGTAGCTCATGCCTGTAATCACAGCACTTTGGGAGTTCGAGGCAGGTGGATCACGAGGTCAGGAGTTCAAGACCAGCCTGGCCAAGAGGGTGAAACCCTGTCTCTACTACAAACATACAAAATAGCCAGGCGTGGTGGCAGGTGCCTGTAACCCCAGCTACTTGGGAGATTGAGGGAGAGAATTGCTTCAACCTGGAAGGCAGAGGTTGCAGTGAGCCGAGACCGCACCACTGTACTCCAGCCTGGGCGACAGACTATGTCTCAAAAAAAAAAAAAAAAAAAAAAAAAAACACACACACACAAAACGGTGGTCGGGGGGGGGTTATTTCTTAATGGCCCAATCTCTTCCTTTAACTGTGCAGGACAAGCCAAGCCCCCATGATGGAACTAGGTAAGTGATAGGAGCCAGGAGAGCTGCTCACCAGAGGTTGAGACCAAGTCCACAAGTGCCTCTGGGAATATGAGAAACTGGGTAACTTCTGCGAAATGAGGCGAAGTACAAAGCTCTCTGCATCCCACTCAACGCAAGGTGGGCCCCAGCTTCTCAGGGCAGGGAGTGGGAGACCAGTGGGAGCAAATGGCGCTTCCCACCTGTTGGCTGTAAAGAAGGCTGCAGCCCACACCAGGAGCCAATTAAAGGGAATTGCGCCTGGTTCAGAATCCCAGAAAGCCATCAAGTGGGGTCCAATCCCTAAGGGTGATCCCAATTAAAAGGGAGCGCTTTATATCAGGACAATTCAGCAGATGGGGCCACGTGGTCCTGCTGTCACACTGAGCTCTCTAGAGGCAGGACGGTGCTTGAGAGGCTCTGCCTGCTTCCCTGAAGGAGCTTCTCCTCCCCAGACCTAGATGGGGACAGAGAATTATGGCTCTATTATATAACTTTGGAAAAATAATATTTTTAGTTTTAAAAAAGTTTAAGAATATTTTTAGAGATAGGGTCTCGCTCTATCACCCACGGTGGAGTGCAGAGGTGCAGTCATGGCTGACTGGGCTCAAGTGATCCTCCTGCCTCAGCCTCCCTGAGTAGCCAGGACTATGGGCACACACCACTTTTTTAGAAATTTAATTGACAGTCTTGCCATGTTACCCAGGTTGATCTTGAACTCCTGGCCTCAAGCTATCCTCCCACCTTGGCCTCTCAAAATGCTGAAATTAAAGGCATGAGCCAATGCACCTGGCCAAAAGGTTTTTTTTTTTTTTTAGTAGTATTCTCTGAAAGATCAAGATGTTGTATAACACAGCTTCTTCAATAGAGGAGATAGCCCCAAATGTTAGCTTTTTCAGTTATTCTGACACAATTAAAAACACGAGGACCGTCTGCAGAGCCAGGTAGCATGCCACGGCTGTGGCTATCAGTGGCACATTTAAGGAGTCCAGCACAGTGTCAAGCCAGCACTTTTCACAGGCAGAACGCAGGGTAGTGAGCAGAGCTAGCAAGCCTGCACAGACACTAGGTGGCAAGCCTCTGACCCTCAGGGCCAGTGAAGCTGGGGACAGCGCCTGGGGCACAGAAACAATCCATGCGTGATCCGGTGCTGTGATCCTCGTTTCTCAAAACGGGAAACCTGAGCACAGAGATTCACTTCCCTGAGGACCCACAGCCTCCAGGCAGTGGCGCTTGAATCAATATTTTAAAGGCAGGCGCTTAAGCTTCATCTATTGTTTTGTTTTGTTTTTTTTTTTGCTCACATCTCACATGTGGAATCAGTTTCCAGAGCAATCAAATTTTACCAAATCCTAATGGCCAAACACAATGAGGGGCTCTAGCAAGGAGCAGGGATTACTACAGAGGAAACAAAATCTAAGTAAACGACTTCTAGGGTAGCCCACAGTGCCCAGGACGGTACCCCTTTGAGCACGTTCCTGTGTCCCATCCCAGACACCCCCCCATCCCAGGCAACCCCGGACAGCTGGTAGCCAAGGCTAAATTTAGCTCACCTTTGAACCATCCTGCACCACAAACGGACTCAGACCCAAATGTCCAGAAGGCCCCTGCTGGCGCTCCTGTGTCCGGAATTGGTGGGTCCTTGGTCTCACTGGCTTCAGGAATGAAGCCACGGACCCTCGCCGTGAATGTCACAGTTCTTAAAGGCGGCGTGCCCCGAGTTTGTTCCTTCTGATGCTCAGACGCGTTTGGAGTTTTTTCCTTCTGGTGAGTTCATGGTCTAGCCGGCTGAGGAGTGAAGCTTTGGACCTTCGCGGCGAGTGTTACAGCTCTCGAGGCACCGCGTCTGGAATCGTTGGTTCCTCCCGGTGGGTTCGTGGTCTCGCTGGCTTCAGGAGTGAAGCTGCAGACCTTCGTGGTAAGTGTTACGGCTCATAAACGCAGTATGGACTCAAACAACGGGCAGCAGCAAGGTTTATTGCAAAGAGCAAAAGAACAAAACTTCCACAACATCCACAGCGACCTCACCACTTTGCCACTGCTAACTCCGGCAGCCTGCTTTTATTCTCTTATCTGGCCCCGCCCACATCCTGCTGATTGGTCCATTTTACAGACAGCCGATTGGTCTGTTTTACAGGGAGCTGATTGGTCCGTTTTTGACAGGGTGCTGATTGGTGCGTTTACAGTCCCTGAGCTAGACACAAAGGTTCTCCACTTCCCCACCAGAGAAGCTAGATACAGAGTGTGGATTGGTGCATTCACAAACCCTGAGCTAGACACAGTGTGCTGATTGGTGTGTTTACAAACCTTGAGCTAGATAGAGTGCCGATTGGTGTATTTACAATCCCTTAGCTAGACATAAAGGTTTTCCAAGTCCCCACCAGAGTAGCTAGATAGTGTCATTGGTGCATTCACAAACCCTGAACTAGACACAGGGTGCTGACTGGTGTATTTACAATCCCTTAGCTAGACATAAAGGTTCTCCAACTCCCAGCCAGACTCAGGAGCCCAGCTGGCTTCACCCAGTGGATCCTGCACCAGGGCCACAGGTGGAGCTGCCTGCCAGTCCCGCGCCGTGGGCCTGCACTCCTCGGGCCTTGGGTGTTCAATGGGACTGGGCACCATGGAGCTGGGGGCGGCGCTTGTCGGGGAAGCTCCGGCCGCACAGGAGCCCACAGAGAGAGAGGGGAGGCTCAGGTATGGCCAGCTGCAGGTCCCGAGCCCTGCCCTGTGGGAAGGCAGCTAAGGCCTGGTGAGAAATTGAGCACAGCAGCTGCTGGCCCAAGTGCTAAGACCCTCACTGCCCGGGGCCAGGCCGCTCCGAGTGCGGGCCTGCAGAACCCATGCCCGCCCGTAACTCGCGCTGGCCCGCAAGCACCGCCGCAGCCCCGGTTCCCGCCTGCGCCTCTCCCTCCACACCTTCCCAGAAGCTGAGGGAGCCGGCTCCGGCCTTGGCCAGCCCAGAAAGACGCTCCCACAGTGCAGCGGCGGGCTGAAGGGCTCCTCAAGCGCGGCCAGAGTGGGCGCCAAGGCTGAGGAGGCGCCGAGAGCAAGCGAGGGCTGTGAGGGCTGCCAGCATGCCGTCACCTCTCACTCCGACCCGCTGTCCTGAGCTGCATCCTTGTGCTTTCAAGGGGCATCACCTTATCATCCTCCCCTAGATCCTTGGCCTTTTGGGGCCCAGAATGCTACGGAAGCCCAGCGGCTGGGAGGACCTGGGCTCCCGCTCCATAGCGGCCCCGCAGCCAGCACGCAGCCAGGATCGCAGAGCAGGCAGAGCTCGGCCACCGGGCTGCCGCCTGACCCAGGAAGCACAGCGCGAGCTCCCACTCCGTCTTCATGGATTCCCAGCCCAGCTGTGTGGTGGTGACTGGTAAGACTATATATTTTTTTTCTCTCCTATTTGTTGCTGCTTTTAGCCTGCCCCTGGAATGCGCACTGGCCTGATCCTGGGTCTTAAACAGTTCCCTGAGGGGAAAAAAGAATGGCAACTGGTGGTGCTAATAATTCCAGATGGAAACGAACTTGCTGCTGTGCCCTATTAATAAACAATCAGGAACACAGGCATTTCTGCTTCTGTGGCTCATTCGCCTCAAATAACTCTTGAGTGGCAGGCACAAAGGTGCCACTGGTGGCTTAGGCTCAGACGTTGCCCTTCAACCCAGCAGGGAGGAAGCTGAGGCTGGTACCTGCTTTCCCTGGTGGGGCCCGAGGCACGTGAGGTATCCCTTGGGGGTGCAGGCTCATAGCAAGGAAGAGGGATCTATAGGCCCAGAAACCAGAGGGCCCTCACAAGGCTTGCAAGCCCATCTACAATGGCCACCCACAAAGGAACACACAGTCCCCAGTCCCCACTCCCAGAGTTTGACCTTGCAACACAAGAGCTTCAAACCTTCACTTGCAGAGTTGATTTTTCTAATTTAGAACAGATAAGAGATGTCATATTTTCTCAGGGAGCTCTGAAGCACCCCCTGAGAGCCACTAGCTGGAGACCCTGAGCCCCAGAAGATCAACTTGGAAGGAATGGTGGCTGCTCACTCCTGCAAACACCAGCACATCCAGAGTCACCCCCACCCACACGTGCCTCACCAAGTCAGCATCCCAGCTGGTCCCTGGGGGCCTGATCTTCACAAAGCTCTTTATTTTTATTTTTTTTTGAGACAGTGTCTCGCTGTGTTGCTAGGCTGGAGTGCAGTGATGCGATCTCAGCTCACTGCAACCTCTGCCTCCCGGGTTCAAGCGATTCTCCTGCCTCAGCCTCCCGAGTAGCTGGGACAGGCGCGCACCACCATGCCCAGCTAATTTTTGTATTTTTAGTAGAGGTGGGGTTTCACCATGTTGGCCAGGATGGTTTCGATCTCTTGACCTTGTGATCTGCCCGCCTAGGCCTCCCAAAGTGCTGGGACTACAGGCATGAGCCACTGCACCCGGCCCTATTTTTATTTTTATATTTTTAATTTTTCTGAGACAGTCTCCCTCTGTTCCAGGCTGGAGTGTAGTGGCTCAGTCATAACTCACTGCAGCCTCAAACTCCTGGGCTCAAGTAAGCCTCCCACCTCAGCCTCTCGAGTAGATGGGACAACAGGCACTCACCACCACACCCCACAATTTATTTTATTTTATTTATTAGTAGAAACAGGGTTTTCCTGTATTCCCTAGACTGGTCTCTAACTCCCGGGCTGAAGTGATCCTCCCGCCTTGGCCTCCCAGAATGCTGGGATTATAGGCATGAGCCATCATGTCCAGCCTTCATTTTTAGTTAGACACATTTGGCCAGTTTTAAGTTTTCTGAATTGTGTTGGATGAAGAGATAGGGTTTCCTGGATGAATGGGAAATTGAAAGTTGTGTCGCTTAATCTTTTCAGACTATAATTCAAACTCCTATTGACCTTCTGAGAAAAAGAAAGTTCTTTGGGAAACCTTTTCTCTCCCTTGCTCTTATTTGTGTTATTTTGGTTCTGGAGATCGAATGGTTCAAATTACTCTTGAATTCCTAAGGAAACTGTATCCCTAATACATGCAATGCTTGTCATGAATGAAAATATGAACATTGAAGCACCATCTTAGAATCACTCTGACCCCTGCCTTTGTCTTGTCAGCCTGTGGTTTGCTGGCAAACTGGAGATTGTTTGATGAAATACCTGATAATCAGCCGCGATTTGGGAATGCCCGCTGGATTCCAGAGTGTGGCCTTCCTGTGTTAGAAATGCTTAGAGCTGCCAGGGGCAATCTCTTCATTTAATTGGATTTGCTTCGTGTATAAATCTCGCCAAGACAATCGGCATGTAGACAGATGGTGGGAGAACCAGGGCTCTGACAAATTGCTTCGAGATCAAGGTGTTCAGACTGGCACCAAGAATAACAAGAGTGAGAAAACAGGCATCGCTCCCATGGGCCTCTCAGAATTCTAAGATTTCTCCAGCTCCTTTTGCAAGTTCCACTGGGGGGCCCGACCAAGTTTAAAGTAAGGTTTGACCTTGCAACACAAGCGCTTCAAACCTTCACTTGCAGAGTTGATTTTTCTAATTTAAAACAGATAAGAGATGTCATATTTGCTGATATAAATATGATTCTAAAGCAGAATGTGATTTTTGTGTGTGTTGCTGCATTTTTATTGTATTGTTATTATCCCAGGAGGTACGTGGCTTCTCAGTGCTTGTTTTTCTTAACCTCGCTGTTTTCTGTAACTGCCCCCTTTTTTTTTTTTCTGGCTGTTTCCAGGGGCAGCTAAAGTCTTATTTATTCTGAAGGATTTGGTCAAATCAGAGGACACCATGGGCTTTTTGGGACGTCCTGTCCAAAACTTTTTCATTCTCTGAGAAAGTTTTTACTCCCTCATAAGACAACCCTGTTTGTGGGTCCAGACCCAGATGTTCAGGAATTGCAAAGGCGTAATTCAAGTTTCTCTCCAGAACTGGTTCCTACTCTAAAGGCCTGAGGTCCAGGGAGCTGGGTTTTCAGAGACTGACATGTAGTCACAGCCCTTTCCTCATTTAAGAATTTGAATGAATTGAGAACTATGTCACAGGAATCAGAGATGGAACTGAAAACCTCAGCTGTGCTCCAGGATAAAGCTGAGTTAGAGAATTCCACTTGTATCTGCAGCCCACTTAATTGAGCACCTGACTCCATCACAGGCGTATCTGGCACTGGCTAGTCTCCCACACAGGAGGCCACACAGTTTTTAAAACTTTTTATTTTGAAATAGATATTCATAGGAATTTGCAAAGAAGTGTACAGAGAGGTCTCCTGTACCCTTTACCCAGCCGCTCCTGATATTTCAATATAAAAGCCAGGATATTGACACTGGTGTAATTCAAATTTGTATGTGCGTGCAGTGTGTCTGTGTGCATGTGTGTGTACTTTCAGCTCGTGTGTAGCTTCCTATAACCACCACCACAATCAACATACCTAGCAGTACCATCACCACAGAGCTTGCTCGTGCTCCCTTTGGGAAAAGGAGTATTTACCCAGTTCCTATACCCCCACTATATCTTGGAAGTAATGAACTTGTTTTTGATTGTTACAAGCTCATAGGTAGAAGAGACTAGCCTTGTCTCAGATGACTTTAAACTTTGGATTTCTGAGTTAATGCTGGAATGAATTAAGACTATGCGGGAATGTTGGGAAGGCACGATTGTATTTTGAAATGTGAGGAGGACATGAGCTTTGGGAGGGGCAAGGGGTAGAATGATATGGTTTGGGTTTACGTCCCTTCCCTAATCTCATGTCAAATTATAATCCCCAGTGTTGGAGGAAGGGCCTGGTGGGAGGTGACTGGATCATGGGGGTGGATTTCCCCTTTGGTGCTATTCTCATGATAGTGAGTTATCACAACAGCTGGTTGGTTAAAAGTGTGTAGCACTTCCCCCTTTTCTGTCTTCCTCCTGCTGCAGCCGTATAAGACATGCAGGCTTCCCCTTTGCCTTCTGCCATGATTGTAAGTTTCCTGAGGCCTCCCCAGCCATGCTTCCTGTACAGCCTACAGAAATGTGAGCAAGTTAAACCTCTTTTCTTTATAAATTACTCAGTCTCAGGTATTTCTTTATAGCAGTATAAGAACAGACTAATACTGCTGGCAACAGCTGACCTGCTGGGTAATGCCCAGCTTCCCTTGCACAGGCTCCCATGCTGCTAGAAGCCAGTTCCAGGCAGTTATGCAGCATCTTCTCCTACCATCCAATTCGTATGTGCTCCAGCCACATAGGGCAACTTGATGATCTGCAAGGTTCCATGCTCCTGCCTGTCCCAGTGACATGCCCATGCCTTTCTCTCAACTGCTCCTCTCTCCTCCTAGATGAGTCCCCACACCCACTCCTTGTTGGTCCTCTGCAGAATCTCTGGCCAGTCCCCAGCAGAGCTGACCTCTTTCCTCTGAACTACCCTGGAATGCCCTTGGAATTTTATTGGCTCCTGTTCCGCTTATCCACTTGTTTTTAGTCATACATTTAAGAGTCCTTTGAAAATGGGAGTTTTTGAGGAGAAAGATGATGGTTTTCTGTATTGTGATTTCCCCAGTGCTGACAGAGTTGGTGCTCAGCAAATGTTTGAGTGAATGAATGAGTGAATGAATGGATGAATGAATGAAAAGTGGGGTCCTCTCAGAGGTGAGCAAACGCTTTATTTTAATTGTGTTCAAGTGTCAGATGTCCCAGAAAAAAGCATAGACCCTGAGGCTAATTCCGTGTGCTATAATTCTTGGAGATCCAGGAAGCACATAAGCAGGTAAAGCTGGAAAAGAGCATCAGTCAAGAAGCTCATGGAATCCAGCCTTTCCCAAATGTGTTGGCGCTGGCTCCAGGGCAGGTGGGCCATGCAGAGCAGGCACCATGGCAGCACCACTGCAGGTGCTGACTGCAGGGCCACACATTTCTCTTAGATAAGGCTGACAGGAGGGGCTGTGCCTGGCCTCAGCCTCATTCTTCTCTCCACCCACCATCTTCTCTCTCACTTCTTGCTTCCCCTCTGCAAGGCAGCATGTACCACAGGCACGTTCCCAAATCTAGACCTGCCTCACCATATGTGAACGTTATGTCCCATGCACCAAATGTCAGTGTCCTTAGCTACGAAGCTCTACCTCTCACCCCATTCATCCTCCTGTTACCCCACATGGCCCCATCACCCCTCCCCTACGTGGACTCAGTGTCCCTTGGCTCCCACAGGGATACCCCTACCCCATGTTTCCAACATATCACTGCATCTACCCCTAAGGCACCCTCCTACAGCCCATCCCAATGCACACATTGAGGTGGAACCCCAGTAAGATTCTTCCCTGAAGGTGCTGCCAATCAGCATCAAGCCAGTTGAGCCAATTACACCAATCCCCACATGTAAAAAAGGTTCGTGGATCTGTGTCTGAGTTTCTTGGCAGCTCAGGTCTTAACCCAACAATGGACTTCCTTACCCAAGTGCTTGGGGATCCCTGTTTCTTACTGGATTTGACAGGGAGATCAATAGCTACTTTTAAGTACTAGAAAAGATCAACTAGAAGAATAATTCACAGAAGATGAAAATCAAGAAAACAAAGTCCAAACAGACTCCCCTCCCAGTGGGCTCTATCTCCAGCTCCTGGGGCTCTTTAAAATGTGCCATGAAATAAACACAGCTAGGTGCCTTCAGGCATTCCCGAGGTCACTCAGATTTGTCCAGTCTGTGAGGGTCCATATGGGGAAGTGGCTGACAGTGGGAGGCAGCCACGCAGGGGCTGCAGGGAGCCTTGCTGCAGCCACAGTATTTCAAGGCAGTCTTTGGCCTTCAAGAGATGTTCTCTTACTTCGGAACTGGAACCTTGCCCTTCTCTTTAGCCTCCAGCTCTGATGAAAACAGGCCATCCTATTAGAGGGACCTCCCCACACCTGGCTTTCTCCTCTCCCTGATCTGAGCTCAGGCTCCCACCAGCTCCCTTAGCTGGATCAGGGGAACTTCAAGGGACCATCCAGGACTCTGCACCTCATGACAACTCCAAAGGCCGGGGTTCCGTTTGGAAAATGCCTGAGGCTGCACAGCAGTATTTGGGCCCAATTCATTTACAGGCACAAACATCATGCCTTTAAAACTCCTAGTGTAAGTTTTCTAAGTTTCTTAGAAACTTGGAAATCGTAGAGTAGAATGAATCCTAACGGGTGGGGGCTGCATCACTGCTAAAAGTGAGATAACTTCAGTGGACGGTGACGTGACATCAAATTAAGTCTTCATTTTAAATTTAAAATATATTTTAACTTCATTTTAAATTTAAAAGAAAGTAAATTACGTAGGGAGAACATTTTCAGTCCTGCTTATTAGGGCAAGAAGAAAGTTCCAGTTTGCTGATGCTATTTCTCTAACACCCCCCACACCACACACTGATCTTCCTCTTTAACAAACAGGAATGAGGCTTCAGGCTCTGAACGTTGATCAGGTAACTACATCTGAACTGATGTTAAGGATACTTTATTTTTATTTTACTTGGGTTTTTTAATATATAAATCTATATATATATATATTAATTTTGTCAATATATAAATCTCTCTCTATATATGTGTATATATATAAATGTATGTAACTTATACATTTAGAAACTCAAATAAAAGTATCCTAATGTCAGGTCAGATGTAGTGACCTGATCAAGGTTCAGTGCCTGAAGCCTCGTTCCTGTTTGTTGAAGAGGAAGATCAGTGTGTGGTGCAGGAGTGTTAGAGAAATACATATATATATATGTATATATAAATTTCTATATATAGAGTGAATATATAATATATATTTAAGCTTCTAAATATATGTTGCATATGTGTGCGTGTGTAGATATATATATGTCTATATATATAGACATATATATATCTAGACATTATATATATAGACATATATATATAGACAGAGAGAGAGAGAGAAGCTTAAAGGGAGAGTCCACTGGAAGAAAATGTACTGATTAAATCACGTGAGTGGTACACAGGCAGTGGCACTGATGAGGAGCATTAACCACAGCTGTAGGCATGGCTACACAGCAGAAGCATTATTTGAATGATGGACATTTGGGAAACATGAGGAAGTAAAACATCCTTGTTTCAGAGATGACAAAAGCAAATCAGAGTGAGGCCAAGCACTTTGCTTCATGGAGGTGTGATGGCCCTGTGAGGCCCAGGCACATGGAATAAATTAGGTTCTTACTTTTATTAATAGGATATAATCTGCGGGGGAGTCACCGCTAGCCTCCTCTACAATGTCTGTCTTCCTCTTCCCTCCAGCTGCTTGCTGCTCACTATCTGGCTGGATGCAATGCTATTCAGACAAAATACTCCCTCTTTGGTCACCCTCCACACTAAGTATGACAGATGACTACGTTCTACTCAACAAGCTGAAAACAGAAATGTTTTGTGTAACTTCCAGGAAATCCTTCACGAGACAAGCACATGCTCTCTTCTCTCCCCTTTGTTCATCTCGCTCTCTGGTACCAGGGTGTGATGGCTGGAGCCCTAGGAGCCATCTTGGGCTGTAAGGATGAGGCCACATGTAGCAAAGCTGGAAGCAGCCTGGGAAGCTGATGAATTTATGGACCTGCTGCACCTGCATGTGAGAGAAACATTTGTATTGTGTTTAAGCCCTTTTGATGTAGGGTTTTTGTTCTCCTATGTGCCACCAAACCTAAATTAAACATATATATATATATGTAATTATATAATATAACCTTTGCCTCTTAATGTAGAATCCTTTAGCATATACAAAAACCTATAACATCCACTGTTTTGTTTGATCCTCACAAGACCTTAAGAAATAGGCACTTAAAATTCTTTTTTTAGAAGCAGATGAAAAAGCTAAGGCCTAGAGCTGGCACAAGACCAGAGGGGTTGATGAGGACTAGGACTTATGGACTGGAGCCCACGCTCAATCTCTGCCTCCAACATCCCTGAGTTGCTGAGGCTTATCCTGGGCCTGACTGTTCCTGAGACAACCCACTCAGGAAATCCCCACCTCAAACAGCATCTGGATTCTCCAAGCAGCATCCTTGGGTGACTTAGGAGAGAACTCTGTACAATATTCAGTAAAGCAATCCCTCTTTACCTGCCCCCCTCCTGACACACACAGGCCTTCCCTGAGTGACGGTTTAAAGCCATGCTTTGTGCTTTCATTGAATATTAGGATAAGAAAGTGCCAAGTGCAGACTTTGCACCATTTGTTTTTTACAAATCCACAGTGGCCGCTTCCATACCAGTCACTAAGGTCATGGAGGCTGCTGTGCTTTTCTACCTGAACCAATGAACATAATTCTCACAGCAACACTTCTGGATGGGTGGGGATGGGTGGCTAGTGCAGGGCTGGAACAGCCCAATGATTGCACACTCTGGATAGAGCTAGAGAGCCCAGCCGCCTCTGTGTGGCTCACCAGGTATGGAGCTGCACTGAGCATTTTTGCCGCTGAGCTTGATAAAGCAATGGAAAGTTTGTAGATTGTAAAGTGAGACTAAATTCCAAGCAGATCTTTAAAAATAGAAGAGCTTCACCCAAGCAGACGCATACAAGACAAGGCAGCCTGATCAGAAGCCACACCAAACCAAGGAGGCCTGTGCTGCAGAATAGTAGGCCCATGAGCAGCACAGCAGTGAAAGTGTGATGGGTCACTGACGACCACGGTCTCAAAGCAAGGGAGCCTCCTAGACGTGACTTTAAAAGCTAGGATAAATTAGCAGCAGATGCAGGGACCGGGAATCAATCCTTCGAATGGACTCCATATTGTTGCCTTCCTCATTAGGGTTCCTTACCCAGTTTGTGGCCTCTACATTTTAAGAGAGATGTCAAGACCTGGAGACGGGCCAGGGAAATGCAATAAAAATGATTAAAGGACAGGGAAATAGGTCTTGGAAAAGATGAGTGAAAAATTAGTGACTGGAGAAGACAAGGCCACAAGTGACTCTAACCGTGGCCTTTCCCTGCAAAAAAGGTCAGAAGCATCCGAGCTCCGGAAAACTCACGCCGCACCCTAGCTGCATCCAATGAATCCAAATGTCTAGGCATTTTGAAATAGCATCTTTTAAAGCTTTTTAAAAATTTTTTCATCCAGCTGGTGTTGTGTTAACCCAGCCTGAATGTAAATCAAGCACAGACATTTGCCTCCAGAAAGATATCTCTACCATGTGTTGGTCTCTGGTTTGGGGTTTCATCAATTAAAATTAACAAAGGAACTCACTGAGCCTAAAATTTTAAATAAAAAGAGCAAGAAGGAGATATTAGAATTCCCAGAGAGGTTAGAGAACAGGCTTCAGAGGGGACATAAGAGAAAAGGACGGGGAAAAGGCAAAGTCAGAAGTTTTATGGGTCAACTGTGGTTGATGAGCTGCTGTCTTGGGTGAGAAGCATGGCCACCATGGATGAGTAAGCTGCGGTGCCTGTCCTCAGGGGAGTCCAAGCGAGTCCAGTGCAGAATGAGAAGTGTCAGGATAGAGTCTGAAGCACAGTGCCAGAGGCATGAGGATAAGAAGCACCCAGCTCCTTCTGGGCAAGGACTCTCTCATTTAGTCCAATGAGGTATTTGCTTCCTGACCCTGAGTTGTTTGAAATTAAGTCCCTTGCCCCAGTTTGCATGGTCAATAGACAGTGAAAAGCCAGCTCCAGAGCCATGTTCCATAGCAATGCAGCCAGGATGAATCTGAGGAAGCAGCTTTAAAAATATCCCTTTGTATCCATTTAAAGTATCATCTCTTAGCTACATGAAGAGAAGCTTACATCATAGAAACCAACCAGAGAGCACTTACTCAAAACCAGCCTCATGTGACATAGTGTAGATGCTCCTGGGGAAACCAGGACGTGTGACCACAAGTGATGAAGATCCCCTTGAGGAGAATCAGACATGGAGTGTCATGAACACTCATGGCTCCGAGGCATCACAGAGATTCCATATTGTCCACCTGCTCGCCTCCACTCAGTTTTACAAAGGTCCATCTGGGGCCCAGAGAGGTGAAACGACTCAGGCCACAGCAGAACTTCTGAGGGAAGATCCTCTGCTCCAACTGCAGTCTTTTGACTCCAAGTCCAGGGCTCTCTCCAGCACCCAGCATACGTGGCTACAGATGACAGGAACCAAGGAAGGGTACCAGTCATGAGACAGAAGCTGTTGCTACCTGGAGAAGGCACAGTGGCTCTGGGAGGAAGATCAGAGGTGGAGAAGAAAAATTATTATACTGAGCTGATGAAAACCATGGGGAATGAGGAAAAAAACAATGTCATCCATGAAAATCTTTCCCTCTTGGCCTACACATATTAGAGTTAATCATTAAGAACATCAATATATGCCTTTAGAGAAATCAGCCATGATGAAAGCCGCTGTGAAACTGATAAAACACGTACACATGCACATGCAGCTGTGATCTCTCAGGTTTGCTGGGACTAGGAAATGATGAGAACCCAATAATACAATGTTTGCTATTAAAGGATGTTAATAACACTCTAATACAGCATTGTGAATAATGCAATATTGACTTTAGAAGTGGAGTCAGAAAACTTGAAAACAACAGAAAAGGAGGGAAAACCTTCCCTGCAGAATAATTCTCACCCATTCCCACAGGATCCCATGGGTGCTTCTGTGACAGGCCCTAGTGCCTGCCTGCCTAACAGCCATTCCCCTGCCTCCTTGCTAGCATGACCCTGGCTTCATATCAGGACCATGCACTCTACTGAGGGCATGACTCACCATGATCTGGCCTAGGATGGCAATACCATTCCCCGTTGCCTGATGGCTAAGCCCCCAATCTCCCTGGTAATTAGGGGTACCCACGTGATCCACTTCTTACCAATGAGACTTATGGAAACATTCTCCAATCTGAAGGGCTGCTTCAGGTGCACCACGTAAGACTTGCCCACTCGTGAGTGAAGCATAATACAGAGCTATGTTATTTCTCCTATCGTATAGATTGAGCAAAGCTCTGGCTGGTTTTCCCTCCATCTTTCCTTACGAGACACCATGTTCTATTTACCACCTCCTTAGCTCTCTGCATATTCACCCATCTCTGACACCCCTGCTCTGACCATACTGATCATTAGAAAAATTGGGTGCATTTTGCTCTGATGGTTAAGCACCACCATCCAGCCCAGTGCTATCAGCAAGCCCATTTCTAGAACAGCATTTATCATCAGACATGGCTTACATAAGACAGCTACTATGGTACTTACCAAATATGCTGCTGCCTTCTCACCAGGGCACTCCTTCGTGGCCTTGGTAGGTAAAATGTCCTCATGTTTGTATATCTGCCATATTAAAGGGAAGTTAAACTGGAAAATGTTTTTATTTTATAGACTTCCAAGTATTTTTTATCATCTAAGAAATCTTGATTTGTTTTCTTCTCTTGCATAGAAAGGAAAGATGCTGAAGGATGGGAGATTGTTCAGAGAGGAAGATCTGTTTGTTCTCAAGCAACAGCAGTGATGCGAAAACTTTCATTAGCAAGAGAAGCCTTAAGATCAAAGGATGACAGTAATACAGAAAATGTATGTATTTTACCTAATGTACTTTTTTTGGAACATGGGATTTTGGAGTGGTGGGCCTACATGTTATATACATAGTATATTCACTCCAGGATGCCTGCTTCTTTGAGCCCTTTTTTTTTTTTTTTTTTGGCCTTGAGATGGAGTTTTGCTCTTATTGCCCAGGCTGGAGTGCAATGGTGCAATCTCAGCTCACTGCAAGCACCACCCCGTGGGTTCAAGCGATTCTCCTGCCTCAGCCTCCCGAGTAGCTGGGATTACAGGTGCCAGCCACCATGCCCAGCTAATTTTTTGTATTTTATAATAGAGATGGTGTTTCACCATGTTGGCCAAGCTGGTCTCAAACTCCAGACCTCAGGTGATCCACCCACCTCAGCCTCCCAAAGTGCTGAGATTACAGGTGTGAGCCACCATGCCCTGCCTCTCTGAGCCCTTTGATCCTCCTTGTCTTCCCCTGACATGGCAGTGCTAGGACTCCTCCTTCACTTGGTGTATGCTTTTGCTTTCCTCAAGCTTCAAGCGTCATGCTAGCCATGTATTAGCACCATCTCCCAGGTTCCTAGTCAGAAGGCTGCTCCTGTATCATGGACGAATGCTCCCCTGTCAATAAACCATTCCTTATCCAATTTTATGTTCTATCTCTAAGCATCTGAGGATCCAGTCCCATACATTTTCTCCTACATCCTGCAGTTTCAAGTTGACTAGGTCCTTCAGCTCATTCAAAATATAGTTCCTTTCTTCACTTTGCCAGCCCATCCCTTAGCCAGCCATCTTAGGTTGTGACTGAATCCTATATATTGGTCTGAAGGACAAGACAGAAGGTAGAGGTAGATCTTGGGGGTGGTGGGCAGAGGGGACATTTTATCTGCAAGACAGAGGCCTTTGCATTGTCTTGCACTAAGGGAGGAGGACTAATCTTTAACATGGAAGAGTGGGCTCATACAGGCCCAGAGGGTTGAGGGAATTTTTTTTTTTTTTGAGATGGAGTCTCACTCTGTTGCCCAGGCTGGAGTCCAGTGCCTCCCAGGTTCGAGCAGTTATCATGCTTCAGCCTCCCAGTAGCTGGGATTATAGGTGCATGCCACCATGCCTGGCTAATTTTTGTATTATTACTAGGAATGGGGTTTTGCCATGTTGGCCAGACTGATCTCCAACTCCTGGCCTCAAGCGATTCGCTTGTCTCGGCCTCCGAAAGTACTGGGATTACAGGCATGAGCCACCGTGCCCAGCCTAGGAAACAGGATTTTTTAGTACATCAATGCAGACGTCCCATCCCAAATCTCAGGGAGCCTAACCTAATCGGGACCCTGACTGTTTCACACCAGACCTGTCTTCTCGGTGGCTCCTCTACTCTCATAATAAGTTCCAGGTCTAATCCTGGGTTTTTTTCTGCCCTCTGCCTAGAGCAAGTAAGTCTCTTTAAAAGCTGTCAGAGATGCCTTCCAGTTTCCACACTGAGCCTTAAGTTGGTGATTGATCACTCACAGCCTTTCATTGTCTTGCTCCAATATATTGATGGCCCCATCCACTGATAGCCATCCAATCCCATAGTCCTTATGATTTCTAAGTTTTAAAGTTTGACTAAACTGTTTAATGCCTTAGACTTTGTGCCCACCATGCACTCCCTTCCTCTGGCAGCCCCACCGAGGCCCCTACTGCCAGAACCCCACTACCCCATGCCTGTGGCAATCAGGACTCCATTTACCACCCATTACCAGCTGACTAGGGGGGATCCAGCTCCAAAATCGCATTTTAAAACCTGCTTCCTCAGCCCACTGCTGGCATGAACTGCTGTTGCTCAGATTCCCAGGAAACAGGCTTTGAGATGGAGAGTCAGGCACAGGGGCTTTGGGAGCAATTGCACAGCATCCTCAGAGGCTCTCACAAGGAGCTGTGAGGCTGGGGTGGCTCTGAAGCTGAGTTATCCTAAATCAAAGCAAGGTCACTGATATAGTTTGGCTGTGTCCCCACCCAAATCTCATCTTGAATTGTAGCTCCCATAATCCCCACATCCCTGAGGGACCCAGTGGGAGGTAACCGAATCATGAGGGTGGGTTTTTCCCATGCTGTTCTCTTGATAGTGAATAAGTCTCCTGAGATCTGATGGTTTTATAGAGGGCACTTCCCCTGCACAGGCTCTCTTGTCTGTCACCATGCAAGACGTGTCTTTGCTCCTCCTTCACCTTCCACCATGATTGTGAGGCCACCCCAGCCATATGGAACTGTGAGTCTATTAAACTTCTTTTTCTTTATAAATTACCCAGTCTTGAACATTTCTTCATAGCAGTATGAAAATGGACTAATATAGCCACCAGGCCTTTGTGCCACTCCATCAACCAGTCTTTGGATGCAGGCTGCCCCCAGGGAGTGGACTAGCCTCCCTTGGATGAGACAGCTCCAATCACACTAAGGGCAACTCCTGCTGAGGCACACGCTATGAGTCGTCAGCAGGCAGTGGTCAGCTGGAGCGATGAGTGCCTTGATTTTTCAAGGGAGATTCAGGCAACACATGACAACATCCACAACAGCCTCTTAGTCTAAAAGATCTTGATGAAACACAAAATTCCATACCATGGGGTGAAAATAAGTAAAGTTGATCAGAACGACAGGGAAATGAGGAAAGAGGAATAAAATAAAATCACATTTGGCACACAAAATTTACCCCAAGGTTGCTACGCATCTATAAAACATGAGCCACAAACATGATTCTAAGATTCCCAGTGACAAGAAGGAAATGCGATCATTTCCAAGAGTTACAAGATCCACAAGACAAAACCCTTCCATATGTTTTTCTTGACACTAAGGTCTGAGAGGTGTTTGTTCTCTGGCTCCTGATAGAGTGTGAACCTTGTGATGTGGACGAGAACACCAACATCATCCCTGTGGTTAATACAATAGCAAGAATGTCAGAGCAACTTCTCAGAGCACACCTAGAAGCTCACCTCAGGTGCAGCCCCAAAGAGCAGAGGCTAAGCAACTTCAAAAGTCTGTGCCTTCCCTTAAACAGCCTTACTGTACATGAAACATTTCCCAGGCAATTTCATCTTAGATTCCACCTTCACAGAGAGAAATGTATGAAAACATTTTTAGAACACCTGCCTGTCCGTTGGTAAATTTTTTTTAAAGTGGGTACAATAATTGCAATAATCTATTGCATTTTTGAAACATTTGTTCAGCAAACAGTCTTTTTAAAAAGCAAATCATTTTCATTTGGTTGAAAAGCTAGTGATAAATTAAGCCTTTTATGCTCATAGAAAATGTTTTTTTGTTTTATTTCCAAATCTCTCCCTGTCGACATTCAGAGAGACATATTTATGGAGAAAGCAAAACAGATGATCTGGCCACATTGCTGAAGGAGGGCCACATCTGTCTCCAAGTACCCTGAGCCACTAACCAGGATAAATCTGTCTACCACAGAAACATTACAACACCAGGCTTCTGAGCCTCCTTTCCAAATGGCCTGCGTTTCCAGCTTCCTTTTCCTCCTAGAGACACTCACCTGGGTCTCAGTCACTCTCCCAGCCCCCAGCATATCGTGACCCCTATTCCTCTTTCTCCTTGAAATTCTCCAGAGCTCATTCACTTGGATCTGCTCTTCCTTCACAAAAGAACATACCTTCAGTCCTTTCCAATTTGAGGTCAAGTTCCTTCTCCATAAGCATTATTCTCCCAACATTTTGCTGCTTTTCAAATTCAGATTTTCCTATTTTCAAAGGACTCTGACCTCCACCATGAGTCCAAGCGTACATGATGAAATTTAAAACATTTCCCCATTCACCTGCTCCTTCACCTTTCAGTGATGTCACATAAGCGGCACTCTAGAAGACAAGCACAGGGCCTTGCCACTCCCCATGTGCTGTCACCAGGAGACAAGACCAAGGCCTGTTTATTCCACTTGAATCAACAGAAGAGCTACCCTCAGGCTGCAGTCTTGCCCTGGCCAGCCAAATTTGGAATCCACATGGCATGCAAAGTCTGTTTAAACGAGACAGCCAGAAGGATCATCTTCAGGCTATATGGGAGAGAAGAGGGCAGTGTGGGTGGAAAAGGGCGTGGATGGGTCTTGGATTTAAACAAAACTGATTTTGAAGTTTCCCTTATCTTTATCTTTCTAGGTTTCACTTTTCCGATCTGTTAACAAAGATGTTCAAGCCTACCATTCAAATTTGTTGTGAAAATTAAAGGAAACCCTGTTTTCTTAGCTTGGGTCCTACTTTAGCAGATCATGAGACAGAAAGATTCATATGCAAGTAGTTTATTTGGACATAAATTTGTATTTGCTTACTAAGGCTGCCATAACCATGTACCATGGATTGACTGGCTTATACACTGAAATTCAGTGTCTCACACTTCCGGAGGCTGGAAGTCCAAGATCAAGGTGTCCACAGAGTTGGTTTCTGCTGATGCCTCTCTCCTTAGCTTGCAGATGGCCATCTTCTCTCTGGGTCTTCATAGGGTCCTCCCTCTGTGCATTTCTGTGTTTAAATTTCCCTTCTTATAAGGACACCAGTTCTATTGGATTAGAATTCATGACCTCATTTTAACTTAATTACCTCTGCAAAGATGGTATCTCCAAACACAGTCACATTTGGGGGTACTAGGGGTTAGGATATCAGCACACCAATTTGAGAAGACACAATTCAGCCCGTAACAGCTCCCTAACCCCCACCTCCCCACAAACAAACAAATGGTAGGGAACGTGGAAATGAAACAGGGAGCAGAAGGAAGCCACGCTGAAGTCTGTGCTGTGGAGTTGGTTACTGCTGTCCGCAACTGGAATTCAATCTCACTGAAGAATCCTAAGAGATGGCAAGTCCATAATTAGCCTGAAAATTATCCCAACTCCCTGCTTCTCATGGGTTGAGGGTAGTGTTTCCATGTGGGAATTCCCTCCAGGAATTTCTCAGAAGATTTTTATATCCTATACCCCAGATCCCAAGAAAAATCATGTGAGAGTTCAAGGACATGGGAAACAGAATTGTAAATGTTAACAATCAACAAAGAACCATCACTGGTTCTAACAAACCCACTGAGTCAGGTCTAAAGCAACAGCAGGGAAGGCTGCCATGGAGAGTGGAAGGTGAAGGTCACATTTCCCAGAACCAGGACAGGAGCACGCAGCAGAGAAACATCACATCTAACCAGTCGGCAGTCAGCCTTCTTCATACAGTGGCCCTGTGACAAGGGTGTGTTCCTGGTCCTGGTTGCTGCTAATGCCATTCTTGGAATTACAATAAATATTAATCAGTTCTTATGCTTCGTGTGCCTCATTCAAAACATATGAGTGGTGCTGTTGTTTCAAAAAATAACAAGTTTAGGAAGCAGTCAAAGAAGTCCTTAAATTGGCCATTTTGACATGTGATTCTGTGTAGTGCTGTTAACCCTGCTAGAATATTGAACGTTGTGTTACACAAACACTACCCCATGTTTTCTAGCATTTGAATATTTGCCATAGGCTATGATTCTTTGTAAATACAACTAAAGCACCTTTAAAAATACTAATAAAATACTAAATACTACTTTCCCTTTGTAAATACAACTACAATGCAGAATAATTTATGATTTTAGGAGTTCCCAGAAATTTCGATGTCTTATCCTCGAATCCCTAAGATAAGTAACGTGTCAGGAATTTGGAAATGCTAGTTACTGGGTATGCCCAGAGCCATTAATCCCCTGGCTCAGAGCTCATCCCGTGGGCAAGTCTAGACCTGCTCCAGGAGGCAGATGGACATTCCCAGGGGCTCTGGCACTCTCAGGGAGCACCCCTAGGTGGATAGGGGATTCTGGAAGAATCTGGCAGGGCACCAGCAGCACTGACTGTAAGTGCCTAAGATGGTACCAGGCACAGGTCTCAGGACCGCCCTGGGCAGTACTCCATCACAGCTAGGTGTCACCAGGGGATCCTTGGCAATCCTTCCCCTAGGGCCCTCCTCGTGTTGTCCGGCAGCCCAAACCCGTTTTGATGGGTTCACACTCCCCTGCCCCTGTGCCATCCATATCTGACAATCTGCCAACCTGCTGCAGCCTATAATCCTGCTGACTCTGGGCCTTAAATCCTTAAATCTCATGCAAAGATGCTTCACTTTCGCCTGCTCCGGGAGGTTTTGCGGGCTCAATCAGGAAAATAAATCCTTCCTCACTCCGTTTCTAAATCTAGTGTTCACAGCAGGGTCTTCAAACTCAGGCATGGGAAACCCCCTCCTCACTTGTAAAATCGCATTCCTAGGGCACATGCCCTCATGAGCCCTGGAGCTGGCATTTCAGAAACTCCTCCAGGAGCTGCCTGATCCTTTGAAAGGGCCTTTGGTGGGAGACATTCCCCGAAGCAGGGGGTTGCATGCTTTTCATGTGATTCAAAATGCCCGTCGGAGGATTGGTAAGGGAAGATTGCTAGGGAACACTCCCAGTAATGCTGATTTAAAAGGTTTGGAGCATATTTAGTGTTGTATCCCACTGCACTGGTGGTTCCCAGGCAAGTGGCCAGGAAGCATATGGCCCTCCACGTGGCCTTCCTTTGGCAGCGTCCTCGTTTGCTGTTGGAGAAATCGGCAGCCACCATGCCCAGTGCCCCTTCACCTCCCTGCATCTTCCCACTGCCAGCTCAGTCAATGCAGCTATGGATATACTCTGCCCCCTTCTAAGGGACTTCCGCTTGCAGGTGACAAGCTTTTCCCCATCACGTGGATAACTCTGCCACAAACATTTATCATTAAAATCTTATCCTACATATCGCTTAACTCTGAAACACTGCATCAAGCTGGGTCCAAGAGGCAGAAACCTGATGAGTAATGGAAAGATGCTGAGAAGATGGACTGTCCTGTACGGGACGAGGAGAAGTTTAATATAAAGAATTGTTCAGCTATGATACCAGAGTGGCTGTAAATACGACATGAGGACTCTAATGGGACCCAAGGAAGGGCAGACTTCCCTCAGGCTGGTGTTCAGGCCTCACAGGAGAAGGTGTGGCTGCAGCCAACTGGATGATGGAGGAGTTCACCAGGATGCCTAAAGCCAGAGCTGCCCCACAGCTGCCGGGCAAGCCGGAAGCAGCCCTCCAGGGTGCAGGCTGGTGGATGGGCACAGAGTGGGTCACGGGGCTGCCAGTCCACCCATAAGGAGAGAATGCAAGGCCTGGGCGTGTGTGTGTGTGTCTGAACTGAGAGTGCTCTAGGAAGGTGGTTGATGGCCAGGACAGGCAGCAAAGATGCCAGGGGTCTGTGCACTCTGGCCACAGGGCTAGGGCACCACCAGATGGCCCCCACAGCCACATCCCTGACCGATCCTTGCAGTGGGAGCCAGGAAAAAACAACAAAAACGCAGCTACTGGAACCAGAAAGAGGTGCCCTTCCTTCTGCAATCACCCTCCGGTCCCCTCTGCTGCCCAGGCTCACTGTGGTGTTCACTGGGAAGGAAAAAACATCCATTACGGCCCAGGAGGGACTGAAGAGAGAATTTGCAGTTGAGAGGATGTAAGGTGATGATCACCACAGTTACGAAAACACTGGAGGAACCTGCGTCATGGCACTTTGAGAATTATCCAATCCTAAAATATTTGATTTTCCATTGTAAGACTGCAGACCCTGTAATGCAAATCTATTATGTGGGGAAAATAGAATCCCGCAAAGGATTCCTCTTCAAATAGGCCTCTGGTTTAAAAGCGGTTCCTCAGCAGCTGTACCAAGACGTAATTTTTCTAAGATGGAGAATTTTTTTTTTTTGAGACAGAGTCTTACTCTGTTGCCCAGGCTGGAGTGCAGTGGCACAGTCTCGGCTCACTGCAACCTTAAGATGGAGAATTTTAATCAAAATATTACCTCTCTCTTCTCCAATCTCTCTCTCTCTCTCCTCCCACTTCCCCCTCTTCCCCACCACTGCCCCCCCTCCTCACACACACACAGCACACACACCACACACACCACAGGTAAGCCAGGAAAGGAGTCCTGGGCCTAGAAATAGGAAATCTGCTACCCTCTCAGTGAAACCAGTAGTAAATCCAGAGGGTACCGAGCCACATTCTCTCATTTGAAATGCAGGCCTGGCTTCAAACACCGGATGGTTGGACCTCGTGACCAAATGTACACATTAGGCAGCTGTTGGTTTCAAGTAACAGAATACTTAACTAAGTATGGCTTGAAATCCAGAGATCTGAGGGCAGGCTCCGGGAGGACTGATTCTGTGACTCAAAAATACCAGAGCACTGGGTCAACGTCTCTGGAAAAAAAATGCCTTGTTCCTCATGTCACAAGATGGCTGCAGATCTCAAAGCATTCCATCCTCACATACGATCGCTCAAAACGAACAGGATGGGAGCAAGAAGTGCCTTCTTCTGGACTGCTTTATTTCCTCAGGAGGAAGACTTTTACCCAGAAAACCCCAGCTGACTTCCCATAACATCTCATTAGCCATGATGGTGAGGTCACATTTTCACTTCTACACTGATCGCTGGCCAAGGGGATGGCATTGTCATGACTGGCTGACACCGTTCATGACTCATGTCTGAGACACAGGCACATTTACTCCAAACAGAAATAAAGATCCATTGGTGAGCAAGAAAAGAATCAGCTGACAGGAGGCAGCCAACAAGACCTTACACACATTTTTGGTTTGTTTCTTGAGATAGGGTCTCCCTATGTTGTCCAGGCTGGTCTCAAGCTCCTGGGCTCAGGGTCCACAGCAAACATTTTATTACACCCTCTCCTCTCCTCTCCTCTCTACATTGTGAAAGTGTTAAGAGAACAATTATGTGCGGAAAGTCAATGCCACGTTTTAAAAACTGAGTTTTCAATTACATGAAAATACTGCTGTTGGAAATGAGAAATCAAGCTCCCTTCTGCAATCCAGATAAGAATCCCTGACAAGCTATAAACAGTTGCTCATAGAAGGGCTCCGAACTGGATGCTTTAGTCAGTTTTTTAAAAACAGTACTTAATTCTTCAATGAATTATAATAACTGTCCCCCAGAGATAAAGACGAAAGGCAGGAGAAACCAAAATAAGTGAGCTCAAGAGGGGCTCTCTTGGCCAGGCACGGTGGCTCACGCCTGTAATCCCAGCACTTTGGGAGGCCGAGGCGGGTGGATCACGAGGTCAGGAGATCGAGACCATCCTGAATAACACGGTGAAACCCCGTCTCTACTAAAAATACAAAAAAATAGCCGGGCATGGTGGCGGGCGCCTGTAGTCCCAGCTACTCGGGAGGCTGAGGCAGGAGAATGGCGTGAACCCGGGAGGCAGAGTTTGCAGTGAGCCGAGATCACGCCACTGCACTCCAGCCTGGGAGACAGAGCAAGACTCTGTCTCAAAAAAAAAAAAAAAAAAAAGAGGGGCTCTCTTGCCTCTTTCTACAGTGTTCTTCCTGGGGTTCCTTAATTCCTCTGAGATCACAGTCATCGTCATCCACCTATCTGTCTAGTGAAGGAAAGCCCTGGAGAACTGGGTCCTTGCTTTCCTCTGTTTGAAGGACTGACTTGTAGAGTATCTTCATCCTTCCTGGCGGAGATTGCAGCAGAAGACGTGGCCTCACCACCTCCTCTCCAAGTACTTTATTCCTCTTCTTGGCTTCTTTTCTTTACAGAACTCGTTCCCTCTCCCCTTGCTTCCTCTTCCTCATTAGCATGGGTCATTAGCATTTTCCCTGCAGTTCTGAAATACTGCTCTCTCCTCAAGCCTGAGGCCCCCTGCAGCATGAGCAATGACATTGGTGTCCCTTTCACCCAGCAGGAAGTTGGCACTGGCCCTTCTCATTGCCCCACCCTGACACATTGTGGGGTGTCATCTCATAACACTCTTGCAGCTGCCTATCTATTTACATGGTGACCCGGGGTCCTGCTTATAATTAGGAACCCTGTGGCCATCACACACAGGATGCTGGCAGAGACAAAGCAATTTAGGAAAAAAGCAAAGATTTTGAAGTCAAGCAAATCAGCTCCAAGTCCCAGTTCTGCCTCTCACTAATTATGGGTATGGTAGATTAAAGATGGTTGAAATTTTTTGCTCTCCTCCCATTGAGAGATGGAGTCTAATAACCCTCCCATCATGTGTGGACTGGCTTGAGTGTTCAGCTTGATCAACAGCTTATGGTAGATGTGACAATCTCAAACTTCTGAGGCCAGGTCATAAGAAGTCTTGCAGACTTTTGCAACTCACACTCTGGGGGAAGCCAGTTCCCATGCAAGAAGTCTGATTACCCTGAGACCACCATACTGTGAAGCTATAGGGAGAGAGATTGAGGTCAGAACAGCCCAAGTACATGTGTGAAAAAAGTGCACTTGAATTCCAACCCCAGCAAACTTGAAATGAAGAAAACCTGAGGAATCTAACAGGCATCCAGAACCAAGCCACCAGAACCACTTATCTGGTTGACACCTCCAGGTGACACCTCCAGGTATTTGAGCCAAACTAGCTGAGGCCTCAGTCACTGTGAAACAGAAATCAGCTACCCCATTGTGCTCTGTTTGAATTCCTGACCCACAGACTCCTGAGCACAACAGAACGGTTGTTGTTTTACACAGTTAAGTTTGGGACACACATTTAGCTGCAGTAGATAGCCAGAACTAGGGGCACTGGCCAAATCCTCAACCTTTCTGAGCTTCCATTTCTTCATCTATAAAATGGGGCCAAGGATAGCACCTACCTTACTTGTATTATCTATGGATTAAGTAAAACAACAACCCTCAAAGAGCAGCCCAGTGCTTAGTATATGACAGGCAGTGATTCTACATCAGTCCCTTGACATAAGATAAAAACATATTCTAGGCACTATGTGTTAAGCTCCTAGTTAGGAGCTATGAATGATGGCTCATAATGCCTCTTACATTCTTGGGAGCTGACTGGCTTATGAGTGTCTCCTGAGATGCTGAGCACCAATCAGGCTGCCCAAGAAGATCATTCAACTTATAAAAAAATCTCTGCTAAACTGGAAAATGAGATCAACAGGAAGTACAGAAGATGACAACATGGATGAAGTAGCATTATCGATGATTTCAAACCCTTTAATACTGTTTATTATGATGGCTAATTTTATGTGTTCACTTGGCTGCATCATGGTGCCCAGATATTTGGTCAAACATTATTCTTTATGTTTCTGTGAAGGTGTTTTTCAGATGAGATTAACATTTAAATTGGTGGACTTTGAGTAAAGCTGACTGCCCTCCCTAATGTGGTGAGTGTCATCCAATCATTCAAAGGCCTTAATAGAACAAAGACTGACCTGCCCCAAGCAAGGAAGAATTTTGCCACCAGGTGGCCTTTGGAGTCCAACTGCAACATCCACCCTTCTCTGGGTTTCTACCCTGTTGGCCTACTCTGCAAATTTTGGACCTTCCAGCATCCATTATTGCATAAGCAATATACACATGTAATGTACATATACACATATATTATGTACAATGTGTACATATACACATATATATATACATGTAATGTACATATAATGAGTCTGAAAGCAGAGGTGGAAAAAGCATTCAAGTTACAGGAATAGCACATGGAAACGTTTGGGACCAAGAGAAAGCAGAGTATATTCTAAAACCTTCTGTGGTTTAATAGGCAGGTGGGAATGGCAAAGATGATGTGGGAAAAGTAGGTAGAAGGCAGACAATACAAGCCCTTCTGTGGTAGGTAGGGATTGCAGTCTTCATTACCAATAGGGATCAGGCAAGTCATGAAGAACTATATTGAAAACAGTAAAGATTAATGAAATCTGTAACCAATGCACTATTCCCGTTTTAATGAAAAAGCTTCCAAAATTCATATTACAAATGAGTATCGACCTGGTGAAATAACAGACATCTACTGGTCAGAGTGTATCTTCATGCCACTGGTTTACGTGATGAGAAATACTGGAAGTTTTTGAAACAATAGAATCATATGATCAGATTTGGGTTTTGGGAAGACCACTCTGGCAGAGATTGCTAAGATAGAGGCAGAATAAGGTGGGCTTAAAGGGAGGAAGAGCCACACCAAGAAGGGGCTATTGAGATTTCCAGGTAACAGATGCTAAGGTCTAAACCAAGGCAGTGGTGATGCACGTGGAAAGGAGGGACAGATTCTACCGCTCCTTCAAACTTAGAATCAGTGACCGCAGAGGAAGAAATGTAATTCTCATAAAGACTTCTATTATGACCAAATTTGCAGCACATCATTTGAAGGAGTCATAGGCATATCTTTCTTTGTATATGTCAAAAGCATTAAGACATGTAGCCATCTCTGCAGTTCAGCTTGAATAAAACAGGTTGTTTCTAAAGACCCAATGTGTAAAAAAAATCTATCTTTTGAAGCATTAAATCAGATTAGAATGTAACCAACTCTCCTCTCCAGTTTCTAGTTTTCCTAACCCCATCACTGTTTTGCTGGGAGAAACATCTCCATTAAGTCACCCATTTCTCAGCCTGGAGATGCAAGAAGTAGGTGGTAATCAATGCTGCATAACTGATGAGTGTAATAACAGAATGAAGAAAGGAGTCCCATTAGCAGGGTCACCTCATTAGCATTCATCATAGCCAACAATATCATGCTCCTCACCTCCTATTTACTAATGGGTTAATCTAAGGCCATCAGCCTGCATCTATCATTGCGTAGTAGCTTTCTCTAAGGCACAGCTAGCTCATTTTTATCATTTCACAAAAGTTCTGCTAGTGGCAATAAAGTCCTTTTGCTGACAGCCCTTGTGTTTCATTAAGGCAGTAAACATTGGCAGACACAAGAGGCTGGAGTTCTGTGCCCAGTGCAGATCACAGTAGGACAGGTGCCAGGCTGGGCAGCAGGCCCCAGGCTCATCTCCTGCAGGACACTCAACCAGTCATGGCTGAGCCCATACGGAGCCTGTACTCATCTGCTATCCCAGGTGACCTTACTGACCTGAGATATAAGCATGCTATTAGAGCTTTACCTCCATGGTCTCCTTTTAAAGAAAAAAATCAAAAAAGCTATAACATATTATTGGTATCTACCTACATCCCCCCAGCACTCACCGCCTGGTATATGCCCAGGAATTCTTACTGTTAGCACCTTTGATTCTTTGCATAGGGCTTTGCTTGGCCACAGGAGCTTGCCACCTGATCGTTGTTAATCTTCTTACTAATGGAACCTGTTTGTGGGGAGAAATGTGTCTAGCTCTAGGGCAGAATGGAAATGTCATGGAACTAATGTTCCTCCCTGTGAACAGCTCTCAACAATCCCACATGGAAGTTGGAGGATAAATACCCCAGCTCTCTCACCCTTTGGATTAGACAACTTGGGGGCACGTTCTACACAGTATCCTGGAAGACTATAGTGGGATGAACTCTGGCTGCCCAGAGTGGTAATTTGCTTCTTAAGGCATCCTACAGTGTATTCCTTCCCTTTCCTGTCTTACTTACAGTTAGGGGGGGACTTGGAGGTCCTGACCCAAGGAAATACTTTGTACTTCCTGAGATCTCCTCCTAAATGAACAACTTGCATCCAAACCTTGCTTTCAGTGTCATCTTCTGGGGAAGCCCAACGACTAGAGCTATGAAGAATTTTTCATTGACTTCAGATCCATTCCTGCCCTACAATTTTGCTTCCTAAATATCACACAAATGTGTCTCCTTCTCTACCAGCCCACTGTTTCTGAGTTCAGAACCTCATCCTTTCCCACTGTGACACAACAATGGCCCTTTAGTTTATCCAACTCTCCTCTTCTATGGTCCCTTCCCATTTACCTACCCTACTGTTGCAAGAGTGATTTCTCTGGCAACAATAGAGTAGATACATGGTTCAATCTCTCAACATTTTCCCACTAACTATAGGAAGACTTTCAGACCCCACAGCCTAGCCTACAAGAGCCTCATTGATTTGGTCATGCCTTCCATGTCCAGCCATCATACTCCCATAACAGAAGTTTGGAGTCAGATGTTCTCCACTGAGCCCATTATTTTTCCCCTATTGATGCTGTCTTATGATCCCACTGATCATTATTTATGAGAGCCAGTGGCAACATACTGCTGACTGCCTACATTGTTCTAGAAAGCTTTGCCTTTCTCCTAGTGGCCATGTAGGTTTTATGGAATGTTGAGCATTCGTTTGGTCTTTTGCTGTTAAACCTAAGAGAGGATTCTACTCCAAACTGTCCAGCTGAATGATGCAAGATGCTGAGTGTCCCCATGGAGAATATCAGAAGGGACATCATGAGACAAGCATTTCTCAATGGGGCAAAGTTCACCGTGGCAGTCTGTCAAGGCTCCCCTATTAATGTCTAAGGAGGTCATAGTAGTAACAGAAGGCTGACCTTGGAGAAAGAGTTGTAAAATGCTTTGATGGGTGAGGGCGTTTTTTTCCCCCTATGATTTCTTTAAAAACATGGTAGTAAGGATCAATCCCTTGCTCTCAGAATGTGGCAGACTTGGCAATATCAACAAAATTACTTTAAGATTTTCTAATTAGGCAAGTTTTATTTCTCTTTGTTACCTTGGAATCTAGAGTCATGGTTCTGAACAGGGAGTCCTGAGAGCATATTTTCCACATACACACGCACACACACACGCACACACGCACACACACACATTTCTTTTCATTGCACCATCACAATAATTTGTTGAGGTACTTTACTCAGTTTCCTTGTCTCTAAAACAGAGAAAAATATCTAACTGGGGCATTTTGAAGATTAAGTGAATTGATGTAAAACACTTAGAGCAACATCAGGCCCATAAGGGCTATAGCTTACCTTTTTTATTTTTATCATCATTGTCCTCAGCAACAACATCCCAAGTTCTAAAATAAAGAAACTAACACATTGAGAATGAAATAATTTGACCAAAATCAAAAAGCTGGTGAGTGTCAGAACAGGAATGAACACCCACACCCAGGCCTGTCTGCGACATTGCCCCTCCAACCAGAGCTGAGCTTGCCACAGGCCAATGGCCTCCCAGGCCTTGGCACCTTTTCACGAGTTACTCCTTCTGTCAGGCAAACTTGTACTGATCCTTTAAGACAGCTTTTCTGTGTTCCTGCGGAACCATAGTATCTGATTGACTACCAGAAAGTGAACTCTTCTGGAGCCCTTCTCTGCTCTTTCTTAATTATCTTTCTATTCCCAGGTCATTGAAGAGTACCAAGCATATAGTTAATCTCCAAATACACATTGGATAAATGTGTGTATGAATATATAAGTATATGTATTTATCTCATGGTGAAGATTTTGGCTTCATCCAAGAGAATGAGATGAAAATTTGTTTCATTTAGGAACCTTGGTGGAAACTCAGGATTAAACTACTGTAATGCCCACAATTTACCTCATGACTGAGCTGTTGAGTGTGAGAGCCAGGAGTAGGGTGGCTTGGTGGTAATAGGGGAAAGGGTCTAGGGCCAACCATTCTGGAAGGTTCTATAACAGCTTATTTCTAGAGAAGAAATGAATATTTCTACAGAAGAATGAATATTTTATTCATTCATTCACTCATTCATGTGTTTATGTTTATTCGATAAATATTTATATCTCCTTCTACAGTTAAATCCTCCTAGAATATCTCTGTCCTTCCTGGTTGCAGAAAAGGCTTGGAGAAAAAAATAAGAGACAGACTTTGAAATAATTTGAGACATGGAATCAGGTCCTTGGGTAAATCATTTAATCTCTTAAACGTTGGCTTCTGAATAACAGCTTCCATCTACTGGGGGCCCATGAAATGGTCCTGAGGTATTTGCACACCAGCTCTTTCTTTGATGCTCTTAAGACTTTGATGCCTATCTATCAAGGATATTTGTGCAAGGACTAGGGACAATGAACTTAGGGCACTTAGAACCAACCAGGGAGATAGGGAGTATTCATCTCCTATTATTCAGAAGGGATGTCAATCAGTATCAGTATACAAACTGTGTCTCCAGCCCACCACTATCTTGCACCCCAGGGCTGGTCTGTGCCGTGAAGGCTTGAGGGCCAACACCCACCCCCTACTTCCCACCAGAGAACCATAATGAAATCTAAATTGAACTGTCCCACACACCTGCTCACGGAGCACTCGTTGGCTCTGTTCTCCCAGGTTGGGGTTCTATAGAGTCTTGGCAGCTTTTGTTAAAATACATGTTTCTCCTCAACTCAGGTGGATAAAGAATTGAATGCAACAGTTCACAAGTTCATGGTTGCTTGAGATCAAGTCCAGTGGGAAGGGCAGGAGAAGTTCAGAAAGACTCAGCAGGAGGAGATTCCAGGCAGAAGAAATTCTCACAAACCCAAAGTGGGCAATGCCACGAGCTCACGGTCCTAGACAGAGAGGAGACCCAGGGAGGGGCTGCAGATATGGGCTTCAGGGTCCAGACCTACATCTCGTCCATGAGCCCAAGAGACTGAGGGAGAGGTTTCCGGTGTGCCACAGGGAAAACCAACTAAGCTTCGAGTACCGACTGTGTGCCAGGCAGTGGGTGAGATGCAATATGTGCACTGCATTTTATTCTCCTTAACAACCCAATGAGTCTGAGTTTATTGCTTTACAAGGACCACCCCAAAGTTCAGAGAAGTGAGAAACTTGCCTAAGTCCCACAGCTAACAAGCAACCATGCTGGGAGCGAATCCCAGATCTGCCTGACTCCACAGCACACACATCTTCCACTGCACCAAGTTATTTTCTGGACAGGCTGGTTAGCATTTGGGACAGAATTCCATTCTGAATAGGGCATTTATCGACAACTGAGACGTAGTGGGTTTTCGATAAGTGATAGCCGCCATGGTTACTGTTGTTGTTTCAATAGAGTAATGGCAATCATTACTATTCTGGCCAGTCATGGTGAGTTACGGAAATGTACTCAAGTTTCCAGGACTTAATTCAAACGCACTTCATCACCCATGAAAACTAAGATAATGGGAAAAATGACCTCACCTTGAATGGCTGCCCCAAGGATAAGCCCTGTTGGAACATCTCTCCTGCAAAGATACACAAGATTATTTTTTACGAGTGAAACTGTGAGCCCTGATCCTGCAGTTACAGGACCACATGTGCGAGTGAGCACTGTGGCAGATCTGAGCTTTAGTTAAGACTCTACAACATGCACAACGTTATAGGCCCCCAGAGGCTCTGGCTTCTGACCTCCTTTGACTGCAGACAAGCCACTGGCTCACCGGAGGAAGACGATTTATCTGACAGCATGCAGAGCCAGCCCTGTGTTGCCTTCAGGCTGGGGTGGGCTAGCTTAAGCCAGAAATGTCTAGTCAGGTGTTTTCAGTGTGGGAGTTGTTTGGGGAATATCTATATCTATGAGAATGTGAGATCCAAGCCGACTCTGTTGTCTTCTTGACTTCCTTGCTCTTAAAACCTAGTATGGAGCCTGACCCATGGTGGGCACTCAGTGAATATTGGCCGAATAAATACATTGCAACTATTATTGAGTGGCCCCATGTGCTGAAGCACCAGGGACAAAGACATGAGTGAGTCAGAGGACAAGCCTAGCCCTGTTCTCCCAGAGTACCTGGTCAAGGAAGTGTATCAGAAGGAAGCAGACGATTCTACTGCTTGCACATCAGTACCAGAAGGAAAAGTCATCCCAGGGGGTGGCTTTGGAAAAACAGAGAAGGGACTCTCACAAGCCCAAGAGGTCAAACAAGATCCTGGAGAAGATGAGGTCCTATCTCAGAGGGTAAGTGTGAGTCAGGCCAAGAAAAAGAAGAGTACATTGAGGCAGTAGCAAAAGAACAAAATGGATCACAGAGAGCACAGGAAAACTCGAGTGGCTCACACAGGCTGGAGCACAGGATGTGGAAGAAAGAGGCCTGGATGAGGCTAGAGACGTAGGAGAAGCTGGATCACCAAGGACCTGACTGTGTCATTCACATGGTGTTCTTTTTACCTAGAGTGGCACTTCCCAGTTAGTTCTCTGGAAGACTTGTTTAAGCGGGAGCTGAACAATGAGAACCCTTGGACACGGAGAGGAATAACACACACGGGGACCTATTGGAGTGGGGGATTGCTGTGGGGTGGGGAGGGAGAGCATTAGGATAAATAGCTAATGCATGCTGGGCTTACTACCTCGGTGACAGATTGACAGGTGCAGCAAACCGCCATGGCACACGTTTACCTATGTAACAAAACCGCACATCCTGCATGTGTATCCCAGAACTTTAAATACAATAAATAAATAAATAAGTTAGTCTCACAAATATAAGAAAAAAAAAAAGAAAAGGAAAAAGACACTTGGCAAGCACGAGCCTCTGTGCTCAAACAGATTAGGAAAGCAGCGTGTTTAATTCCCTCCCCTACAATGCACATTAAACTTCAGCACAGCGGTCCAGAACACGCCAGCGGTGAAAAACTCTCCATAGTGCCTTGTACAGGGTCGTAGTCCAGACCCTGCATACACACTGCAAGATGTTTCCCAAAGGTACTCAGGAGTGACGGTAATGTTTTAAGCAAATCAGTGAGCTAACTTATCATTATTTACACGTTACTAAACTATCATTACCAAGAAGCACCAAGTGAGAAGGCTGAATTCACGGAATACCTCCTTTTGGTGATGGTGGACTGTATAGTCCTCATAATAACCCTCTCTGAAAGTATATAGAAAAAGGTGGGCGAAATAAAATAACAAGGTATCTTCTTGAAAACATCAAAGAACTACCAAGGTAGCAAAGAATTACAGGCCAGGATAGATGCCCAGAGAGGCGCAAGATTAATATTCAGAAACACTTTGGTGGGGGGTGGGGCCTGGAGGAGGTGGGCAAGGAGGTATCTGCTGATTCCCGTCAAGGCTGAAATGCTGAAAATTGGCTATTCACGTGGGAGACAAAAGAAATTAACTCCTGCTTCATAACATGTAGAAAAATTCCATGTGAATTACAGATCTAAATGTGAAAGGCAACATAGTAATTAATCTTAATGACTTAAAGGTTGGGAAATGTTTCTTTAAAAGACGTAAAAGGTACTAGCCATTAAGAAAAAGGTTGTTATTTGACTGCACTAAAATCAAGAATTTCTGTTTATCAAGAGACACCATTAAGACAGTGAAGAGGAAGATGGTAAAGAGATATACGCAACACAGGTAACTGACAAAGGGTTTATATCCAGAATGAATAAAGAAATTTTGCAAATCAACAACAAAAAAGACAGTCAGACCGATAGAAAAAAAATGTATAACAGGAACTCCAAAAGAAAGGCTATCCAAATGGATATTAAACCAATGAAAATTGCTCAACATCATTAGTCAGGGAACTGCAAATTAAACCTACAATAAAACATCACTCACATCACCAGAACGACTAAAATTGAAAAGACTGATGAAA
Source organism: Nomascus leucogenys (assembly GCF_006542625.1). Lineage (NCBI taxonomy): Eukaryota > Metazoa > Chordata > Mammalia > Primates > Hylobatidae > Nomascus > Nomascus leucogenys. The sequence goes on from NC_044386.1 coordinate 116,758,995, forward strand.
CTAAGTGCTGGAAAGCACATGAAGTAATGGCAGCTCTCCAGTGCTACTGGTGGGATTGTACAAGAAGTTTGGAAAACCGGGCCAAGCATGGTGGTTTACACCCATAATCCCAACACTTTGGGAGGCCAAGGTAGGAAGATCTTCTGAGTTCAGGAGTTCAAGACCATCCTGAGCAACATAGTAAAACCCTGCCTCTACAAAAAATTTTGTTAAAAGATTAGCTATGTGGGCTGGGCGTGGTGGTTCATGCTTGTAATCCCTGCACTTTGGGAGGCTGAGACTGACAGATCACAAGGTCAGGAGATTGAGACCATCCTGGCTAACACAGTGAAACCCTGTCTCTACTAAAAATACAAAAAATTAGCTGTGTGTGGTGGTGGACACCTGTAGTCCCAGCTGCTCAGGAGGCTGAGGCAGGAGAATGGTGTGAACCCGGGAGGTGGGGCTTTCAGTGAGCAGAGACTGGGCCACTGTACTCCAGCCTGGGTGACAGAGCGAGACTCCATGTCAAAAAAAAAAAGAAAAAAGAAAAAATTAGCTATGTGGAGTGGCATGTGCCTGCAGTACTAGCTACTCAGGAGGCCGAGGTGAGAGGATGAGAACCTGGGAGGTCAAGGCTGCAGTGAGCCATGATCATGCCACTGCACTCCAGGTTGGGCAACGGAACAAGACCCTGTCTCAAAAAACAAACAAACAAACAAAAAGTTTGGAAAACTGGAACTAGCTACCAAGATTGAAGATATGTAGACTCTAAAAATTATAAATTCCAATCTGAGAAATAGGCTCAACCAAAATCTGTGCACATGTGCACCAAGAGACATGTATGAGAATGTCCATAGCAGCATTATTCAGAAAGGCCCCAAACCAGAAGCAATCTACATGTCCACCCACAGAAGAATGGGTAAAAAAAATTGTGGCATGTTTATACAATGGAATTCTAAATCACAGTGCATGCAAAATATGAATAAAGCTCTTGAACACAGCATTGAGTGAAAGTAGCCAAACACACAAGAATGCATATTGTGTGAACCCATTTATATGCAGTTAAATTAAAAAGGTAAAATCCAACCATAGTGCCAAAATTCAGATTATTGGGAAAGGACTCAGGACATAATGATCCGGAGGGCAGAGAAAGTTTCTGGGGTCCTGGCAAGGTTCTATTTGTAGCACTGACTGTTGACTTGGTGATAATTCATGGAGCTCTACAGGATGCTTTATGCCTGTTTGTATGTGTTCAATGTCAAAATAAAATAAAAGATTCAAAAAAGTATTGAAGGAGAAGTGAAAGAAGTGAGACTAGAATTAGGAAGACATCGCCATTATCTAGACCAAAAATGAGCCAGCGGCAGCGAAAATGGAAAAGGAAAGTCAATCTGTTCGATAACAAGAGTTTTTTACTTCGAAAGCTGACATTGAGGAGAACTGCCACAATTTCAATGGCTCTAACCCATCAAGTATTTTTACAACCATAAGTTCATAATGACTTTAAGGGAAAATAAATCACCCTCAGAGGCTGACAGGGAACCAACTTGTTTTCTTGAAAACTGGTAAACAAAGAGAAACAATCAAGTACTTATTTTGCCTTTTTTACATGAACTGGACAAATGAGTCACTAAGTGGTAGATGGGGGCAGCCTCTCTTTATAAAAGAAGTCCAACTTATAAATGGCAAGGAAATTGTAAAGTTAGAATATCACTTTTTTTGCAGCCCCCTATGAAGTAATAAACCTAGAAATTGCACATCAGTGGCTGTTTGCGTCATAAAAAAGGGACAAGCGGAAGTCATGTATCTTCTGTGAAGAAACACAGCGCTGCCTGTCAGTCTGGCTGAAGGAGTCTAGCGTGAGTCTGAGCAAGCCTCAGGAGCCGCGACTTGTGCAAGAAACGTGGGCTGCAGAGGGGCATGTTAGTTGCACCATGCGTGTGCAATCCACAAAAGCCTGACTGTGTGTGGGAAATTGCGGGTCAAAGGAGCCAGTTCCTTCACCAGATAAACTGCAAAAAGAGAAAAGGTAGATTTAAAAGAATCTTAGAAGACATGTAACTTTTTTAAGGGCAAAATTATATCATAATGTCTGGTGATACACATGTACACAATAAAATAAAAGAAGAACACAAGGAAATAATTTCTACAAAAGTCAAGACACTGGCTACTTTTGTGGGGACAGAGGGGTCTGTGATAGGGATAGAGCAAGTGAGGGGCCGGGCTTCTAGAGAGGATGGCAAAGATCTATATCTTGCCTGGGGTAATGGTTACAGGATGTTCACCTAATGATAATCCATTAAGTCATATATTGGTGGTGTGTGGTTTTCTGTATCTGTGTTTTTCTTTTCAGTAAAAATATTTTTGTATCCTAGCATTAACTTGTCATATAAATTCTTTGAGGTTCTAAAAGAAGGAAATATTAAACACACAGTATTTACATAGCATGTGATAATTTTAAAGAAACTTTCATCTTCATTGCCTCCTGTCATGATTACACAAATTGTTGGTGGTATTATTCTGCCCACTTCACAGATAAGGAACATATGGGTTCATGTTTGCCATGTTTCTTTTGCCCATCTTTTTTCCAACTCCAAATTCCATACCGTTTCTGCTAATAGTTATTAAAATACCTTTTTACCTTGGATTCTGTGGCCCATCTATTCCAATCATTACCAATGGAAATTCCCATAAGACAAAAACTCAGTTATACAATAGAAAAGTAATTCAGTGAGGAAAAATACTTAGAGAAGAAAACAAAATTTCAAAACTCAATGAGCAACTCATAGGATTACTAGTAATGACCTTTGGTCATATACAAACATTAAAACCTATGGAACTGTGCATAATTCCATGAAGGGAATTGAAGAAGGAATGTGCAATATTTTATCCATATTTAGCATATTCCATAATAGCAAAACAACCTAGATTATCAGCAGAATAATGGTTGTACATATGGGTATGTTTATATGATGTATTATTTAAAAAATAATAAATCTCAAAAATATATTGTGAAAGAAAAGCATCTCCCTCCCAAAATACCTCACCCTCCTCTTCTTTCTGCTTCCTAAGACATGTCACTCCATCTCCTTGTCTTTTTTTTTTTTTTAATTTTTTTTTTTTACTTTAAGTTCTGGGATGCATGTGCTGAACCTGCAGGTTTGTTACATAGGTGTACATGTGCCATGGTGGTTTGCTGCACCTGTCAACCCGTCATCTAGGTTTTAAGCTCCACATGCATTAGGTATTTGTCCTAATGCTCTCCCTGCCCTTTCCCCCTACCCCCCTACCCCCCTACAGGCCCCAGTGGGTGATGTTCCCCTCCCTGTGTTTATGTGTTCTCATTGTTCAACTCCCACTTGTGAGTGAGAACATGTGGTGTTTGGTTTTCTGTTCCTGTGTTAGTTTGATGATGATGATGGTTTACAGCTTCATCCATGTCCCTGCAAAGGACATGAACTCATTCTTTTTTATGGCTGCATTGTACTCCATGGTACATATGTGCCACATTTTCTTTATCCAGTGTATCACTGATGGGCATTTGGGTTGGTTGCCAGTCTTTGCTATTGTAAATAGTGCTGTAATAAACATACAACGAACTTAAATTTACAAGGAAAAAACAACCTCATCAAAAAGTGGGTCAAGGATATGAACAGATACTTCTCAAAAGAATACATTTATGAGGCCAACAAACATATGAAAAAAAGCTCATCATCACTGGTCATTAGAGAAATGCAAATCAAAACCACAATGAGATACCATCTCATGCCAGTTAGTATGGTGATCATTAAAAAGTCAGGAAACAAAAAAAAAAGGGGGTGGAGCCAAGATGGCCGAATAGGAACAGCTCCGGTCTCCAGCTCCCAGCCCCAGCGACACAGAAGACGGGTGATTTCTGCATTTCTGCTTGAGGTACTGGTTTCATCTCACTAGGGAGTGCCTAACAGTGGGTGCAGGACAGTCGGTGAAGCGCACTGTGCGCGAGCCGAAGCAGGGCGAGGCATTGCCTCACTCGGGAAGCGCAAGGGGTCAGGGAGTTCCCTTTCCTAGTCAAAGAAAGGGGAAGCAGACGGCACCTGGAATATCGGGTCAGTCCCACCCTAACTGCGCTTTTCCAACGGGCCTGGAAAATGGCACACTAGGAGATTGTGTCCCGCACCTGGCTCGGAGGGTCCTATGCCCACGGAGTCTCGCTAATTGCTAGCACAGCAGTCTGAGATCAAGCTGCAAGGCGGCAGCGAGGCTGGGGGAGGGGCGCCCGCCATTGCCCAGGCTTGCTTAGGTAAACAAAGCAGCCAGGAAGCTCGAACTGGGTGGAGCCCACCACAGCTCAAGGAGGCCTCCCTGCCTCTGTAGGCTCCACCTCTGGGGGCAGGGCACAGACAAACAAAAACTCTGCAAGAACTTCCACAGACTTAAATGTCCCTGTCTGACTGACAGCTTTGAAGAGAGTAGTGGTTCTCCCAGCACGCAGCTGGAGATCTGAGAACAGTCAGACTGCCTCCTAAAGTGGGTCCCTCACCCCTGAGCAGCCTAACTGGGAGGCACCCCCCAGTAGGGACAGACTGACACCTCATTCAACCCGGTACTTCTCTGAGACAAAACTTTCAGAGGAACTATCAGACAGCTGAATTTGTGGTCTCACGAAAATCTGCTGTTCTGCAGCCACCGCTGCTGACACCCAGCCAAACAGGGTCTGGAGTGCACCTCTAGTAAACTCCAACAGACCTGCAGCTGAGGGTCCTGTCTGGTAGAAGGAAAACTAACAAACAGAAAGGACATCCACACCAAAAACCCATCTGTACATCACCATCATCAAAGACAAAAAGTAGATAAAACCACAAAGATGGGGAAAAAACAGACCAAAAAAACGGGAAACTCTAAAAAACAGAGCACCTCTCCTCCTCCAAAGGAACGCAGTTCCTCACCAGCAACGGAACAAAGCTGGATGGAGGATGACTTTGATGAGTTGAGAGAAGAAGGCTTCAGACGATCAAACTACTCTGAGCTACAAGAGGAAATTCAAAACAACAGCAAAGAAGTTAAAAACTTTGAAAAAAAATTAGAAGAATGGATAACTAGAATAACCAATGGAGAGAAGGGCTTCAAGGAGCCGATGGAGCTGAAAGCCAAGTTTCGAGAACTACGCGAAGATTGCAGAAGCCTCAGTAGCAGATGCGATCAACTGGAAGAAAGGGTATCGCTGATGGAAGATGAAATGAATGAAATGAAAAGAGAAGGGAAGTTTAGAGAAAAAAGGATAAAAAGAAATGAACAAAGCCTCCAAGAAATTTGGGACTATGTGAAAAGACCAAACCTACGTCTGATTGGTGTACCTGAAAATGATGGGGAGAATGGAACCAAGTTGGAAAACACTCTGCAAGATATTATCCAGGAGAACTTCCCCAATCTAGCAAGGCAGGCCAGCATTCAGATTCAGGAAATACAGAGAACGCCACAAAGATACTCCTCGAGAAGGGCAACTCCAAGACACATTATTGTCAGATTCACCAAAGTTGAAATGAAAGAAAAAATGTTAAGGGCAGCCAGAGAGAAAGGTCGGGTTACCCACAAAGGGAAGCCCATCAGACTAACAGCTGATCTCTCAGCAGAAACTCTACAAGCCAGAAGAGAGTGGGGGCCGATATTCAACATTCTTAAAGAAAAGAATTTTCAACCCAGAATCTCCTATCCCGCCAAACTAAGCTTCATAAGTGAAGGAGAAATAAAACACTTTACAGACAAGCAAACGCTGAGTGATTTTGTCACCACCAGGCCTGCCCTAAAAGAGCTCCTGAAGGAAGCACTAAACATGGAAAGGAACAACCGGTACCAGCCACTGCAAAAACATGCCAAATTGTAAAGACCATCGAGAGTAGGAAGAAACTATAGCAACTAACGAGCAAAATAACCAACTAACATCATAATGACAGGATCAGATTCACACATAACAATATTAACGTTAAATGTAAATGGGCTAAATGCTCCATTCAAAAGACACAGACTGGCAAACTGGATAAGGAGTCAGGACCCATCAGTGTGCTGTATTCAGGAAACCCATCTCACATGCAGAGACACACATAGACTCAAAATAAAGGGATGGAGGAAGATCTATCAAGCAACTGGAAAACAAAAAAAGGCAGGGGTTGCAATCCTAGTCTCTGATAAAATAGACTTTAAACCAACAAAGATCAAAAGAGACAAAGAAGGCCATTACATAATGGTAAAGGGATCAATTCATCAAGAAGAGCTAACTATCCTAAATATATATGCACCCAACACAGGAGCACCCAGATTCATAAAGCAAGTCCTGAGTGACCTACTAAGGGACTTAAACTCCCACACAATAATAATGGGAGATTTTAACACCCCACTGTCAGCATTAGACAGATCAACAAGACAGAAAGTTAACAAGGATATCCAGGAATTGAACTCAGCTCTACATAAAGTGGACCTAATAGACATCTACAGAACTCTCCACCCCAAGTCAACAGAATATACATTTTTTTCAGCACCACACCACACCTATTCCAAAATTGACCACATAGTTGGAAGTAAAGCTCTCCCCAGCAAATGTAAAAGAACAGAAATTATAACAAACTGTCTCTCAGACCACAGTGCAATCAAACTAGAACTCAGGATTAAGAAACTCACTCAAAACCGCTCTACTACATGGAAACTGAACAACCTGCTCCTGAATGACTATTGGGTACATAATGAAATGAAGGCAGAAATAAAGATGTTCTTTGAAACCAACGAGAACAAAGACACAACATACCAGAATCTCTGGGACACATTCAAAGCAGTGTGTAGAGGGAAATTTATAGCACTAAATGCCCACAAGAGAAAGCAGGAAAGATCCAAAATTGACTCCCTAACATCACAATTAAAAGAACTAGAAAAGCAAGAGCAAACACATTCAAAAGCTAGCAGAAGGCTAGAAATAACTAAAATCAGAGCAGAACTGAAGGAAATAGAGACACAAAAAACCCTTCAAAAAATTAATGAATCCAGGAGCTGGTTTTTTGAAAAGATCAACAAAATTGATGGACCGCTAGCAAGACTAATAAAGAAGAAAAGAGAGAAGAATCAAATAGATGCAATAAAAAACGTAAAAGGGGATATCACCACCGATCCCACAGAAATACAATCTACCGTCAGAGAATACTACAAACACCTCTATGCAAATAAACTAGAAAATCTAGAAGAAATGGATAAATTCCTCGACAAATACACCCTCCCAAGACTAAACCAGGAAGAAATTGAATCTCTGAATAGACCAATAACAGGTTCTGAAATTGTGGCAATAATCAATAGCTTACCAACCAAAAAGAGTCCAGGACCTGATGGATTCACAGCCGAATTCTACCAGAGGTACAAGGAGGAACTGGTACCATTCCTTCTGAAACTATTCCAATCGATAGAAAAAGAGGGAATCCTCCCTAACACATTTTATGAAGCCAGCATCGTCCTGATACCAAAACCTGGCAGAGACATAACCAAAAAAGAGAATTTCAGACCAATATCCTTGATGAACATTGATGCAAAAATCCTCAATAAAATACTGGCAAACCGAATCCAGCAGCACATCAAAAAGCTTATCCACCATGATCAAGTGGGCTTCATCCCTGGGATGCAAGGCTGGTTCAACATACGCAAATCAATAAATGTAATCCAACATATAAACAGAACCAAAGACAAAAACCACATGATTATCTCAATAGATGCAGAAAAGGCCTTTGACAAAATTCAACAACGCTTCATGCTAAAAACTCTCAATAAATTAGGTATTGATGGGACGTATCTCAAAATAATAAGAGCTATCTACGACAAACCCACAGCCAATATCATACTGAATGGGCAAAAACTGGAAGCATTCCCTCTGAAAACTGGCACAAGACAGGGATGCCCTCTCTCACCGCTCCTGTTCAACATAGTGCTGGAAGTTCTGGCCAGAGCAATCAGGCAGGAGAAGGAAATAAAAGGTATTCAATTAGGAAAAGAGGAAGTCAAATTGTCCCTGTTTGCAGGTGACATGATTGTATATCTAGAAAACCCCATTGTCTCAGCCCAAAATCTCCTTAAGCTGATTAGCAACTTCAGCGAAGTCTCAGGATACAAAATTAATGTACAAAAATCACAAGCATTCTTGTACACCAATAACAGACAAACAGAGAGCCAAATCATGAGTGAACTCCCATTCACAATTGCTTCAAAGAGAATAAAATACCTAGGAATCCAACTTACAAGCGATGTGAAGGACCTCTTCAAGGAGAACTACAAACCACTGCTCAGTGAAATAAAAGAGGATACAAACAAATGGAAGAACATTCCATGCTCATGGGTTGGAAGAATCAATATCGTGAAAATGGCCATACTGCCCAAGGTAATTTATAGATTCAATGCCATCCCCATCAAGCTACCAATGACTTTCTTCACAGAATTGGAAAAAACTACTTTAAAGTTCATATGGAACCAAAAAAGAGCCCGCATCGCCAAGTCAATCCTAAGCCAAAAGAACAAAGCCGGAGGCATCACGCTACCTGACTTTAAACTATACTACAAGGCTACAGTAACCAAAACAGCATGGTACTGGTACCACAACAGAGACATAGATCAATGGAACAGAACAGAGCCCTCAGAAATGATGCCGCATAGCTACAACTATCTGATCTTTGACAAACCTGACAAAAACAAGAAATGGGGAAAGGATTCCCTATTTAATAAATGGTGCTGGGAAAACTGGCTAGCCATATGTAGAAAGCTGCAACTGGATCCCTTCCTTACACCTTATACAAAAATTAATTCAAGATGGATTAAAGACTTATATGTTAGACCTAAAACCATTAAAATCCTACAAGAAAACCTAGGCAATACCATTCAGGACATAGGCGTGGGCAAGGACTTCATGTCTAAAACACCAAAAGCAATGGCAACAAAAGCCAAAATCGACAAATGGGATCTCATTAAACTAAAGAGCTTCTGCACAGCAAAAGAAACTATCATCAGAATGAACAGGCAACCTACAAAATGGGAGAAAATTTTTGCAACCTACTCATCTGACAAAGGGCTAATATCCAGAATCTATAATGAACTCAAACAAATTTACAAGAAAAAAACAAACAACCCCATCAAAAAGTGGGCAGAGGACATGAACAGACACTTCTCAAAAGAAGATATTTATGCAGCCAGAAAACACATGAAGAAATGCTCATCATCACTGGCCATCAGAGAAATGCAAATCAAAACCACAGTGAGATACCATCTCACACCAGTTAGAATGGCCATCATTAAAAAATCAGGAAACAACAGGTGCTGGAGAGGATGTGGAGAAATAGGAACACTTTTACACTGTTGGTGGGACTGTAAACTAGTTCAACCATTGTGGAAGTCAGTGTGGCGATTCCTCAGGGATCTCGAACTAGAAATACCATTTGACCCAGCCATCCCATTACTGGGTATATACCCAAAGGACTATAAATCATGCTGCTATAAAGACACATGCACACGTATGTTTATTGCGGCACTATTCACAATAGCAAAGACTTGGAACCAACCCAAATGTCCAACAACGATAGACTGGATTAAGAAAATGTGGCACATATACACCATGGAATACTATGCAGCCATAAAAAATGATGAGTTCGTGTCCTTTGTAGGGACATGGATGAAACTGGAAAACATCATTCTCAGTAAACTATCGCAAGGACAAAAAACCAAACACCGCATGTTCTCACTCATAGGTGGGAATTGAACAATGAGAACTCATGGACACAGGAAGGTGAACATCACACTCCGGGGACTGTTGTGGGGTGGGGGGAGGGGGGAGGGACAGCATTAGGAGATACACCTAATGCTAAATGACGAGTTAATGGGTGCAGGAAATCAACATGGCACATGGATACATATGTAACAAACCTGCACATTGTGCACATGTACCCTAAAACCCTAAAGTATAATAAAAAAAAAAAAAAAGAAAAAAAAAAAAAAGTCAGGAAACAACAGATGCTGGAGAGGATGTGGAGAAATAGGAATACTTTTACACTGTTGGTAGGAGTGTAAGTTAGTTCAACCACTGTGGAAGACAGTGTGGCAATTCCTCAAGGATATAGAACCAGAAATACCGTTTGACCCAGCAATCCCATTACTGGGTATGTACCCAAAGGATTATAAATCATTCTACTATAAAGACACATCCATCTCCTTTTCTATAGGGCCACTAATCTAACCCACCAATCCGAGCTCTTAGCAAGATTGTTGTACAAACCCTTCACTGTCATCTTTGTTTTGAACTTTGCCCTGCTTTGCAAAGTCATCTTTCCGGGGGGACATAAAGAGAAGGCTTCTAACCAGACTTCCAGGGCACACATACCTGCAACTAAATCCCGTCTCTACCATTTGTAGTCAAATGAACTTGGGCGAATCATATAACATCTTTGAGTCTTTGTTTCATTATCTGGAAAATGGGAATAATCATTATTCTGACCTAGAGGAAACAGATCATTTATCTTCTAAACCAGAGTCACTATTCTAACCAGATAGGGTTTTGAGGGCACATGGGATAATAACAGTAAAAGTACCCAGTAGAGAGCTTGGAACTTTGTAAGCATGCAGCAAATGTGAATTATTGTTAATACATCACTTCTCTGCCTGGTGGGCTCCACTGCCTTGAGAATCAAGTCTAAACTGCTTAGCATGGCCTACGAGGCCCTGCTTATCTCCCCAGCCCACCCCTGCCTCTGCCCCTCCTGTTGTCCAAGCCACAGCCACACTTACTGGAACTCTCTGAATGTCCCATGTTCCCTCTAGTCCGGATCTTTACACAGGGTCTTCACTTTACCTGGAACATCTCCCACCCGCTTTACCTGGGCAACTTCTTTCCATGCTCCAGGCCTCAGCTTATTTGTGACCTCTTCTTGCTTTTCATTTCCACAGACACCTGTGTTTCCGCTGTCGTTATGCATCACACTGTATTGATTGACAAGAGTCCATCTTTCCCTTGATGTGCAACTGCTCATCTGCCTTGCCGATCAGCATATTCCCTGTGCCAGGCACAATGTCTGGGACACAGCAGGTTCTCAATAATCCTTTTGGAGTGGATGAATGAATGAATGAATGAACAAAAGCTGAACATTTATAGGTAAAATGGCCTCTCCACCTTACCTGTAACTCCACTCTAAGCAAGAGACCTCCTCAATTTGGTTCCTTGTGAGTAGGGGTGGGGTGAGGTAGCGCTCTCTTCCCTCCTAAGTCTTGAATAATTTCATTATCAGTCTCACCCCAGGCTCATTCCACTGTCTGTTTATTCTGGAAGTGTCTCTCTTCCACTCACTTCTTATTCCTAACTTCAGAAATCATCATACAACGTGTTGACCTTTCCTGATATCCTGCTCAATCTTTTTTTAGATCCTTGCCCCTTTTACAAATATAAAAACTCAATACCCTATCCCCAAGATTCTGAAATCCCTTCAAATTCCACCAACTGGAAAGCAGAAATTTGCATTGATATTATAAATCACATTCTGAACATATTTTTTCCACTTTTCCCAGTGTACATGCACGTCCACCCGCCATCCTGACAGGCCTCCTGGAAAAAGCATGCTCCCTCTCTCCCCTCCCCACTACCACCAGGGGGAATCCCTGCTCTAAACTTCCATCTTGTGGCCTTTTCAGCAACCATTTAGGATAGGCCTTTCCCTGTCCCAGCAAGATTGAAACGGCATTCAGAGAGCTGTGGCCCAAAAAGATTTGATGTCCACCCAAATGAACTGATATTATATCTCCTCCTAAAAGCATAGGCTCTTCTCAGTGACCCTACCCATGCCCCCATCCAAAGCAAGAAGGTCTTCTCTATGATCTGGCCAAGTCAGCCATCTTTGCAAAAGCTGAGAACATGTAAGGATCCGTGAGGTGCAATAAAGTGAGGTGTACCTGCATTATGACTTTCTAGGTCATAAATTCTCCTTTGGTTTGAGATTATTTCTGTACATTCAAGTCCCTGACAATTGCAGTGGAATTTTAAGCAGAGATTTGGCCATACTTCTGGAATCAGATTAGCTTCCCAATTTGATATGGCCAGGATTACTTCAAAGGCAGCTGCGGTTTCATAAAATAGAGGCTCCCTGCTGTAGGCACTTCTTGCAGAGCTTAGGAATGCACCCCTGGGGGACGGCAGGCAGTCTGAATTTCTTCCACCAGGTCAGAGTCAATGTCACAGCTAAAATCTGCACCTGGGGCGGGACAACTGGAAACAGCCTCAGGAGAGTGAGGGCAGATTGTCAGCGTGTAGAGGGAAAGGATTTCTGCCTTGGATAGTCACTGCTCATTTTTCTTGCAAAAAAGGCCCAGGCTCTGCTTTTGCCCATCCAGTCTTTACCCCTGGTGTGAGAATGGGGCCAGCTACTGACCAGACCTCCTCACCTTCTGCTCTTACCTTCTGTCCCCTGGAGGTGAGAAGCAAGGCCTCTGGCCTTTGCAAAGTGGGGAAGCTAGTTCCATGCTAGCGGTTCTAAAATGGGATACTTTTTAAATAGAAAGGGGGAAGATTTGCTGAAAGAGTCAGAAGGCCCAGGAGAAGCCCATGAGTGTACACCCTTCCTTTTCTGGGCCCCACAACACGGTTCACGTCACCCTCCACCCCTTTGCTAATGTTCCTCTCTCCCTGAACTTCTTCGGCACAGAATTCAGGTCTCCCCTTGGACTCTTGGTTCTCCCCAAAGCAGATTGTGTTAGTCAGGGTTCTCCAGAGAAGCAGAAGCAGAAGGATTTAAGGAGGTAAGGCAAAGGAGATTTATTTATGGTGGGACCTGGTTCACATGATTGCTGAGTCCGAGAAGTCCTACAATCTGCCATCAGCGAGGTGGAGACTCAGAAAAGCCAGTCCAAGACCAAAGGCCTGAGAACCAGGAGGCCCACTGGTTCTTGGGTCTGAAGGCCCAAGAACCAGGAGATTGGATGTCTGAGGGCAGGAGCAGATGGATGTCCCAGTTCCAGAAGAGAGAGGGAATTTACCCTTCCTCCACCTTCTTGTTCTATTCCAGCCCTCAACAAATTGAATGAGGCCCACCCACATTGGTGAGGGCAGATCTTCTTTACTCAGTACACCGATTCAAATGCTTATCTCCTCCAGAAACACCCTCACAGACACACCTAGAAATAATATTTTACCAGCCATCTGGGCACCCCTTAGTTCAGGCAAGTTGACACATAAAATTAACCATCACATAGACCCCAAGACCCCAAGGTCACCCCAGGAAGCACTATGAGGAAGCGAGGGAGTGAGACAAGGGAGGGAGCAGAGCAAGTTGTCACTGCAGGCAACTGGGGTTCAACCCATTGACCTCTAGGAGCCAGTGTAGGCAGGCCCCCGAACTGACTCATTGAGAGTTGAGAAAAATAGGGTGTTTATTCACCAGCTTTTATCCCTTACTGGCTGGGGGTGGTTCCTGGGGTGTTGATTTCCTGGCACTGGCACTGGCCCCTCCCCTTCATCAAGCCCTGAGGCAGCACCCAAGCTAATAGATGCAGAAATCCATGGTGGCCTGTAAAGGACGTGTCTGCAGGTATCTAGAGTGCTTCCAGGGCAGACAGGCAAGCCCCCAAGGTGTCTATTCCATTCCCTTTGTCTTTGTAGTCCCCCTGCTTTGTCTTTGGTGGGTCTGGGGGTCTGGCACACAGAGGATCAACATTTATAGACTGAAAAATGGAAGAGTGGAGAGAGGTGGGAAAAGCTGATGAAGTCCTCCCTTCTGCGCCCTTAAAGCTGGGCTTAGGCCACTCACTTCAAAAGTTCCCAGTGCACTCAAAGCACAGGTAATGAGGAGCCTCTGTGTACCTGTACCTGGATGGCCTGGCCGTGTCTGCACGGCAGGCTTCTGCCCCTTCACAGGGTGAGCAGCAAAACTACATTGTCATGCCATCTAGGGGACACTTGCTCTCCACTCGGGGGCTCTCCACCACGGTGGCTGAGAACCAGCTCATACTCCTGAACACTGTGGTCAGTTGTGCTGGGTGCATTTTACAATTCCTGGTTTCCTGAAAAAACAATAGCTGCTCATATACCCATTTCTGGTAGTGATGCCTCTCTCCAGCCAGCTCCTCTGCCATCTCCTTGGGCTAGACACTCTCCAGGAAGTCACATTTCATTTCATCACAGAGTATTTTCAAAGTTGGAGTGTGAGGATGAAGACAAAGAAGTCCCCTGTGCCACGGGAAGAAAAATTAATGAATCTGTAAATTTGGGGTTCATTAACTTTTTGGGAAAATTTTATATTTTTAGAAATATTTTGTAGATTACATGAACCGATACTATTACTAAACAAGTGTGAGTTTTGAAGTCTTTCAAACATTTAAATATAAACTCTAAGAAAAGTTTTAAAAAGAAAGAAATGAAGTGGGGCCACTAATGTTAGCAAGCAATACTTAAAGGAGATACAGCAAACGTGAAGCACAGAGCCAGGGACAGAGTGGACTCACAGCAAGGGCTGTCGCCTCAAATGGGGTGTTGTGGGCTCCTTTGGGTAACAAGGAAAACTACAAAGGAGAAACAGACAGAAAGCAATAGAGGAAGTGGGTGGGGGGCAGAGGAAAGAAAGGAAAGGATCTGCAGGCGAAGGAGAAGAAAGTGGATGAAAGAACAATGAGGGAGATGAATAAAAAAGGAAAGTGGGCAATTAACCCACAAGGAAATTGGAGACCCTACTCAGCATTTTCTTTGGCTTCTTCCACCAGAGTTGGATGTAAAAGATCTAGGGTGATAGGCAGAAAAATGCCTCCCTCCAAAAGATGTCCACCTCCTAATCCAGGAACTTGTCAATACGTTACCTTACGTGGCAAAAGGGACTTTGCAGATGTGATTAAGCTTAAGAACTTGGAGATGGGGAGCAGATCTGGAACTATCCAGGTGGGTCCAATCTAGTCACATGAGAATAAAAATGGGCCACACTTTTTGGCTGTGGTGAGAGACGGGGGTAGTCTGAAAAGGCCTCCGCGTCCCCTTGCTGGTTCTGGAATGTGAGGCTCGGTGCCAAGGACTAGAGAGAGGCCTCTGGAGGCTGGAAATGGCAGGGAAACGCACTGCCCTCTTGAGCCTTCAGGGAGGAACTCACCTCCACCCACATCTTGATTTCAGTCCCTGGAGACTCAAGTGGGATTTCTGACCTCCAGAACTGTAAGATTATGAACTTGTGTTCTTATAAGCCACCAAGTTTGTGGTAATTTTTTACAGCAGCAGAAGAAAAACAAATACACCTAGGGACATCAAAAATGGGAAATTATCAAATATTGCTCTCCGACTCTCTGGTATTCCGCCTGTAATCGGTTTCCCATTTAGGTTGGAATTGTTTTTCCTCTCTGCAGAACAGAGGGTGGCTGCTCACAAGACTCATTAATATGCATAAAGGGTGGCATAATTAGTTGCCACAGGTAACCCTTCTCTGGCTGTGTGAACTGAGTTAATGTGCAAATGCATGCTGCACAGGCGAGCAGAGCAGTGTGAGTAAAAGTCCCCGTTTCATAAAAGGAAATATTTGAATAATATGCAAATGCACTGGATGTTATTAGCAGGATGTCAGGTTTGACAGTCTGTGTTATTGTGAAAATAAATGAGTTTTGACACAAATAACTTAGGTATGCATTGATTTTTTTAAAAGCAAATCTTGTAACGAGATGTTATGTATTGTGCTGTAGGTTTTATAAAGATTTTGATGGCTATGAAAAGAAAAACATGGCGAAGGACCGTTTATTAATGTATACATTAAGCTGCTCTAAGGTGTAGCAATAATTACTTTCCTCCAAAATGTACACTGTTCCTCTTGCATATTTAATTGACTTTGGCAATCCATATTTAAGACAATGAGGGGAGTTGTCAGCAATGTGAAGACAGAAATGAAGAGAAATCAAATCGCCATCATTGGTGTCTAAAACGTTGTGCTGCGTACTTTAACTCCTGGGAATATTTTCTCTGGTTGGTCTTCATCTTGAAGCAATCTGCCTGATGAAATTTATCTGGCCCACCGTGTTTTCTTTCTTTTGGGCCTTTCTCCTCTTGATTTTTTCTTCAAGAGCTCTCTGGTAACTGGCAGGACCCAGTGTTGAAGTCAGCACTTCCTGTCACTGGGCAGGGGCTGGGGGCTCTCTGTCATCCTGGCATTTATCCTTGAGAGGCAAAGGAGTGAGGCATCCAGGAAACATCTCCACCTGAGGACAAACACCTGCTGGAGAAGCTCCTGGGACTGGTTCACAGGCTCAGTGGAGGTTGCCAGCTGACCCTCTGTATCCTCTGAGGTCTGAAGGGGAAGAGCTGACAGGTCAGGGAACACTGCCCCAGCTGAGCTGATGGCTGATCAGCCCTCCTTCTCCATACAGGCTTCCAGATGTTCCCTATGCAAAAGGGGAAGGGCCTCCATGAAACCAAGTTCTGGGGTGGTTCCCTCCCCACAGGGGTCAAATTTTATTTGCAGTCAGGAAGCAAGGGAGCTTTGGGGTGCAGGGCTTACTTTGAGAGTGGGAGGCAGATACCACCACCTTGAGGCCGGGATGCAATGGGTTTATGGGTATTTGACACCCAGAGAGCCTGCATCGCACAAATAATTTGAGTTCTCAGTTCCCCTTCTGTCACCTCAGAAAATCAGGACAAGCTCCTGGGGCCAAGATGTAAACAGCTTCACCTGGAATAGGGGAGACGAAATGCCCTTGACTAGCAGAGTTCAGACCAGTCAACTGTTCTCACCCAGGGCGGCCTGGGAACCATGAAGCCAAGAAACATGGAAGCGTCTGGAAAAGTCTGGAGATGTCCCTGGGAAAAAAAGATCTCAAATACGGCCATTAATGGCTACAAAAGATCACCAGGCTTGGGCAAATTTCCCCCACTCTGCAGACCAGGAAAACAGAGGCCAGAACAACACAATGCCCACCCTCAGTGGATTTCCGGGCTAATGGAGGAGACAGATACACAGAAAGAGAAGGAAAGGCTGTGCAAAGGCCTGGAATAGCTATATCAATAGGACGTTCAAAGCATGGAAAAGGGCCACCACAGGTCATCCAAGCAGCTCACCCATAATTTCAGTTTCACCCCTTCAAGGCACACGGCAAGTTCTTGCCTCCCTGTCCTTGAGGATGCAGCAGCCTTATGATTTGCTCTGCAATGAAAAGGGAGGAGCAGTGCCAAGTGCCACACCAGAGCAGAAGCCGTAAGAGCAGTGCCTGCCTCAGTAAGTCTCAAGGCACAGAGTTGGAGCCCCTGCTCCAACATTCTCATACCGTATAGGACCACACTACCTGCACTGATGTCCCTGTGATGAAAGAGCTACTGATGCTGCTTCTGGAACTGATCTAGCTACTGCAACAGTTGACATTCTCACCACAGTAAATCCCAAGACAGCCTCTGCTTCCTTGCACCACTCATTCCTGAGTCAATGCCTGGCATGGATGTGTCTGATTGGCAGAGCCAAAGTCACATAACAGCACACCACCTTCCCTGAAAGAGAGGCTGGGAAAACAAGCTGTGTCACTTCTGTTTCTATAGCTGGAGTGGGTTGCTGCCTCCCATCTTGACTGACAGAGAACCTCCCAAAGGTAGAAAGGGCATGCATATGTTGAGTGGGTAAAAATACTGACAAATGTTTCCTAGAGTCCAATTCTCTGGCTTTCTTACATCAGTACGTGCTGTTCCTAGCAAACTTTAATTTATGAGGATCAAAAACACTGCCTGCTGAACACACAGCACATCTCCAACATACAACCAAATTCCTACCCATTCCAGAAGTCGGACAACCTGAAGGATTATGGTTACGGTATCTGTGTTCAAGACTAGAATCCAGGGGTAATGTCCATTCATCCTCTAGTTCCTTCATGATCTAGCCTCAGGATTTGATAACTGTAAAGTGTACCACCAGTGACATGCCCTATAAACAGGGTGGAAGACACAGGGGAAAAATAGGAAAACAAATAGTTTAAATGTGCTATATGTACATGATACACCAAAAGAGAAAAATCTCCCCTTACCTAGGGGTTCAATTTCCATGATTTTGGTTACCAATGGTCAACTGTGTTCCAAAAATATATTAAATGGAAAATTTCGGAAATAGACAATTCATAAGTTTTAAACTGCATGATGTTCAGAGTAGCATGAAGGAATCTCTCGCTGTCCTTGGCTGGAACATGAGCCCTCCCTTTGCCCGGTGGCTCCACACTATAGATGCTTCCCGGCCCATTAGCCACTTAGGAGCCGTCTGCAGAGTGGATCAGATTCACTGTCGTGGTGTCACAGTGAATTCGAGTAACACTTATTTTACTTAGTAATGGCTCCAAAATGCAAGGTTAGTGATACTGGAAATTCAAATATGCCAAAGAGAAGCTATAAAGTGCTCTCTTTAAGTGAGAAGGTGAATGTTCTTAATAAGGAAAAAAAATCTTGCACTGAGATACTGAGATTGCTGAGGTCTATGGTAAAAATGAATCCTTTTTTGTCTTTTGGTGAAAGTGTGAAGGAAAGAGAAGCTTCTAAGAAAGGCAAAAATGCCTAGTCCTTGTGTAATTTGATCTGTGCTTGCTACATGGTGGTTCAAAGCCAAACGGTATATTGTTTTTCAATATACCTAGGTGGTTAAAATATAAAGAAATCTATAGAAATGATTGACATAAAATGTGGGGATGGGAGAGTAGAGGGACTTGCCTGGGAAAGGAGATACTAGGAGGCTCCCAAGGCACTGCTCAAATCCTGTTTACCTTAATAATGGACTCATGGGTGTTCATTCTATTATTCTTTCAACCACACATATGCATATTTACATTTCTCTATATACATTTCACAATAGTATTTTTTAAAATCACATGACATTCTTTATTGCAGAATGCAAAGTAGAAAAAAAAGATTCATTTAAAAGATTCTGAGACATTGGAAAGCTGCAAGGCTGCAAGATTTTTCAACATAGAAAATAAAACAAATGCCAAATTATACACTGTTTGGTTTGGGAGCCAAATGAAAACCAGCATTTAAATTTTTGTTGTACCATCAAAATAGATATTTAAAAAAGAAAATTTAATATTCTAATATATGGAGTTCTTTTGTAAGATCAGCTGTTTTCACAGTACTTTTGAATTTTGACTTTAAAGTGTAAGAAAGAGGAACTTATGTTGCTATTTTGAGCATGTCTCAAACATCACCGTGTAGTCACATGTAATTTAAATGACCATAATTTACAGATTAGGTGACTGCTATGTGAATTTTCATGTTTATAAATTGAAGCACTTAAAATATGTTGAAATTCATGAGTTATTTCAAAATCAAGTTTTTTGAAAAAATCTCCTTGGTCACCTCTTGAGGATGATAGATAGCTAAATCATTATTTGAAAACAGGCAAGTAAAGAGAAATATTACACATTTGACTTTCCTGTGAAACATCATCATTGGGGAAACAAGTAACTAATAAGAAGAAATTTCTCCATACAGAAGCATCCCAGCTAATAAAGGAAGAGAAATAACGGATGAAAACTTCAACATTTCATCACCCTGAAGCAATTAAGGATGAAAACAATGATCAGCCATGAGGGTGGCTGACATTACAGAAAGAGCCAGCCAGACCCAGGTGCTTCCTGAGAGAGACACCAACATTAACTATGAGTCTGTCTTGCAAAAATCAAACAAGTCAAACAAAAACAATTAAGTGCATCAATTGTTTAAATCTAACTACAGGGAATACATCCAGGACAACATCTAAAGGGTACTTTGAGGATACGATCAGAAAAACCCAGATTGATCCAAACTGGAAAGTTCTACAGGACAAACAATGTAGTTTTGTCATTAAATAACTGTAAGGAGAGAGAGAGAGGGAGACAGCTCATAGAGTAAAAAGGAATTAATAGCATAAAATCAATTTCAGTGAAGATATAATTCCAGTCATAATTCAAACAAAGACACTAAAAATTGTGTGGCCATCTGAAAACTGACTGCGTAGTTAGTAATAGTGTCAGGTTCCAGGTGAGACAATAGTGTGATAGTTGTGTTTATAAAAAAGAAGATTTACTTTTAGATATACATGTTCAAATGCTACACATGAAATAAGCTGATATCTAGAGTTTGCTTCAAAATTATTCAGAGAGGTGGGTGTGGCTGGATGTGGGTCTAAGAAGGAACAAGACTGGCCATCAGTCAGCAAGTGTGCAAGCTGGTGATGAGTATGTAAAGATATACTACAGTATTTTTTCACTTGTATATTTTAAAAAATATTCCATACTAAAAAATTTAAAATGTTGCCTCAAATGAAATGAGAAACAGTCTGAGCCATGTATATGATAAACAAAAGGCTTCTGACATTAATAGAAAAATCTCTTACCTATAAGTGAGAAAAAGAACAATCTAACATAAAAACACTTGAAGAATATGAAAACTTCAAGAAAAAGACATACAAACAGCCAAGACATATACAAAAGTTTGTAAATATTATAATTTAATATTTGATTAAATATTTAAAGAAGTGTTTAAAGAAACACAAGGAGTGATCATAATTCTGGAGGTGAAGGTGGAGTAATCGTGAGGCTTCACTGAGACCAGAGAGAGAACAGGGGAAGATCAGCATCCAAACAAGTCTCTTGAGATACATTATATAGTAAATTTTTTATTTTGAGATGAGTGTGTGTGTGTGCGTATGTGTGTATATAAATGAAGCTGGGAGGACAACTTTAAACAGAAGTGTTCATTTGTTGGTGGTCTTACTTCATTAAATACATAACTATGTGATAAAATTAGGCTAATAGTTTTACTCTAAAAAGAAAGCTCTTCAGAATTGTTTTAAAGCTACAGTGATACAGTGTCCTGGCATTCTGAGTAGGCTTCCAGTTTTAAACCTGTAAGTAAAAATATTCGCAAACAACCTTAAAAGCAACAAAAATGGAACTGGCCCCGTAAAGAACAGTTTCCCACACATGGAGGATTGCCAGGCAGTGACTAAAGAAGTCTGAGGCCCACTGAGTGACAGAACACCCATAACCCATTTGCCCTCCTGACATTGTCAATCCCACTTTCCAGTGGAAAATGTGCTAGATAGTCACTGAATGATATGGTTTGGCTCTGTGTCCCCACCCAAATCTCATCTCATAGCTCCCGTAATTCCCACATGTTGTGGGAGATACCCAGTGGGAGATCGGTGAATCACGGGGAAGGTCTTTCTCGTGCTGTTCTCCTGTTCTTGTGATAGTGAGTAAGTCTCATGAGATCTGATGGTTTTAAAAATAGGAGATCCTCTGCACAAGCTCTTTTTTTTTGTTTTGTTTTGCTTTGTTTTGTTTTTTGCCTGCTGCCATCCACGTAAGATGTGACTTGCTCCTCCTTGCTTTCCACCATGATTATGAGGCTTCCCCAGCCATGTGGAACTGTGAGTCCAAGTAAACCTCTTTCTTTTGTTAATTGCCCAGTCTCAGGTGTGTCTTTATCAGCAGGGTGAAAATGGACTAATACACTAATATAATCTAGGATATATGATGTGAGGTAATATAACATAACATAATATAGACATCTGCTTAAGCAATTGGAATACACAATATTCACAGTCAAGCCACAGTACAAGTCTTGAAGTCTAGTTATTGGAAAATTATAACCCCAAAATGCCATTGATGCAAAAACACATCACCGTATATCATGGAGTTAAACAGAATATACAACAAACTAAATTGATAGAACCAACATAATTTATAAGCAAATTGCAATTAAAAGTAAAAAGTAGCATCAACTGAAACATGAGATGAGAACAACTCAATACAACACTTATAATACAGGGTTTTCCAAACTGGGGGAATTCCAACCATCTGAGAATGCACACATTGGAGATCTACAATATGGCTAATACTGCACATCAAAATTTTTTTCCAATACAAAAGTAACTTGTGAATATTATTCATTTAATAAACTTCAGCTAAGACAGAACTATGGAGAGTGAAAATTCTTCCTTGACATTTTCCCACAATGCACTTGACTCCCCAGTGAAAACTTCCTGCACACAAATGCACAGTGTGAGGGGTGTGAGGTTTTCATAAATGAGGTTTACTTCACATATTAATCTGCAGCATCTTTGCTTCTTCTTAATAATAAAATTTGGAAATCTTTCCATGGTAGTACCTATGTATCTACCACATCTTTTTTTAACAACGTCCAAACTTAGTGAATTAGGGTCATCAGAAACCCCAAGCAACATACTGATTTCAACTCATGAACATCAAACTTTAGTAACTCTTAGTGGGTTTTTTGGGTGTTTGTTTGCTTGTTTGTTTTGAGACGGAGTTTCACTCTCGTTGCCCAGGCTGGAGTGCAATGGTGCAATCTTTAATCACACACACACAAACACACACACAATTAAAGTCAAAGAAAGGACTGTCACTTTTGGACAAATTGCTGCCTATTGGGAGAAACCGGTGAGATAAGTAGCTTATTTTCAGGCTTAAAACTATGACATAATTTAAAATAACGCGAACTATTGAATTACTGAATGTATGTATGAATCATTATAAATTTTAAGGTTGAAAATGTGGAGCAAAAATAGTAGGTCCATACTGACTATCAATATATTTCCACATGCCTGTAAAATTTTATTAAAATATGAGCTCCTTGGGGGAAGAGAGAAGGAACTATACCTTCTTTCTTCTCATACTCCCAGTTCTAGGCACAGGCAAAACATAGATGTACCAGATAATCAACCCTCTATTCATTTATTCATAACTTTAACAAGTATGCCAGTCACTGTTTCAGGCAGAGAGTGAAGCCATCCTCACAGGGTTAACAAGAATTCTGGACAGAAATATAATTAAGCATTAATCGAACCACACTTTGATCCATTTTCTTGCAACCAAAAGTCACATAACACTAGATACTGGCCATTTGCTTCCTTATTGTTCCTATAGATAGGTCTTCTGATGTTAGAATCATAAGGCTTTTATGATAGATAGGATTTCTCACATTCAAATAAGGCTTTTGTTCAAGAATTGCTTAAGATGTTTTTCAAATCCTGAATTCCAGCAAAACAGCTGATGCCAACCAGTGTGAAGACCCCCCGCCACACACACACACACACACAGAGGCACAGAATAAGCATGAGAACACAGCTTCTTCACCTCCCTGTCCCATGACTTCACCCTTCACTCTTTGACCAAGTCAACAATCTCCACACTTTGGCCCACTCCAAAACCCTTAAAAACCCTAGCCGCAAACTCCTTGGGGAGATGGATTTGAGGTTTCCTCCCATTTTCTCGTTTGGCAGCCCTATGGTTAAACCTTTGTCTCTGCCGCAACCCGCTGTCTTGGCGTATTGACCTGCTGTACACATTAGGCAATGGACCTGTCATGGTTCCACAAAGATTCGAGGATGAACGGAGTAGGCATGCTTCCTAAGCCCATGGAGCTCACATTCTAGTTTGGGGAGATACACAATTAAAAATGGTAACCAGATCAACAAGATAATTTTCAATTACGTCAAGTGCAGTAAAAACAAATGTATCATGTAGTACAATGACTAGGAGAGGGTATTTTTAGATAGGGTGTCCAGGAAGAGTCTTTCTTAGGAGGCAACATTTGAACTGGAATCTGAATGACAAGGAGCCAGCCTTGAAAAAAGAAAAAAATGCAGGTAAAGACAGTGGGAATTGCAAATGCAAAGACCTTGAAGCAGGAGCACCCAGGTTGGTTCAAGGATCTGCGGAAGCTTCAGAGCTGCCACATGGCTGTAGCACAATGAGGAGGGAGAATGGCGAATGTGAACTCAGGAATGTTGGCAAGGGCTCCTTATGGGAGCCTGATGAGGAAGTCAGAGGAAGGATTTCTTATGAGTCAGTGGGAGCCCCTCAGGGTGTTATGAACAGCGGATGGGCTCCATCTGATTTGTGAATTAGAAGGCTCCTCAGCCCATGCTGCTGCTGTGTGGAGAGGAGACTCCAGAAGAGAAAGATGAGCCAGTGCAGAATGAGGATGCTGAACTCAGAGGCTGCTACAGAGCACAGAGTGTCCGGAGAGGAAAGAGGGCAGCTGGCAGGGAGTGCGGTGAGGAGTAAGAACAGAATGAAGTGTAATTATCTGTTTTGGAGGTAAAAGAAACTGAACTTGTGAATGGATTGATTGTAGCAAGCAGGGTAATGAGAAGAATACAATGATTTCTCAAGTTTTTAATTGAACAAAAGGATAGATGGACTGGCATTTACTGAGCTAGGAAGACAGAGGAGAAACAGGTCAAGGGGAAGAGAAAAGAGTACTTTGGGTGCTGTTTCATCTAACATGAAGTCATAAACATAGACCCAATGGAGATTTCAAGCAGACATTTAGATGAAAGTTTGGAGCTCCCAGGAGAAGGCTGACCTCAGAGATATAATCAGATGAGTCACCAGCACATGATAATTAGACAATGGGATTGAATAATATCCTATAGGGAAAGAATGTAGATAAAAACGAGATAGGATTGGGGACCAAGCAGTGGGGCTGCAGTTCTTAGTGAATTGACTAAAGTCAGAAGTAGAGTTAAAAGTAATAAAAGTGAGTTTAACATTTGTTTGATTCTTTGCTCTCTGAAAAATTACATTTTTTAATAATTTTAAAACAAAATAAACTCATCTAAGCAAATATCCCTGCAGCGTGCTCTACCATGCAGGCAGGTCACCTCCTGCATACAGAGAAGGAGTCTAGCCATCTCCTCCAGTCACCACCCCGTGCACCTCTGACATCAGTGATGAACCATCCAACTCATTTTAGTTGCGTGACATCTGCTGTTCTCAAAATCTTGAGCCAAACTGAAGCTGAACACATAGAAAATCATCGACAGGACTATGGGTCCATTGCAAATGCTGCTCATGTGTATCTGCTCTAATTTAATTTCTCTGGTGTCAACACAGACGATTTGAAGTGTACCAATTGAGATTTGGGCACAGTTTGGGCATCTTCCAATAGTTAATGATGTGTGTATTTCTCTAGTGATTGGGCTTCAAATTGAAGGAAGTGTGACGGAAAGGTCTGAAGCTCTTCTGTGGACAATTTTAATCTAGTTTAACCTCCTACTCCACTTAGGTTATCTTTTCCTTCTGTTTTCTTTTCTCTCAAAAGGGGGATAAGTTAGTTGGGTAAGAAGTATTACCAAGGTTCTTTTTTAGGCCAACTTCCAATCACTGTGATGGTTAATTTCATGTGTCAACTTAGTCAGGCCGTGGTGCCCAGTTGTTTGATCAGACACCAGTCTAGATGTTGCTGTGAGGTATCTGTTAGATATGATTAACATTCAAATTGGTAGACTTTGAGCAAAGCAAATGACCCTCCATAATGCAGGTGAGCTTCATCCAAGCAGTTGAAGGCCTTGAGCAAAGACTTAGAATTGCCAAAGCAGAAGCAATTCTGACTCAACATGAAATCCCAGCCTTGGTTTCCAGCCTGCAGACTTTGGAGCCAAGACTGCAAAATCAACTCTTCTCTGAGCTCACAGCTTCCAGACCTACATGAACCGATTCCTTAGCATAAATCTTTCTATCTTTATAGATAGACAGATGGGGATTTTGGGGAGACAGGGAGAGAGAGAGAGAGAAAGAAATCTCCCATCTCCCATTGGTTACGTTACTCTGGAGAACCCTGACTTCCCTTCTCTGTGCCTTTGCCAGCCCTTTTCATCACATCCGCCCAGGTTAACACAAAGCCACTTAATGTGAAGCCCTTGTGGAAAGTTTTGCACTGAAGGCTGAGGAATAGGGGACATGGGCTCTGACCCTGGGGTTTTAGTATCTGAGTTCCAATTGACTCCAGCACTTCGAAATCATGTGAACAAGTGATGCAAACCCCAAGTCTCAGTGTCCTCACCTGGGTGAAGGCAGGAATAGTAGCTGCACATTGATTTTATGCCTAAACCTGAAGTAGTTTCCAAAATCAGGATGATGATGCTTTTACAAGAATCCAATAGCTCTGTCCCCAACACTATCTATAATATTGAGGTAAGTAGATTTAAGTAATTTATTCTGAGAAAATATCTAAGAAATGAGAGGATTGCCCCTCAATCCTGGTGCAATATTTCCTCAACTGAGTATTTTTTGTCATTACAACTTCTGATAAGATAAAATGGCTCTTTTTGTCATTACAATTTCTGATAGAATAAAATGGCTCTCAGTGCTCACTGTATTCCAATTTTTTCAGAAAATTAACACACACACAGCCCCACACTCAGTTGAGGATTTTGAACACTATTAGAATCAACAATAGGTTATAATTAGATTAACTATTTTGGTTAAAGGGAAAGAAACAATGAACACACACAATTTGATAACCAGTGTAGTTTTAAGTCTTTGTTCAGCTTTCAAAGCGAATCAAGCCCACTCAAAGCACATGGTCAGGCTTCAGCGGGCTTTCTACTTTAAGCCAAATTTGAAGACAGAGAGTAACCATGTTAAAGAAATCTCTGGTGCCTAGGTAGGACATTGGGGAAGGACCGATAACTTAGGTGGCAAGGCATGGGATTTAATGGAAAGGCTACTGAATTTGGCATCAGGAACCCTAGGTGGTTTCTTCCAACTCTTAGCTACATGGCTTCATGAAAGAAAGGTAATCACCCCTACTGAGTCTCAATTTCCCCAGATCTAAAATGGGTTAACCAATCTCTATGTGGTCTTCCTCACAGTTTTGAGACTCAAATGGGATGTGTGTTCAAAGGCTTTATACTGCACTTTACTAATAGTAGCTATTATGATCACAAGACAGTATGAAAGGGTTAGTGGCTCCATTTTGGCAAAAATTCTACAAAGGGAGTCCTTGTTCTTTGTTTTTTCATACAACATACAGACCCCAGAAGAAGCAATCCTCCTTCTGGTTTTGCCCTGTATGGTGGTGCAGACCGGCTCTCATCTTTGCACCCAAGCAAGAGACCATGAAGATTATTACACAACCTCAGAAACCTCATCAAGCTGATGTATTGGGCCTTTTTCCGTTACGGTCTAAGGCAGGGAACCTGGAGGTAGAGGGGCTCAGGACAGACTCACGGTGTGAGGTTAGAAGGTTTGCTGGGACTAAGTTCTAGGGTTAAATTTAGTCTGTCTCCACTGGCCAGAGGAGGTGTGTGAACTCTCTGGGGACACCTGGGTGGTATCTGAGTACCCCAAGTTTTGCGAATCCCTGCTCCTCCTCAGTCAGAAATTTTAGATGTTTCCAAAGCCTGGTTTAATGCAATACTGCTACACTTTCTTCAAACGATGGAATTTTTTCCTAAGCATCTATTTATATTATCACAGTGACGTGGGTACTGAGTTGCCCTCCTGGCAGATTAGAGGCCACACAAAGGTTGAAACCATGGACATGTGAGGAAAGTTCTCATTAAAGAAAGAAAAGCCATCTGCTAAAGGCTGTCCTCTGGGACTAGGGATGGAGGCAGTGCCAAGTACAGCGTGAGCAAACAGATGAACAGAAACTGTCAGAACATGTGGCTGAAAAACAAAGAAAAAGTAACTGTTAACCTTTACCAAATACTCTGTTATGCCAAGTTCCCTGACAAGCATTTAAGATGCTTCATTTCATTTTATCATTTAAACAATGTTAAGTTAGACTACTATTATCCCTAACGCGCAGATGAGGAAACTAAGGCTCAGGGCGGATGTGTCTAGTTGAAGGTAGCACAATTAGTAAATGGCAGAAGAGGATTCAAAATCAGGCTGTTCAAAATCTTTTCACTCTGCAGCCTTCCCAGAATATTGAACAACCCCATTATAAGGTCCATTTATTCTGATCATCTTAATAGCTTTCTCCAATTGACCACTCAGTGACCCAAATGAATAATGTCCTATTTAAAACCAATGATCAAAGATCAGGAAACAGGAGCTGTAAAAGGAACTGCGAGAGCAGCTGGAGGGAAGAACCCATCACTTTTACCAGGTAACACTTGTTTGGTCTCAGGTTTAAGCCAAGTCTTGCTCCTTAAAACAGCAGCCCAACATATGATAAGTGGTAGAAGGGCGTATCTTCATCAGTCACTCCTAATATATAAGGTCTTAAATGGATGCTTGTTGCCAATATATATCAAAATGTATCTAGATGGAGCATCACTGCATCTAAGTAAAGAAAAGTGTCAAGATGATACAAGCGAAGCATAAGGTCTTATGTCAAATATGTGAGAATATAATCATATCTTTCACCTTGCGGGTAATTATAATTGCCAGCTTGGTACTTCATGCCTTCAGGTAGGTAGATATGTGACTTGCAGAAGTAAAAGAAAATCGAGGTAAATACTTCACTGATGGTTTTCAGATGGGCCTTGGGCTGTCAACTCTCTGAGAGAAGGAGGTACCAGGAATTCAAAGCAAATAAAAACCTTAGGATTTGGCCCCACTGACTGTATGCAGGATGCCTCGGGGTAAATGCCAGGAGGAAAGGAACAAAGGGAAATAAGGGGAGGGAATTAGTCAGGGTTCTCCAGAGAAACTGAGCCAGTAGGAGATACAGATACATGCATAGAAGGATAGAAGGAGATTTATTATCAATTGGCTCATGCAGTTATGGAAACCAAGAAGTTCTACGATACGCTGTCGGCAGGCTGGAGACCCAGAAGAACCAGTGGTCTAATTCAGCCTGAATTCAAAGGCCTGATAACCAGGGAAGGGTCTAAAGGCCCAGGAATGAGGGGCTCTGATGTCCACAGGCTGGAGAAAATGGATGTCCCAGCTCAAGCAGGGAGTGCAAATTTGATCTTCCTCCACTTTTTTTTCTATTCAGGCCCTCAAATGATTACATGATACCTAAAAACATTGGTGAGAGAGATCTTCTTTACTCAATCTACTGATTCCAAACTACTCTCTCCTGGAAATACCTTCACAGACACATCCAGGGACCGTGTTTTACCAGCTATCTGGCACTGCAAGACCAGCCAAGTTGACATCTGAAATTAACCATCACAGGGAGCATCCGCCGCCCCACATCCTCAGGTTTGGGGAGACATGCTCGATGGTCACTGACACCATGAATACTTGATGCTGATGATGTGGCATGGCTCCTCACATGTGTCTTCACCCCATCCTGTTTCAAAAGTATACTGCTGCTCTCCTGCCCAGTTTTAGAGTCTCCCAGCAAGCCCTCAGGGGAGGGCTGGAGCACGTCAAGTTATGACGGGGAGCCTCCAAGAGCAGGCTGCCGCATCCTGTGCACAAAGCCTTGTGAACCGCAGTGACAGGCTCATTTAGAAACAAATTAGGGGTTAAGTAAAAAGTGCAGGACAGAGGCAAAACCGAGTTTCCCTTTCCCCTTCCTGTCGGTTAGCATTAGAAAGTGCCCATGAGCAGCGTGTGTCAAGAATATGAACGTGAGATGTCATTTTGGCTGCCTCTAATTGAAGCCAGGATAAATGGAGTGGAAAGGCAGCGTCTAATCCAATCAAAACATGAAAAAGGTATTTTGACATGTAAATTACAAACTTCCTGTGTATTTTGTCTCCCCAATTACACCCTCCCCTGTCATGTTTTTTAAAATTATATCTTAATCTCCCAGTCTCCTAATAATTATGTCATCATTCTTGCGCCCTGAACACTGTGTAATGGTATTTTATGGGATATGCCATTCATTATTAACTAAACTCACTCTCTGTCCCCAGTGATACCATATCTCATGGTGTTCAAATATGCCTAGTGTCAGCTCCTGCTTTGTAAATGCTACAGCAGCTCCACTCTCTGCTTCATGGTTGTATGGGAACGAGTTTGGGAAGCACTTGTGGACAGTTAATCCAACTCATCGGTATTTTTATATGGGGATAACTGACACTTTTTGGTTAATGAAAAGAGAGATTGGTTTCAAATATAAATCTCTCATCACTGGGGCTCATGAAAATAGGGATTTTAACCACTGCTCTTAAAGAACTAGCCAATATTAAGATCACACAATTAAGATCACAAAAAGAAGTAAAGAAAAATGTCAGTTTGATATGCAGAGAGGGGCTGTACTATAGTGGTTGGAGGGATTACTAAATGCAACCACGCATCACTTAATGACGGGGATACATTATGGAAAACGTGGCCTTCGGTGATTTCACTGTTGTGCAAACATTATAGAGTGCACTTACACAAAGCTAGGTGGTAGAGCCTACTATACACCTGGGATGTATGGTATGGCCTATTGCTCCTAGGCTACAAACCTGTATAGCATGTTTCTGCACTAAATACTGTGGGCAATTGTAACACGTGGTATTTGTGTGTCTAAGCATAGCATACGGTATTAAATCTTGTGCGACCACCGTTGTAAATGTAGTCTGTCATTGATGGAAACATCACTATTTGGCACACGACTATAATGCTACGAATAGTCTCCAAGCAGAAGAGAACCTTAAAAACCCTCTAGCCTAGACCCCTGAATTTACAGGTTTGAAAAAAAAAAAAAAAAAAAAGGTGGCAGTCAGGTAAAGCACTTTCTCCAGGTCTCTCTATTCTTTGGAGGTGGAAACAACAAGATTTCCCAGGGCACCAATTGGGCTACACACGGATCTCATCAGCTTCTGCCTCAGACCCCCAGGAGCTACATTTGTGAACCAATGCATTGCACTTAGGGCCACTGATCAAGCAGAACTGACATCTTTCACTCACCAAAGGCTTGGGCCATGAGAGGAGCAGGTAAAATTGAAAGTCATCATTGAACAATCCTGGCTTCCACAAGGCCCCTGATTTCTTTGAACTTTTTCTTCAAAAGGTCGTCTTTTATTAAAAGGCTTGCTCAGACTTAGAGCACTGGAGTGGGGCAAGAATAGGAATTGAGTTTGGAAAGACAGAAGTTCTAATCCTGGACATCATACATTCCAGGGCTTGACCTTGGGCAAGTTGCTGTGTCACAGGATCCTTAGGGTGTTGCTTTTCCAGGCAGAAACCTATGTGACTCGTGGCACCCTTGCCTGAGTTTGCTTGGGCCCACTGCATTCATTCTGCCCACTTGTCCCCGCAGGCTGCACTTGGCTTGTGCTACCAGCCTGGATCCCATACCTGCTAAGGGTGAGCAAGGCATGAAGTGGCAAGGGGCGTGTGAGCAAGCATGAGGTCCAGCCACTGCATACAGCCAGGCATGCCAGCTACAGCAGGGCAGGCACCTCCAGGCACCAACACAGACACCAGCTCCTTGCAAGGGTGTGACTGGACCAGGCGTACCGCAAGTGGCTTCCACTGCAGGCATCAGGGAATGTAGTGGTTCCCAGAAGCTTGGAGATGCCAGGAACCACAGAGCCCCAAAGAGGGTGTCAGCCCTGGCTCAGGGAACCCCTTGGTCTGGGCTCCCCAAAAAGCTGCAGCTCTTCTCCTCACTGCCTGCAACCTGGCGAGCAGGGGGTGTGTTTCAGCCCTATTTGTGCTACAGTTCTTTTAGTCCTGCCATTCAGCAGGTCCCAAGATCTGGTCCAGAGTCCAGGAAGAATGAGGAATACGGATAACTGGAGGGTGAGCAAGGCATAGAGGAGCTTCACTGAGCAACAGAACAGCTCTCAGGAGACCTGGAGTGGGTAGCTCCTTTCTGCAGGCAAGTTGTCCAAATGAGTGGAGGAGAGCTGGAGTGGGTAGCTCCTTTCCACAGCTGCTAGTCCTGATGTGTCTGTGAGTCTGGCTGAGTCCAGTGTTTTTATGGGCTTCAGAAGGGAAGAAGTGCATGCTGATTGGCCCATGGGCAGCCATGGGCAGGCCAGAAAAAGCACCATAAGTTCTCACTCTAGGTGGCAGACTTCACCCAGAACTGACAGCTGGGCCCCCATACTTCAGGCCATCCCTGGCTTGAAGGTGATGCTTCACGGGGACCTGCCCCTTTCCTCCGAGAAGCCTGTCTGCCTCCTGCCACCATCAATCATGTCGTCCATGGTGCCCAGGCTGTTCCCGTGGAGAAGCCCCTGCAGGCCCCACCAAGCCACCCTCAGCCCCCGCAGCCTCCCTCCCGTGCTCAATTGCACCCAAAGTCCAAATGGAGCCAAAGTGGCATGGGGCTGGTGTGTCAGCACTGCCAAGTGCATGCAAACCTGGCCGGGTGGCGATAGTGCCCAGGCTCAGCCTCAACTTTGCTCTGAAATAGGAGTGGGCGCCAGGAGCAGGGAGAAGCCAGGCAGTGGGAGCAGGCACTTCCGAGCCTGCAGAGACAGGGAGGCTTCCCCAGCTCGAGCACAGGGATGCCTGGGTCCGCAGCCTCAGCTCCCTGTTGCAGTTGTGCCTGTAAGGGCTGGGCTCCCACCCCACCAACTCAGAAGGGGCCAGGGTTCCTGCCTGTTCCCAGCTCCTGCTGGCCGCATGGAACTGCAGCCCTGGCCACGCCTCTCCACACTGCAAGCCACATCTTCAAAGCAGCGGCTCCAGACAGGCTGCCACTGCCATCAACTGGGACACTCTGAATGCTTACCTGAAGCACAGAGATTATAATAACACAGCTCTACTGGGACAAATAAAAGCAGACGTCATTTCCTCTACATAATCCAAAATTAGAACATTTAAAGTGTAAGAACCCTGAATTCGTGTCCTTTTTCTGCTACTCATTAGCCCTCTGACTTCAGTTTCTCCTTTTAAAAAATGGGTAAAATAATGTACCTCCCAGAGTTAAAATGAGGTAACTTGGACCTACATGTTTTACGAGGGTCTTGACATGTGGAAGATGTTGAACACCCATCTGGGCTTAGACTCTTTTATTAGAATCAGGTCTAAGTGACACCACTCACATGAGTCGGGGTAAACAGTGAAACTGGATGTGACAAAGGTGCTGAAGAGGATCAAAACATGTGGACAAATTATTAGACCACATCAGTTACCACACTGAATCCTTTGGCTGAATACAATATCCCGCCCTCAACCAGTGTTGAGAGGAACAACAGATCCCCAGGGGCATCTTTCCCACCCACCTATACAGGTGTGGAAAGGAGGTTTCAGGTACCAGCAGTCAGTCTGCAGCTTCAATCTTTCCACTTCAAATAGCATTGATGTTGGCGCCATGGGAAATCAGAAATGATGAAGATACGGTATCTGTCCTCAACAAGTTCAGAAGCAGAAATAGGAACTATAAGGAGATCGTCCCTAATTCAAATCAGAAAGTGAGGTATGCCAACAGAGTAGTGTAATCCTAATCCCTAATCTTTATTGTGTTAGAAAGTTCCTCAAGATGTAGATGGAAGTCCATACCCCAGGAGAATTACTCATAAAAATGAAATTTCCTGTTTTCAAAAATGACAGATATGGTATAA
Source organism: Nomascus leucogenys (assembly GCF_006542625.1). Lineage (NCBI taxonomy): Eukaryota > Metazoa > Chordata > Mammalia > Primates > Hylobatidae > Nomascus > Nomascus leucogenys. The sequence goes on from NC_044386.1 coordinate 116,792,144, forward strand.
AAGTGGAACCACACACGGTGATCTTACTACCCTGGAGGGTGCTATGTAAATGGGCCAGGGATGGTGTCTGGACATTTTCCTAAAATTGCTCCTATGTTCTTTACTTCTTCACAGGCAGATTAGGGCCTTCAGCTCAAAGCTTGCCAATACCAAATTCAGATTCTTACACAACCAATTGCTTTAAATATTAAAAATAAAATCCAAATATCTTTAAATTTATATTTAAATCTTAAAAATGCAAAATATTTTTTAAAAATCAAAGTAAGCATATATTAAGCCATTTAGAACCTACCTACTTTGCATACCTCACAAAACTCCACCCAACATCTGCAGACCGTACAGGAGACAAGCCCTGCAGCTGCTAAAGACCCCAGATGGCTGCTGCCCTTCCAGGCTCTCAGAGCCCCCACCTTGTTGCTGTGCAACGTGATGTAGACAGGTGGTCCCTCTTTGGTTCCCCTCTCCCCTGGGTGAAGGCGTCACACCACTGTCTCTGGAAGGTCTCCTGCTGGAAGAAACTTCCCCCCTCACATAACCCTGTCCACGCACCACCCAAGAACACTTGTTGTGTGTTTACTGCCTCTCACAGTCGTATCTCTTCCTTGATCGACCCTGAAATCCTTAAACTGACCATAGACAGCAACCACCATCTAATGGAATAAAGACTGGAATCACAGACTGAATGTGAGTCCCAGTTCCAACCATATGCATGCTCTGTGGCCTCAGGCTGGTTAAACATCCTTTGGAGCTTCATCTGTGAAGTGAAGATGCCCGCCTCACAGCCTCAATGTGGCCAGGGCAATGAACACCTGAGGAAGATCCAGAAAAGGAACTAAACAGGGCGTCAGTAAAGTGCAAGGGATCTTCCCCTGTGTCCCAGCAGAATTCCAGTGTTGGAGCTGTAAGAAAATAGTGTCTCAGTCATGGCAAACATCTACCCTCCCAAATAACGGGAGGCTCTCAAGAGATTACAAGGGAAGTACCATAATAGTTTAAGGAGTACCATGCTGGTGCCTGCCTGCTCCAGTTTTACTGAGCTGCACATAAAGATGAACCAGCAAGGCTCTCTTCCTCGTTTCCCAAGGGGAGTCTCCTACTCCCAAAACTGGTATCTGTTCTCTTGGGGTTTGAGTGAACCTCAGGTTCCTCAGGTGGCCAGTCAGCTGCCCTGGCTTCTGGTTCCCATTTCAACATACCCAGCCTGGATGACTAAAGTTGTGGCATGCCCTCATCCAGTGAAGACTTGATTCTGGTATTCATCTTCCACTGACCACATCAGTCAGCCCATACGGCCATCTGTCTTAATTCTGGTAACCTGGAAAACTACTGCCTAGGCACTCCTGCCCATGGGCATTTTCCACACCATAGATCAAGCCCTTGCCAAATGGAACACAGTTTTGACCTTCTCCCTTGAGGCTAGAAATGTCCGAGAGATATTTCTTCTATGATGGAAATATTGCATGTCTGTGCTATCCAACCTGGTAGCCACTAGCAACACTGAGGACTTGAAATGTGACTAGAGTGACTGAGAGACTGAATTTGTAGTTCTATTTAATTTAAATAGTCCCATGCTTCCGAATTGGACAACACAGTTATATAAAATTTGTACATTCACATGCTCCTATGCTATTCTTTAACCATACTAGTTAGTTTTCCTTGCTCTCTCTCAACTACAGCTAAATTCCTCTCAAGTCTTAGAGCTTTTAGACTAGGAGCTTAACCAGCTTAATTTAAATAACACTTTTCCTCTTAGACGTGCATCTCCCCACGTCATTAGTGCATCTCTGGCCATAAGATGCAAGCCCTGAGTAAGCAGGTGATTTGCACATGGAATATTCTGTGTCCATAGACCAGAGAGTCTGAGGAGCAGGGAGTCAGCCCTAAGGGAACTTGTCTCAGACAATGGACAATGGATTTTGACGATGGCAATATTGGTAGAGGAAGGGAAGAGAAGCCAGCTTCCAGTTACAGTTTGAAAGTAGAGTCAACAGACTTTGAATTGGTTTGAATACGGTGAATATAAGAGATGATGATGTGGAGGAATGAAAAAGGACTCTGGAAGTTTGAACCTGCAAAAAAGAGCCAGTGCTACTAGAGTTTGGGCACTGGGGAGAAATAGCAAAATGGTTCCAAGTTGCTCTGTGCAGTTCCCAAGATCCTGAGCCCCACCCAGTGTTATGTCCCAAGTCTTCGAAGATGGCAGCTCCCTAGAATGCTTTCTTCACAGTCCTGAGCACTTGCCCTGTTTGGTAGAACCTGGAGGCTTTGACTCATGTCCGTGTCCCCCCAACACACCCTACACTTCTATCTTCATTTTCATTCTATATTGTTCAAGGAGAGCTTCCCAAAGAAGATCATTGTTATTAGTCTTGACCTTCTCTAATTCTGCTTTCCATTGCTATGATTGTTATATTGTTACCTTCTTTATGTCACTTTTCTATTTAAAACCATGTGATAAGCTGCAGAATATACATTATAGTATGTCATAGGTACAAACTAAGTCCCAAAGTCATTAGCATCCTCTGTGAAACATTGCTAGATATCCAGCGAAGAACTAACAGCCCCCTTCTGTATGCCACTTTTGTAGTTCATTTCACTTACCACATGATTTTATTTTTCCCTAAATCCCACTGTCTTACAACACATACCCTGTCACATGGCAGATACCCAATAGACATTTATTACATCATTGACTTTTACATTTATAATTTTACAGTTTTCAAAAGTCTTATTTTTCTCAGTCCCATTTCCTGGAATGTATTGGCCAGAAGTCATAAATGAAATTAGGGAAAGCAAATAAATATAGTTAAATGTGCCATAATAGGGAGTGGTGGGGGCTTGTGACAAATCACAGAGCATGTGGCCTATCTAAAGTCATTCAAACACACACACAAATAATTAACTGCTGTGTCAGCCAAACAAAAAAAAAATTGCAGCAAATTTAATTTATAGTCAATGTAACTCAGTGTTCTGGTAGATCACCACTTCTGATCTTCTTAATGTAATAAAGACTTCTTCTCACTGGTATGAAGTTTCTATGTTTTGCAAAGTAAGTTGTAATTTACAGGACAATGAGGATAAGTAAATAGAAAACTCCTTGGGAGGCTGCATCTAGAGGAGAAGTTGCCATGAGATGTGCACATGAAGTAGTCTAGAGCTCCTGAAGCCCCCCTCACCCCAGCCTCTCTATTGGAGGAGTGAACTTGCTGCTGAGTTCATCCCTGTGTGCCCAGCACAATGGCTGGTACCTACAAGAGGCTCAATAATTACATGCTGAATTAATAAATAAAAAAATTCGATGCAATCAATGCCTTTCCCTTTTCAGCATAATCTTGAAGCTACTCTTCCTGACAAAACTCCAGGGGCAGCAAAGACTCCCCATTGCCAAGGTGGGTGTCAGAGACAGCCATGGGACAGCAAGTGGCTGGGCTAACAGTGCAGCGCTCAGGCAGAGAGAACCCAATGCCCAGCAGAGGCAAGAAATGTAACAGGCACTTGCCGTCTTTTTCAGAGTGTATGGGTGGTAGAAGTGACTTTCTGAATGCTCTGCAATGCCGGGCATAGATAACCAAAGTAATATTGATGAGGATGCACTGGTTAAAGCCCAAACCATGAGCATTTGCTGACCAATAGGCTGAGCAATCCCTGCAATTGGTAACCTATGGCCTGATAAAGACAGTGACACCTAATGATGGAACAAGAGGATTCAGACAGAATGTAAAGGGACACATGTCCTGGTTATGTGTTTCCCTGGTCCCTGGAGAAGAGGGTGGGGAGTTGAGGCCAGAACTGCATCATGTACTGGTTATAGTTCATATTGCTTAATGGGCTTACATTATCTGAAAGGTAAATTATACCAAAAGTACCCAGTACTTCCACATTGATTAACTGATTGTTCAAACAACACCCTTAATACTCTTTACAAATGGGGTTCATCATTTATCCAAAGGCTACAAGTTTCTTCACCTTCCTTACCTTGGCACCCAACTGTCTCCTGAATGAACACAGAGCATTCCTTCCATACTCCCACTCTGCCCTGCTGCATCTCAGAATCACTCCTTCTCTAGCAGTATTGTTTTTGGTGTGCTTTTTAAACAGGCTTTGAGACTTCTCTCAGTGATGAAGTGGGTGTCTTCTTTTAATGAATTAATAAAACAGTGACTCATATTCCACTTCAATGCTTAAAAAGAGTTCAGGGAAGCTTACAACAATGCATAAACTATAGCTAGATAAAAATAATTTAAAATGAATAACAACAATGAAATAATGGGAATAACAGAATAACAATAATGAAGTAAAGGGAATATCAGAAAAATTGAAGCCAAGAGTATAGTTTACAGAATACAGACAATGAAATCTTATACACTTGAAATGGATGAGCCTCAAAAGTTACAAGAATCAAAGTGTCAAAAAGGAAGGGAGAAAACCCTACCCGTCAAGTGGTAAAAACTATAGCATCGCTTCTCAAGACTTGAAGGGATTCAATAAGATAATGGCTGTAGGGCACTAAAGGTGGTTCTTTTACATACGTAAATAGTACATGTTTAATAAGTGTTGGCTACTCGTATAAAAAGCACATGGATTTCTTGATATTGAGGCCAGGGAGAACATACTCTTCAGGTTCTCTCCCAAAGAGTCAACTGTGTGTTGGATAATGAGCATCCTTATAGGAAATCCAGCAGTGAGGTCCAACAAGTTCTCACGGTGCCCCCAGAGGCCACGGTGTGCCACACCAGCATCCAGTTCAGTACAATTCTGCCCATGGCCCTAGGAAGCAGGCTTCTGGTGGCTTTGTCTTCATGTACAGTCATGTGCCATATAACATTTTGGTCAACAACAGACCACATAAGACTATAATGGAGCTAAAAAATTCCTATCACCAAGTGACGCCGTAGCCATTGTCAGAGTGCAACACATCACTCACGTGATTGTGGTGACACTGGTGTAAACAAACCTACCACATTGCCAGTCATATAGAAGTCTAACACATACAAGTATTCTTGCTAATGATAATAAATGGCTATGTTACTAGTTTATGTATTTACTATACAATACCTTCTATTTTACAGTGTACTCCTGCTACCAAAAAACAAACAAAAAAAAAAGCTAACTCTGAAACAATCTCAGACAGCTTCCTCAGGAGGTTTTCCAGAAGAAAGCATTGTTGCTATAGGAGTTGATAGCTCCATACCTGTTATTGCCCTTGACGACTTCCAGTGGGACAAAATGTAGAGATGGAAGACAGTGATATGGATAATCCTGACCCTGGGTAGGCATAGACTAATGTGTATGTGTGTGCTTGTGTCTTAGTTTTTAACAAAAAAGGTGGGTTTTTGTTTTTTGGGTTTTTCTTTGTTTTATTTTGTTTTGTTTTTTGAGGTGGAGTTTTGCTCTTGTCGCCTAAGCTGGAGTGCAATGGCACAATCTCGGCTCATTGCAACCTCCACCGCCTAGGTTCAAGCGATTCTCCTGTCCCTGCCTGTAGCTGGGATTACAGGCATTCACCACCAGGCCCAGCTAATTTTTGCATTTTTAGTAGAGATTGGGTTTCACCACATTGGCCAGGCTGGTCTCGAACTCCTGACCTCAGGCGATCCACCCTCCTCGGCCTCCCAAAGTGCTGGGATTACAGGCGTGAGCCACCGCACCTGGCCAACAGAAAAGTTTTAAGGTAAAAAAATAACAATAATAATAATAGAAAAAAGCTTATAGAATAACGATATTAAGAAAGAAAATATTTTGGTACAGCTGTACAGTGTGTTTGAAGTGTTTTTGCAAAAGAGTCAAAAAGTATTTAAAAAATTAAAAGTTTATAAATAAGTGACAGTAAGCTAAGATTAATGTGTTGTTAAAGAAAGAAAACTATTTGTAGTAAATTTAGTGTAGCCCAAGTGTACAGGTTTCTAAAGTCTACAGTAGGGTGTGGTAATGTCCTAGGCCTTCACATCCACTCACCACTCACTCACTGACTCCCCAGAGCCAAAGCCAGTCCTGCAAGCTCCATTCGTGGTAAGTGCCCTAGACAGGTGAACCACTTTTTATCTTTTATACCATACCGTATGCTTTCTGTACCTGTTCCATATTGAGATATCTCTAAATACACAAATACTATTGTGTTCTAATTGCCTACAGTATTCAGGACGGTAACAGGCCGTACGGCTTTGTAGCCTACGGACAATAGGCTATACCATATAGCCTGAATGTGTAGTAATCTATACCATCTAGTTTGTGTAATTGTACTCTAGGATATTCACACAATGATGAAATAAAATCACCTAACAGTGCATTTCTCAGAACATATTCCCATCATTAGACAATGCATGACTCTATTTTGAAACTCTGCTATTAGGAATGCAGATATTTAAGAAAGTGGCCTTTTCATAAATTAACGATTTTATTATTATGAAGCAATCTTTTATCTGTAATAATATATTTTTGCTCTGAAACCTACTTCGTCTAACATTAATATAGCCACTCTACTTTTTTTTGTCAAGTGAATGTTAGCATGGTATATCTTTTTCCATCTTTTCGCGTCACTAGTAGTGTAAGAACTTTAAGATCGTATTCTTCCATATCCTTTAAAATCGTATTCTTCCATTTCTCCATTTGTACTATTTTGCCATACGTTCATTTCTACACATGTTAATGAACTCCACAATAGATTGGTTATTTTTTAATGGTCAAATATCTTTTAAAGATATTTCAATGATAAAAACCTCTTTAAATTTGTCCCCATAGTTACCACTTCTGGAGCTTCTTCATTCCTTTGTGTGGATCCATATTTCCATCAGGGATCATTTTTCTTGACTGAATGATAATCTGTAATATTTCTTGTAATGAAGTTCTGCTAGTGATGAATTATTTTAGTGTCTCCATGTCTAAATTTTTAAAATTTTATCTTTGTTTTTGAAAGATATTTTGCTAGCTTGACAGGATTGTCTATCAGTACTTCAAAAATATTTTCCACTGTCCTCTGATGTGCATTCTTTCTGATGAGAAATCTGTTATTTCTATCTTTGTTTTTCTGTACCTAATGTGTTTTTTTAAATATCTGGCTGCTTTTAGAATTTGTCTTTATCACTGGTTTTGAACAATTTGATTATGATGCACCTTGGTGTAATTTTCTTTATGTCTCTTTTGTTTATAGTTTGCTTAGATTCTTGAGTTGTGGGTTTACAATTTTCATGAAATTTGGAAATTTTGGGGCTGTTGTTTATTCCAGTATCTTTGCTGTCATCTCTCCTTCCTCCCCTTCAATTACTTGATTATTATACCACGTGAAGTTGCCCCAAAGTTAACTGAGTTTTTTTCCAGGGTTTTTTTTTCCCCTCTATTTCATTTTAGACAGTTATTATTGCTAAGCCTTCAAGCTCACAAATCATTTCTTCCAATGGTTATCCCAACCAGTGCATTTTTCACCTCGGACACTGTAGGCCTTTTTATGTATTCTGTGTCTTAACTTGGTATGTTCAGTGTTTCTTCTAGCCTGTTGAATATACGGAATACACTAAAATAACTTTAAATATCCTGGTCTAGTAATTTTATTACATACGCTATTTCTCTCTCCTCATCTCAGGGAGGTCTCTGGGCACTCCTTGGATTTCCTCTCCCTGCACTACGGCCCAGAAGCTCTCCCCAGGTCACGAGCTAGGGACAATTCACCTAGATTCATCCTTTCTCTCAGAGACCACTGCCCTTCATTGCCTGATGCCCAATATCTTGAAAACCATTATTTCATATATTTTCTCTTTCTTTTTTAAGGTGAGAGAATCAATGAAGCCTGCATCACGCCATCTTGTCCAGATGTTCTGGTCTTGACTTATGGATGATGTCAGACATCTGATTTCAGCTCCACCAGGCAGCAAGAAGTGTCTCACCAAATGCTCAGCTGCAATGGTCTTCTTACAGGCTGTAGTTTGTTTGTTTGTTTGTTTGTTTGTTTGTTTTTTAATTATCTTCCTCTCTTCTAACTTTCCTGGGTCTCCCACTTTCCTAATTTTCTCCTTTTCTCCCTTTCTGTTGCTTCCTCCCTCTCTGTTTTTACCCTTTCTCCTTCCCTCTCTCCTGCTTCCTCTCAAACTTTCAACAAACATTCCCAGGCACTAGGTGACTGGCACCCAGCTAGGCTCTAGGGAGACAAAGATGAAGAGGACAGGATTCTCACCTCCAGTGAGCCTTTTGGGTTTCTCTTCCCAAAGCCCCAGGTACTCTCTTCACACATATATTCTGACAAATCACAACTGAAGACTGGGGGGTGTGGGGGGGTGGGGGACTCTCTACAAGTGTCCAGAGTGCAATGTATGTGTGTGTCTGTGTGTGTTTGCGTGTGTGTGTGTGTGTGTATTTTATAAGATGTGTATCATTTTCAAAATTGGTCTGGAACAAATTAGAAAAAGAAAACAAAAAGCACACCAGTGTCATTCAGCTTAGTGTGAGAGAACGAGCGCACACTTTGGAAACAGATTGTGTGGCTCTTCATCGTTTAAAGTTAAGCAAGTCCCTTACCTCTCAGTTTCCTAAGCCAGAAATGAGGGAAGATAACCCAATTCCTCACAAGACCGCAGTGACTATGAAATGAGATAGTGTGTAGGAAATGCCCCTACAGCACCTGGCTCATAGTAGCTGTTCAATAAATACTGGTTTCTCTTTCCCTATTGTCTTTTTTCCCAAGAACCCAATGCTGTTTGTAATTCAATGCTCTTGCCATCCTATTACCACACTCTATAAGCCATAAAAACTCAAGCAAACCAGAAGTTGGTCCCATTATCATGAGTATACTCTGAGTACTTAGGTAGAAAAATTAAATTAGCATAAAGTTCGAAGGTAAAAGCTGCCGCCTTTCTCACAGGGTTAACTCTTTAGTGACCCTCTCATGGTGTGACACTGTCACCATAACTGCTGGTGTCAAGAATGCATTGAAAACCAACAGCCTGAGGGTTTTAGAATCCTGTACCTTTAGTTAAGTTATTAACTTGAGGATCACAGTGGTATTTATTACTTTAATAATGCATTTAAGGCTACTGTTGCATCCTTTTTTTTATCCTTTCTTTTTTTTTTTTTTTTTTTTTTTTGAGACAGAGTCTTGCTCTGTCACCCAGGCTGGAGTACAGTGACATGATCTCAGCTCACTGCAACCTCCGCCTCCTGGGTTCAAACAATTCTCCTGCCTCAGCCTCCTGAGTAGCTGGGATTACAGGTACCCTCCAACAAGCCCAGTTAATTTTTGTATTTTTAGTAGAGACAGGATTTCGCCATGTTGGCCAGGCTGGTCCCGAACTCCTGACATGAAGTGATCCGCGCGCCTCAGCCTCCCAAAGTGCTGGGATTACAGACATGAGCCACCGTGCCTGGCCCAGATGCTTCTTTTTAAAGGCGGAATTGACCTTATGTTAACTTGCTATAAAGAGAGAAGCCAATCAGAAGATCCACAGGACAAAAAGCTATGAGAGCAAAAGGGCATATGAAGACAGGCACAGGGCTCAAGGCACTGCCATGGCTTCCCAAGGCAATGAGGATAAAAGCTTATGCTGAGGTCATGATATGCCTGCCCCATTTCCCCTACATTCCCCCGCCTCCCATCTGTCTGTTGTGCTGCTGCCTTCATGTCTCCCAGGTGCCACCTGCTGTCACACCTTTAAGCCTTTGACTTTGCTATTTTCTTTGCCTGGAGTGCCCTTTCTCCTCCTTCCCTAGACCAACCCTGGTTCCACCTCTAATACTCAGATAGAAGCTTGCATTTCCAAGAAGCCTCTCTGACTCCCCTCACCTTTGCCCTTCAGGCTTGGTTAGACCTTCCCAAAGCTGCTGCCATCATAAAGTAGAAAAGGGAAGAATAAGCACAGATCAATAAGGCAAACTTATTCTTTAGTTTAGTTCAGTTTACATGGAAATCTGGAATGACATTTGTTGAGAGGCTAATCCCTGACAGGATTCTGGACCATAGAGAGATTTTCCCGTAAGATCAGAATCTAGCCTGTACTTAGCAGCCTCACAATGGGAAAGTGGCTGAAATGAAATCAATGCCTGAAATGCTGGATGTGGGAAACACGCACAGGAAAAATATTACAGTTATACATAAGGAAGTGGCCCCTGCTGAGTGCAGCATGTACACCAGTTCACAGCAAAAGCTCCTGTGATATCCCCACTTTAATACACACTGCCTCATCTCTGTCCTCTGCTTTTATGACAGGTCAAATAAAACTACCAGAAAACTGCAAGGGAATGTTACGAAGACCATCATGATTAAGAAGCCATTTTTCTTTTTGTTCTGGGGGTGCTGAGATCTCACTGCAGGAGAATAAAGCCTGTATGATTTGGTGTAAATTCATACACATGCACACACTCGCCGCATATAAATGCAGGCGAGAACAGCCATGGGCATGAGCTCATTGTGCAGACAGATCATTTGCACATCCAATTAGGTGAGAGGAGAAATCAGAAAATCCAATTACTTCATCTCAGGTATCCTAAGTTATTATTTCCTCCCAAACCTATTTTCAGGATGAAGACCACTCTGACAATATGCAATCTGATACTTCTGTGTGTGTGCACTTAGTTACTGCACAATCTGTATCTACAACTCAATGCTCATATTCCAAGTTGGAATCTCCTTCAGGATGCAACCCTGCTTCCTTTAAGTATGTAGTTCGTATTAAGTTTAGAGCTTTTCTCAAAACAAAATCAAAGGGGAATGAGTTATATTTTCCTTGTTTCAGTCATTGTCAGTCGGGATTTCAAAACACTTATTTTACCAAGTGCTTGTTTATCATTCTAATTGGTTTATGACTGTGTCAAGATGATGAAAGCAACTGAGCAATAAACAAGTAAAGACTGTATTTTAAAAATCTTAACGAATCAAGCAAATCCACATACTATCAGTTGTGAAACTGCATGGAAGCCCAAGTCAGATGCACAGTGGTTTATTCAGCTCCTAATACCTGTGTCCCACGCAGCCCCCAAATGACAGACAGAAGTGACAATAAGCCTTTTATGACAAAGACAAAAGTCAACAGTGGCCTTGTTGCTTCTCCACAGTCTTGTTTAATGGCCATCGGAAACCACTGACTACTTTAAGGCCAAATTTTTCTCTGAATATTGGTGAAATGGAAAACATATCCCCATATCTGGCCTAGGGTATAATACAGAGTACATGAAAAAAAATAATTGAATAAGTAAATATGTATAAGATATATGTGTATGTAATTTCCAGAATACGCTAGCACAGTATGTCAGAGAAATTTAACCCTGAGGGCCTCTTCTAAGAGTCATTCAGCTTTGCTGTCATCAAAACAACACCCCTCCCAGGAATGCAAGGATAGATCAACATCTGGGAAATCTATCCATGTAATGTACCGCATTAATAGACTGAAGGAGAAAAGTCATGTGATCATCTCAATAGATACAGAACAAGCATTTTAGTACACTATAAATAGAAAGGAAAGAAACTTCCTTGAATTGACAAAAAGTATGTACCAAAGTCTATAGCAAACATTATAATTAATGGAAAAACTGGACTTTTTAAAATTAAAAATAAGACAAGAATTATTATTACTACTATTGCTTATGGTACTAGAGGTCCTGGCATATGTTTTAAAAAATGATACATAAACAAGAAGAGGTGTTAGGACAAAAAGGCAAACTGTCATTGTCTGTAGGCGACATATTCCTTATGAATAAAATACAACAGAATCAACAGATAGGCTATTAGGATCACTAGTATTGTTCAGGAGGAAAGCGAAATACAAAATCATACAAAAAAATTAATAGCATTTTTCCACACAAGCAATACCCAACTAGAAGATATAACTTTAAGAAAGTCATGATAGCTACAAAAACTATAAAATATCTGGGAATTGACTAAAGGAATACACAAAATTACTATTTTTATATAGAAATAATATTTTTAAACTCTAACAAGAAATCTAAAAGAAGATCTGACAAATGGAGAGAACGTCCTTGTTCTTTAGACAACACCAAGTCAGGGACATGGAGAGAGGATCAGGCTCTGTCGGTGGGAATATAAAGTGGTGTGGTCATCATGGAGAGCCGTCAGATTCGCCACACCTATGTCCTGTGACACAGCAATCTTGCGGTCAGGTTCAGATCACCAGGAACCTCACACAAATGCTCAAGGAGATCTGGGTAAGAATATTCCCACAGCACTGTTTGGGATCTGGAGAACCAGAGACAGTCTAGGTGGCTACTCTTGGGGGAGTCGGAGAGCATCATGTGTGGGATAAAATACTCTGCTGCCACTGGAAGCAAGAGATAGGAGGCACACACAGCGACATGAATAGATCTTTAAGGCACTCTACTGAGTGTGGAAGAAAAAGAAACAGAATGAGATCAACAGCCGAATACTGTTTATGCAAATTAGAAAGCACACCCACAAACAATACATATACATTTTTCAGCAATACATGCTAATAAACAGATATACAGGATATTGTATATTATATTTATTTTATGTGTATATAATGTCTTAGCATGGTTGCTATAAGGGAAGAGTGGGAGGAGGCAATGGAAGTGAGGAATGGGGATTTGGAAATAAATGATCAATCAGTCAATCATTTAACTCTCGAATGTTCACAAATATGCCAGGAGATGAGGCACATGATCAAGCTCAACATTTGACTTTATTATAGATTTTGCTATTGCTTCTATTACGCAATATCCATGCTAGGATATATTTTGTCTACCAAGCGAGTACTGGAATATATTTTAGCCTCCATGCCCATTCACTGCATCTAATTTCCTTCTAAACGAAATAGACAAGTTGTACAAGAAAGCCTATGACTTCCTTTCCTTCCGTACTTTAGAGAAAAGGCATCATAACCCTACACTCTACAAGAACATTTACAGCTTTAAAAAATGTATTCAGTTATACTTCACCCCATTCAAAAAAGAGATGTGATGGCTACAAAAGGAATTGTAGAATATAGAAAAGAAGCAAAGAATAAGACGAGAAAGAATGGAAAAAGAGAGGATTCATAACAGAATAGTGAGAAATAAAACTAAAAATAATAATTGTATCATTTCCTACCGAAATAAGGGCGTGCAAAATGAAATGTACAGCTTTGTAGGAAATCGTGTTTTGAATTTGCCTGTGATCTCATGTACTCCAGTGTGACGTGGACTTGAAAGATTATGTTATCTGATCTCAACCTCTGTCTTTCCATTCTTCCCTGCTACAGTGCCCAATGAAGCTTGTGCACATACCTTCAGGGACAAACTTTCAGGACTAGCTGCACATCCAGGCTCCATCTGTGTTGCTCTACCCCCATCTACTGACAAAAGCCTGCTACTTCTGCTACTTCTCCGGGAAAGCCTCCTCGTCCGTCCTCTTGCGAGCGAGCTCTGTCGGAGGACCATTTGCAATAGAACAAGAGGATTCACTGCTGTCGTAAGTCACTTCAGGTCAATATGGTGTATATTCCAAGAATAATTAACAGTGGTCTAGTTTACTAACTGGTAAGTTACTTTTTTCCTTTTTTTATATCATTTTTGACAAAGAAAAGACAATTATCACTTGAAGCTGTTTTCTTTCTTCTGTTTTTCTCAAAGTGGGGTGTCAGTTTAATTAGAAAAAAAATCACATGTGTTGTGGTTTTCGGAGCACATTGTTATTCTAAATGTGTTGCTATTGAACGGGTTTTTTTTTTTCTTTTCTTTTTAAGCTTCACGGATCATCTTTCCACTGGCTTAGGAGGGAGGTGAGTATGGCAGTAAATGAGATGCCTACGAAGTGGTCAGGATCCTTCTTGGATGGAGTTCCCCAGCTGGCAGCTGGGGTGAATGGACTTTGAGTGTTTCTGAGTGCTGGAAGAATATTACAGATTTGGTTGAAAAAAGTGGGGGACCTTGCATCTCCACAAATGCATGACGGGGGGCCTTGTTTAATTAAATAGCAACGATTTGAGAACAAAATTATAGCAAATTTTTGTCAAGTTTATCACTTCTGTGAGTCTATTCCTCACCCCACAAACCAAAAGAGAAGACAATTCACCTTTAATTTTGGTCTGCAAGATTAGTTGAGTCTGAGAGAAATTAAATGTCAATTTTTATCTTGGTTCATCATAGCTCTTTAATCAAAGTTGATGCATCACTTCCCCTGGTTACCCCTGCATCAAAGACTGACCTGAAAATCTGACACCAAGCTTCCCTGTGCAGGCTGGCTAATTAGGAACTTACTTGTTCCACCTACGGCCTTGGAGAAAAGGGGAGGGCAGAGCTGCCCCAAGGAGGTGGCCTCTTTATGGAGAAGGGTCCAGGAAAGAGGTCAGTGGTAATTACCAAGCCACAAAAGAGCCCATGTACTCTTTGGACATTATTGGTTCATAAAATGTCTGGAGATTTATGCCAGAAAACAGAAGTCTCGTGTGTTGCATGTCAAGCTGAGCTAAATCAGCCTGGCGTGATGAACTAAGGACTGTGTTGGGACAGTAGGAAAGAATCCATGAAAAAGAATTGTCCTTGGCTTAGGGTGCAACGCAACTCCCCCCACATCAGCCATGTGGTTTTTTCTTTTGTTTTTTTCTGTTTGTTTGTTTTTGAGATGGAGTCTCGCTCTGTCACCCAGGCTGAAGTACAGTGGTGCAATCTCAGCTCACTGCAACCTCCGCCTCCCAGGATCAAGTGATTCTCCTGCCTCAGCCTCGAAAGTAGCTGGGATTACAGGCGCATGCCACCACGCCCAACTAATTTTTTGTATTTTAGTAGAGACAGGGTTTTATCATCTTGGCCAGGCTGGTCTCGAACTCCTGACCTCGAGTGATCCACCCTCCTCAGCCTCCCAAAGTGCTAGAATTACAGGCATGAGCCACCGCGCCCGGCCTGTGGTTCCTTCAGATAACATCGTGGTTGCATCCTAGGCTAGCTGAACTTCACAAGTTCAACTCAAGGCCTCTGTGAAAGGAAAAGAAAGAATTAAAAATGGAAGGAAATGCTGCCCATCAGTACACTTAGGAAGCGATTGTCCCAGAGGAAGAAGGAGATGGAACATGGGACTCTGTCGTCCTCTGCACAGATCTCAGGGTTTTTCGTACTTCGTGCCCTTCTAATTGAAAGTAGTCATTTGCTTTATCTGGAGCTCAGTTGAAGAAATAATGGTTTATTCCAAGTTGAGAGAGCAAATGTGTTGTGTTACGGGCAGCCTATATGTTGGTCTCCAAAGCAGCAACTCCATGAAGGAATTTCGGCTGACTGGACTACATGGAGTTCTTGCTTTCTATGCTAACTTCGGAACCCAGCCCCACATAGGGGGCTTCTCCACTACACTCAACTCTGAGCCTAAGCTTTCTCTCCATAAAGCAGAGATAGTAGAAGTACCTTTCTGTTGAGAGGGCACCTGAAAAATGCCTGCCAAACAGGAGGTGCCCTGGGAGAGCCCATGAGCATCAGGAGACCTAGATATGGACTAGGGCGCCATTGCTCACCACCTACTAGCCCTTGCTCCATGGGTGAAATGAGGTGGTTGCATATGATAGGCTCTAAGGTTCCTTCCAGCCTTGCTCTTGCTTCACCTCTATCTCAGTCACTTATTATACCTTTTTTTAGAGATGGGATCTCACTCTGTTGCCCAGGCTGGAGTGCAGTGGCACAATCATCACTCACTGCACCCTTTTATTCCTGGGCTCAAGGGATCCTGCCACCTCAGCCTCCTGACTAGCTGGGACTACAGGACGGTGCCACTGCACCTAGATAATTTTTTTAAAATTTTTTATAGAGACGAGGTTTCACGGTGTTGCCCAGGCTGGTACCAAACTCCTGCTTCACACATTCCTTCCACCTCTGCCTCCCAAAGTGCTGGGATTACAGGTGTGAGCCACTGTGTCCAGCCTATTATACTATTTTTCATATTAGCTGTGTATGATTATTTGTTGGAAGAATATCAAAAGGGATATAAACAACCTTTCTATCAGAAAACACTGCACATTTGCAACAAAACTGCCGCAGAATCCCCCTGCAGAAGACACTTACAGAGTGAGCATCCGTTGAGAGTTTGCTTTATGCCAGGCGCTAGGCCTTCTTACAACCCTCACACCATCCCTCGAGGGAGGTACTGTTACTATTCATGATTGTGTGAATAAGGAAAGAGAGGCAGAAACTTTTAGGAAACACTTAGCTTAGGGAGTGGTGGACCTGGATTAAACATACTCTTTTAACCACTGTACAGTAAGAATTTTCTCTTACCTAAAGTATCCAGTGCACCCATGTTTCATTTTCTCAGTCATAGGCCAAGGAGAGTCATATGCTTTAATGATAACTGTACTACTAAGAATGAATTAAAAGGGTTTCTGGTTCCAGATGATGGATTGAACACACCCATTTACGTTCTCTTCCTCGAAATCTTCCATTGAAAATACAGTGTAGATGTAGGAAAGGAAATTTATCCAAGACTGTTAAGAAAATAAGAGTGGGCCAGGTGTGGTGGCTCATGCCTATAATCCTAGCACTTTGGTAGGCTGAGGAGTTCGATCCCAGCCTGGCCCACATGGTGAAACCCCATCTCTACTAAAAATGTAAAAAATTAGCTAGGCGCGGTGGTGCATGCTTGTAATCCCAGCTACTTGGGAGGCTGAGGCAGGAGAATCTTTGAACCCAGGAGGCAGAGGTTACAGTGAGCCGAGATCATGCCATTGCACTCCAGCCTGGGTGACAAGAGCAAAACTCGGTCTAAAAAAAAAAAAAGAAGAAGAAAAGAAAAAGAAAATAAGGGTGAACAATAGGGAGGTCAGAATAACATAAATAAGTTTTTTAAAAATCTGGAGAACAGAAATTAAATTAATTAAATGAGATATTGATAAAACAAAATTTACAGGGGAAAATGCTATTGTCCTAATTGGCACATGGAAAGACTAGAGGAGAGGTTAGAGCCACTTTTCCTGGAATGGAAACTCAAGGAACAGGAGAGAAAAGGGGCACGTGGGTAGGGGCTGGTGGGTCAGTGCCCCCCTCAAACACTGAGACTTTCCTGCTCAATTTCTGGGCCACTGGAATCAGGGTTCATGACTTCTGGGCTAATACCAGGGGACTGTACCCTAATAGTGAGTGAGTGGCCAGGAGAGAATGAGTGTTCCTGGGATGGGTGATGCGTCTCTGCTGCTAAGCTCCCCATTTTGCAGCATGGAGGGTGTTTGGAAGAAGGTGTCTCCTCCTTCAACCCCACATACCCCAAGAGAAGCTGGTCTTTTTTATCATATTGACCTGTTGCTATGACCCGAATGTTTGTATCCTCCGAACATTCATATAATGAAACCTAATCTCCAATGCAGTAGTATTAAGAGGTAATGCCTTTGGGAGGTGATTAGGCCATGAGAGCCCTGTCTTATGAAAGAGGCTGAGGAAGCCTGTTCACTCCTTCCACTATCTGAAGACACAGCAAGAAGGTGCCATCGATGATGAACAAGCCTTCACCAGACACCAAATCAGCTGACTTTGATCTTGGTTTTCCCAGCCTCTAGAACTGTGAGCAATATATCCTGTTGTTTATAAATTACCCCGTCTAGGGCATTTTTTATGGCAGCTTGAACAGACAAAGACACCTGTGTACAGAAATAGAAATGTTCAAATAGAACACATGGACACAGGAAGGGGAACATCACACTCCGGGGACTGTTGTGGGGTGGGGGGAGGGGGGAGAGACAGCACTAGGAGTTACTTCTAATGCTAAATGACGAGTTAATGGGTGCAGCACACCAACATGGCACATGGATACGTATGTAACAAACCTGCACATTGTGCACATGTACCCTAAAACTTAAAGTATAATAATAATAATAATAATAATAAAGAAATTCAGGTAAAAGTACATGTCTAAAATGACCTTTGAAAACTGGGAAGTTAACAACTTTTCACATCACTAAACATTTTATATAAACTTATTTTATTATAGCCAGGTTAGAAACATACAGGCTACAGTTTTCAAAACTAGATTAATGTGAAACCCTTGGATTTTTAGGAAAATTAGTCTGTTTTTCTACTATCACACCAAACAAAACTTTGTCATCATAAGTGCTTAAGAATTAGCTGGAATAGCTAGAATGTATTTATCCAAAAGTCGTCTGTATTTAAACTTTTGAACATGATAGGACAATCAAGATTTTTTATGAATGATAAAAAAAAAGAAACAGAAATGTTCAGTATCACAGGAAAGCCAAGCCCGTGGACTGTGCTCACCAGCATGTTTTCTTATTTATAACTTTGAACGGATGGCCAAGAATCAGAGGGTCTATAAACAAAGCAATTAGCATGAAAGAGAGGACCTAAGATGAACAAATGTCCAGCATTTAACCCCAAGGGGAAGATATCAGGAAACAGAAGAGAGCTGTTAGTATCCCCAGGGAAAAATAACCAAATTTCTTGAATCTATGAAACAAAAGCAGAAACATTCAGGGATTAAGTGAGTTCTTGAAAATTAAAAATATCACGACTGAATATAACAAAATAAACGTAGGATTAGAATATAAACTCAAAGAAATCTTCATAAAATGGGTCCAAAAGATAAAGAAAAGGAAAAGAAACAAAATAGAAGATCCACCTATGAAGATTCATAGCCACCTCTTTTAAAATTAGAGAGAAAAAATTTATCAAAACTTACAAAATTATCAAAGAAACTTGAACTTTCTGATTGGAAGAGTCCATCGAATGCTAAGCAGGATAAATGAAAAAGTGTAAAGAAATCTCAGAATCCCAGAATAAAGAAACTGTCTTCAATATATAAGAGAGATGGAAACATATATTTATAAAGACACTAGAATCAGATTGGCATCAGACTTATCAGAAAATTAACTGCTATAAAATAATGAAGTCATGTCTTCACAGTTATGAAAGAACATTATTTTAAACCAGAATTCTATATCTAGTCAAACTATCAGTCAGGAATGAGTGAAATAAAATTTTTAGGCATGCAGAAAACACAAAAACTTTTAAAATTACTTGAAAATATAGTATACTCAAAGAAAATAAAACATTCCCAGAGAGAATGAAAGAAAACATAGAATCCAAAACATAGAGAAACTAACTTAGAATAAAAGTAAAATAAGTCCTTAGCATCAATGCTATGTAACAAGCCAGGAATTGATCCAAAGAGAAGGGAAGTTATAGCATGCTTAGAAAAACATTTAGAAAAGTTATTCCATTCAACAGTATGATTTAGCAGCTGAAAATTCATAGAAATGTCATAGAAAAGGCATATGTTTCTTTTCTCAGAAAAAAAGAAAAAAAGGAACTAATCCATGAAAGAAAGTGTTCTAATACAAAATATTTTGAGAGCACATGTCATATAGATAAGCAAGAGTTACTTTCAATGATTAATCTATAAAACCACTGCCTAAAAAGACAAATTCAAATGCAAGCCTGTTGACATTTTTGTCTGTTACTAGTTCTAGTCGTACTGAGGCCCTGGCAGATCATGAAAACTGTGCTACCTTGTTCCTAAATGAAAGGAGAAGGGAGCCCAGAGGCATTGAAAAACTCAGGCCCCCGGCATTCCAGTTTAACATACGTTCCTGACACTACCAAGACTGCAAGCTAAATATTACAGCTGAGATCCCTTCCAACTTTAAAATACCATGTGCATAAGCTGAGGTTTTCAGTAGTCTGTTCTTGTAGCACGAGAGTGCTCATTTCTTATTTCCCTTTAATTTTGTTAGACAACAGTTGAAATTCCAGTTTTATTATTGTTTTTGTTATAAAGTTGTTGTCAGTTGTGTTTATTCAAATGAATGTTTAAATTATTCTATAAAGCATTATTTGTAAAGTGCTTATGCAATGCAGAATTAGAAAACTTCTGGCCACTTGAACAAACAACCCTCAGCTTCATGGCCAGTAAGGATTTTGACTACAGCTATGAAATGTCACGGAGGGGCTGGGTGCGGTGGCTCAAGCCTGTAATCCCAGTACTTTGTGAAGCCAAAGCAGGTAGACCACTTGAGGCCAGGAGTTTGAGACCAGCCTGGCCAACATGGTGAAACCACATCTCTACTAAAAATACAAAAATTATCCAGGTGTGGTGGTGCGTGCCTGTAATCCCAGCTACTCAGGAGACTGAGGCAGGAAAATCGCTTGAGCCTGGGAGGTGGAGGTTGCAGTGAGCCGAGATCACACCACTGCCTTCCAGCCTGGGTGACAGAGGGAGACTCTGTCTAAAAAAAAAAATCAGAAAAAAGTAACCTCAGTGGGAACCTGGGCTTGAGCAGCAAGAACAGAGTAGACACAAAATGGAAATAGTGCTGCCTCCACATTGCATTTTCTATAGCTTTTTATGTTACTCTTTTACATGTTGGAATCGGTGTCTAAGCCCGTGTCCAATGCCTGTTTAGATTTTGCATCTGTGATTGGCATATCTCTTTCCCTCTGTGCCCCTGAATTGGTCTCAGTCTCATACTCCTGTCGTCTCTATAAGACCTTTGACTTTCCTTTCATTTTACGCATCCCCCTTGCTGCCATCTCTTCCCCTGGACTGTCAATAGAATATAATCAAGGGCTATATATTAAATTCTTTATTTCCCAATAGTTTTATATTCATAATGATAGCTTTTGAGTCTTGAAAATAAATTAACAAAGCAAGCCTCTAGGCTGAGTTGCCTTTTTAAAAATATATTTTTAATTATAGAATAGCTTTGAATTTAAAGAAAAACTTCAGATAGTACGAAGAGTTCCCATGCATCCTATCCACAGTTACCCCTATTGTTAAAGTCTTCTGTTGGTAGGGCACAGTTGTCATCATTAATTAACCAATATGGATACATAATGATCAATTAAGGTCAATCCTTCATTCCAATTTCCTTCATTTTTACCCAGTGTCTATTTTCTGGTCCAGGATCCCATCCAGGACACCACATTTCATTTAGCTGTTATGGCTCCTTCAGGTCCCCTGGGCTATGACAGTGTCTCAAGACATTCCTTATTTCTTACGACTTTGACAGTTTTGAAGAGTACTGGTCAGGGGTGTTGTAGAATGTCCCTCAGTTGGAAAGTTTCTGCTATTTTCCTCACGATTAGATAGAGGTTATTTGTTTTGTGGAAGAAGAGCACAGAGGTAAAATCCCATTCTCATCACATCATATCCAGGGTGTGCACTATCAACATGGCTTATCGCTGTGGACGTTGGCCTTGAGGTAGAGTTTTCAGGTTTCTCCACTCTCGTTTTTTCCCTCTTTTCATAATATATTCTTTGGAAGGGAGCCACTCTGTGTAGCTTGAATTGCCTTTTTTTCTTTTCTTTTTTTTTTTTTTTGAAACAGGGTCTTACTCTGTCGCACAGGCTGGAGTTCAGTCGCATCATCATAGCTCACTGCAGCCTCGACCTCCTGGGCTCAAGCAATCCTCTCACCTCTCAAGTAGCTGGGACCACAGATACATGACACCATGCCCGGCTTGTTTTTTTGTTTTAATTTTTTGTAGAGACAGAATCTCCCTAGGTTGCCCAGGCTGGTCTCAAACTCCTGGACTCAAGCAATCCTCCCACCTTGGCCTCCCAAAGTGCTGGGATTATAGGGATGAGCCACCGCACCCAGCCAAATTGCCTTTTATTAGGCCTTCAGTTAATCTGCTTTTTCTGTGGATCAGCAGGTAACAATACAGACTTTCCCATATAGGATAAAATAACACAGTGACCATACCATGTATTGGAATTATAAATAAGATCCCCTCACAACTATAGGTTGTGAACCATGTGGGACAGTTGGAAGAAAAGTACAATTCAAAGGAAAAGCAACATTATCTGATTCTCTGCAATAACTATCAACTGACCTTGTGAAGCAACTTGCACCTGTTTTACCTCCCAGACACTCTCTGATGGCAATCTACATCTGAAAAATGTGGTAACTCTCTTGATGAGCTTCTGCTTTGGTTCCTAGAAGAGTTCAGCCTATGCAGTCTCTGTTCTGTGGCAATCCCAGCTTCTGGAGCAGCACAGGTAAGTCCTGGACATGAACAGAGGGCAGCAGAAAGAGGACTAAGTAAAGAATCCCAGAATCATACTCCAATACCAGGGAGCACCTTGATTTACGGGATAGAAATAAATCAGACCATTCTCTATGTCACAGGATTACTGTAAGCATCAATTCGGATGATATAATTTGTTTCACAAACATGAATATTTAGGTTAATGACAATGTACCTAAGCACAGCTAACCAGGAAAATATCATGAGGCATCTAGGGTTAGGAGGCATTGCCAATTCAGCAATTAGGACTTTCTGTGTACTGAGTGATTTGAACACAGGCTCTCATTTAAGCTTCATAATTGCTCAGGGAGCTTCTTATATGATTACTATGATTATACCCACTTTATAGATAAGCACATTGAGGTTAGTCAGGCAAGTGGTCAGAGTGCCAGGTATTGAATTCAAGAGTGTCTTACTCCAAATTGCACGCTCTGAAATTAACGCCTAGTACATTGAACACTCCCAAACATTTTTGCCCATCCTGACAGTGTGCATGAAAGTGAATGAGGACAAGCAGCAATTCTAGGTGGGGATTTCCACAGTCTTAATGATATCCGTATAGTTGCCAGCATGTATCCAAACTGATGGAATTTGGTTGATTTTTTTTTAAACACACCTATTCAAATTCAGCAAAGCTACTGTTGGCTTCCTACATGAAATTTTTTAAAACTCTGATTTAACTTATTTTTTTTGTTTGCATTTCAACCCCTGGTACAGAGTTTAGGAAGCTTTCCTTACTAAATGTTTAGCTGTTAATTCTGAGGTCTGAGGCACCGTATCTGCTGTGTCTGGGTAACAGAAGCAGAATTAAATATTACCAAAATAATGCTCCCTGGCTGGGAGGATAAAGAACTTACAAACACTGATCCAACCTGCTGGAAGGATGGCTTGATGTAGCCACGGAATTTGGATGTAGATCATCTGAATTCCTAGACTGCACCCAACTGTGGTCACCATCATTGCAGCAGCAGCAGCACCTTATGAGCCCTGAAAAGACAAAGATTAGTCAGAGGTGTGCTGGAGGACAGCCCATATCACATGTATCCCCTCCAGACTCTAAGGGCAGTGACATCACATCGGTAGCATGAAATCAACCAAGGAGGGTATATTTACACGACAGGAATCAGCAAATGCTACAAATCAGGCCCTTTTTTCCAGAAAGCTGATTATTAAACACTTACCAGCATACTACTGGTTTAAATTCATAGACTTGGCAACTTTTAATGTGGCCTGATAAAACCTAAACCAGTCTGCTGTGCCTCATTCAGGCTCACTCTGAGATACTGGTTTCTTGTACATTTTATCCACCAAGTTAGTCCACTCAGCCCAAGTTTGCTGAGCACTTAATACGTGCCTCTTGTGCACCAGATATAGTTCCACTGAGCAGCAGCCAGACTGACCAGAATCATTACAGAAGGGCCTAATGTCCTAGGCAGGGATTCAAAGCTAAAGTCTCTAGTGCATGCATCATCCTCGTCACCGTGAAGCAAAGACTGGGTACTGAGATCTGTGTGGTTTTCAGTACTGCCCATCAATTTATTTCAGGCAGCCCTACAATGCTATATGATGCAATGTTTCCAGTTATACTTTTTAAAGCCGCTGCTGCATAGACATACTGTACCGTGGGAGATTCGAGGGTAAATCAATCAAAGACACATCCTCGAGGGGTTCATCCTCTACAATGGGAAATGTAGCGTGGACGCAGTCACCTATCATGCAGAATAAAAAGTGACAGGCTCCCAAAGGGACACCCTGCTGGATAAATGCCATGGATAAAATGCCATGTGGGTTCTGAGAGTAAGACACTGCTTCTACTTGGTGGCTGAGGGAAGTCAGGGAAGGCTCTTACCTGAAGCTTGTGGCCCATTCCTACAGAAAGGAGAAGGTGTCCTTCCATAAGGCCATTTTAAAAAGGGAGCGGGAAACAAATGGACAACACAGGAACCTAGAGACATTTGCTGTTGCCCTTTGACGATGAGGACATCAGTCTAGATGGTGACAACTTCTACATCAAATATATTCAATTGTTACAGAGTTGGTTTCAAAAAACACTCAACATGAATTTTTCTTGCTTCTGCCTTTTGATCCAAATCCCAGATCTAAAATTTCTGTTAATGTGAATGGAATAAGGCAGGCTGGAGCTAATGAAATTGCAAAGGTGACCTAGCAGGGCCGGAGGTAATCTTAGGAGGGTGCTGTCTCTCTTGTGCCACCATCTCCTGAGGGGAAGATATTTGGAGTTTCTCCATTTCTGACTCCACAACCAGAAGGAAGGAAGGCTGACCAGCTCAGAGTCCACCCCACTGGAAGTCACTCTCCAGTCTCCTACGAAAACTGACTCCAGGGTCTTCATCCCACTTCAGAAGGAACATTAAAAATTGAAAGAATTTGATTTGATGCCTAACTCACTATTTCCAAATGTAAATATTTGTGACCTCTCTGATCTTCAGTCCCCCTGATCCAGGAAATGAGAGGTTTGGACTCACCAATGCATAAGGTATCATGCTGTGCTAACAATAGAGAGTAAGATAATTCATTGAACTGAGTTGGTATCTTCTGTTTTTTCCAAAGTGGTAATTCTGAGTAGCTCTCCAGGTTCATTATGTAGAGTTGTAAAACCTCGCATTGGTTCAACAAAGCATTTTTCTGAAGGGAAGTACTATTTAAATCAACTTATATACACAAAAAAGTTCAGAGATATTTGCCCCCTTCATCTCTGGTATTGTCTTGACCCCACTGTTGTTTCTGCTTATCCACTGTTCTTGAATGCCTGGAGTCATTCTGCAAATAGCCATTGCTTTACTAGATCACCATCACTCACAGAGAATAACCAGATGTCCTCCGAGCCATTTGTCCAAAATGACAGTAATATTTTATGAAGGGCAATGACAAGCAACATGTTTCTGAATTTCATTTAGCATATTGAGCTTAAGCAGTGCGAACTAGAGGTCCAGTTTTCCTCCAAGATTACCCAAGGGGAGGAGAGAGGAGCCACCATGTGTTGAGGACTTACTAAGTGCTGGATACCGTGATAGCTACTTTGCATATGCTGCCAGTTCATTCATTTGGAAAGGTGGGGATGAATACAGTGGCACTCAAAAATCGTTCCAAGGTACTTAAAGTTGTAGGCCATTGTATGTGACAAATGATACAATCTGGGGTAAATACAGACCATTTTTGCCAGTGAAAACTGGAGAGAAACTGAAATATGAAGAATAATTCAAAGTAAGCAAAGGATAGGGAGGAGGAGGCATTCCCGAAAACAAATTGGAAGTAGAGAAAAGATAAGAATAAAATCCATCTATTTTTAAATAATAAATTCTGATATGATTTAACAATTTATAAATATTCATCTATGACACTGGACTTCCAAGACTTTCCATAGCCACTTTGGTCCAAATATTGGCATGATTTTTTAATTGTGCACATAGTCACTAAACATTTTTGCCATCTACAACAAGTAGAGCAAAAATTGAATACATACATATGTGCTAATTTATATACATTTTCACATTCAACTTTACAGAAGCCTAGGTGGGAGAAAAAGCAGAGGCACAAACCTTTGTTTTCAATTATGTGCCAACCATGTAGAGGCTCAATAGACTTCATTGCATTTCACTTGATGCTCAATTTAACTTTGAACAAAGTTCCATTTTACAGATATGGAAACAGACTCAGCAAGGTGAGTGCCATAGCCGGGGTCAAATAGCCAGAGAACGGAGGATGAGGCCAAGCTCCAGACATGCAGGCTCTAAGGGACTTTAAAACACTGTCTAAAAACACCATGGCCACCTTGAGAAGCAGTCAAGGTCCCCCTCACCAGGAATGTTCTAGCAGAGGTTGAGCACGGACAGTGGTCAGTGTATTGTAGAAAAGATATCTCCTGGCTGGGTGTGGTGGCTCTTGCCTGTAATCCGTGCACTTTGGGAGGCTGAGGCCGGTGGATCACCTGAGGTCAGGAGTTTGAGACCAGCCTGACCAACATGGTGAAACCACATCTCTACTAAAAATACAAAATTAGCTGGGCGTGGTGGCGCACGCCTGTAATCCCAGCTACTCGGGAGGTTGAGGCAGGCAAACCGTTTGAACCTAGGAGGTGGAGGTTGCAGTGAGCCAAGATCGCATCATTGCACTTCAGTCTGGGAAACAAGAGTGGAACTCTGTCCCCCCCAGAAAAAGAAAAGATATCTTCATTAGGATGAAGTCCAGAGGAAATAGCCTCTCAGGTCTTTTCAAAGTTCTCAGTTCATCAGATGAACAGTCACAGTGGTCATTAAGACTGTTCACAAACATTCTGGTTCTGCCCTCCTTCTAGGCATGCAGAAAGTAGATATGTCACACATCTTGTTTTGTCCAACGAAATGTAAGCAGAAGTGACGTGTGTCACTTAAGAACTAAGCTTAAAGAGTGAGGCACAACTCATCTTGCTTTATCTCCACTGCTTTGGTGGTCATGAGGCAGGTGTCAAGTTCAGGTCTCCTTTGCTTGGGTCTCTGAATAATCTCAATGATGATCTGAGGCCCCTGCTGAGCAGCAGTGAACATGCAGCATGAGCAGGCATGAAACTTTGGTAGTTTTAAATAACTGAGACTGGAGTTTTTGTTACCTCAGCAGATCCTGGCTTATCCTGACTGATACAGTGGCATTTTAGATCTGAATTCTTCAGCGACAACCCCTACATCTGACTTCCTACACTATTGAGTTTAGTGGGTAAGGCAGTCAGTCCTTGCTGAGCAGTTCTGTAAGGTTAAGCTGGTGACACAGACCAAATGAAACCCTTTCTTTCCTTTTCTTGTTTTTTGTTTTTTTTTTTTTTTTTTTTACAGATCTCACTCTGTCGCCCAGGCTGGAGTGCAGTGGCATGATCTCGGCTCACTGCAACCTCTGCCTCCTGGGTTCAAGCAATTCTCCTGCCTCATCCTCTCGAGTAGCTGAGATTATAGGCACCCGCCACCACACCTGGCTAATTTTTGTATTTTTAGTGGAGATAGGGTTTTACCATGTTGGCCAGGCTGGTCTCAAATTCCTGACCTCAGGTGATCCGCCCGCCTTGGCCTCCCAAAGTGCTGGGATTACAGGCATGAGCCATCGCGCCTGGCCACCAAATCCTTTCTAAGTCGAGAGTGAGAGAGGTGAGAAGAAAGAACCATAGCAGAGGAGAGGTGTTTCCATGCAAGGAGTGGAATTATCCCTCGCAATCACCTGGGCACAAAATCCAGTAATTTACCACCGCTGCATTCTCTTGACTCCCAAGAGAAAAGCAGAGTGCTTTCTTTCTAGAAGAATATTGACCTTTTCTCTCACACAGACAGACTAGCAGCAATTTAACTATGATTCCTGTAGCTCATCCCCCAGGACATCAGCTGTGCAAGGGAGAATATTGATTTTTATCTTCTTAAAAAATAAACTTGCTGAAATAAGCACGGTGGTGATGGTTTTGTTTTTGCTTTGTTTTTAATGTAGAGGCAGGTTGAATTTTTAAAAAATAGACAATGAATTACAGGATCAAGATTATATGAAAGGGATGGAAATGTTTGAGCTTTCAGACAGCAAATCCAGCAAGAATAACATCCACCACTTTACTTTTGTATCCTGGGGCAGCAGATGCTTTAAATATAGATGCAGTTCAGTCTCTCTTAATGAGCTTCGGATCTGCATCTCTGGGCAGTTCCAGCAGGGCATAACCCTCACTGGGAAAAGACGTTGTCTAGAGGCTTGGGTGGACCTAATTGCTCTTTCCAAGTGTCTATTCCGACAGTCCTGCTTCATTTGTGTGTGTTCCAGTGCACAGTCAGCCACAAGGGCCACAGAGTCAGAAATTACTGCTGCCTAGGAAGAGTTCAAGCAAAAAAGTTGCGTGGAGTTGACAAAGTTCACAGCCAGGGATTCCAAATGCGACCACCCCCTTCCTTTAATCCATGCATACAACTTCCAGTAAAATGGGCTCCAAAACAGCAGAAGTTCATTTCTGGCATTACTCCATTCTTATGCCTCACTAGATTTTACTCTGGTTTATCCCACAAACAATGAACCACTTGGCAGGCCACAATAACATTAATTGGGACGTTTTAGACCATTTAAGTCATTGCTTACCCTTAATATCTAATATCTATTCCCCGAAAAGGGCCTGCCAGCCTTGCATAGAGGCTCCATTTTTTAACATAGGCACCCTTACTCGTTGAGTTGATTTCAAAAAACGTGAGCAAGGAGTGTCTGGTCACCCCTTATTTTTTGGGATGTTTACCCTCATAGGTAACTTCAGCAGGACCCTCTAAATGAGGTCTATGTGGGTTACCTTTAACATATCATTCCCTCACCAGGCTATAAATACTGTATATAATTTTTATTATAGCGTAGGCTCACTTGTGCTGATGCAGAATTCCTACTTCTACTCCCACCTGAAAACCAAAAAACTGCCCACTGCACAGCTGGAGAAGTTGAGGATGGGGAAAAAAGGACAGCCACACAAAGACTGTATAAATGCTTCATTGCAGCAAAACAGAATTTGTCATTCCATGAACTTTCCCTATGTAATGTAAGTTTTCTTAAAATGTTGTCATGATCCAGTTGTCAGGCCCTGGCTGGGGGCTGGTCAACTTCTTTCCTAGAGTAGCTGATTAAGTCCACATCATGACCGTTCCCCTTAAGGGGCTCCCATACTCCAGGGTCATTATGCACCTTTCCTATGTACCCCAGGGTCAGGTACCAGACAATAGCAACAGGCACTGTACCCTAGAGCCCACAAAATTGTTTAGATAAGCCCCTGAGACCCGGCTAACCCACCCTCCCCTTGCCAACAGACACAGACCCTATAGCTCCAGCTCTCTTATCCTGTCCCTAGGACAACCTGTGTAATTCTGCCTGGAAGCCTTCTCTTATTCAGAGCTGTAAGTGGCAAAGAGTTCTACTTTTCAACTCTCTGAGTGTCAGTGTGATGTGTCCCACCATCAAAAGAATCTTTTAAATTGTATAAAACACCCTGAAGAACTCAGTGGATCCACCTCTTCACATAGTACTCTCCCAGATCAAGAAGATCAAACACACAGGCCTGTTCTAGCCCCAGCCCCACAGCCATTTGGGCTTCCTTGACCAATCAGAACATTCAAACAGCTTGCTGGGAGCTAGTTAAGACAGCTAAGTGAGCACTACCCTAGACAGCCACGGTTCACACACTTCACATTAGTAGCTTCATCTACTGGTCTTTGGACAAATAGAAATTGTGTCTATTTTCATTCCCCCCTTTAGCTTGGTGTATAGCAGAGTTCTTATCATATAGCAGGTCCTCAATAAATGCATGTTGAATGAATGAAACGCAGGGCAAAAAAAAAAAAAAAAAAGCCACAGAGAAACTAGCCATGCATTCAGAAATTCAACACGTATTTAATGGCTGTCTACTATGTTCCAGGCACCTGGGTTTCGGAAGTGATGACAACTCTGTGCACTTTTATATCCAAGAGGCTACTAGCAACATGCCAGCATTAATTAGTTCTTGCTAGGGGGCATGCCATTCAGTGATTTAGTTCAACACTTATTTGAGTGCAAGGCTCACCTCCTGAATGGACCATTCCCTGACCTCCCCAGGAGAGGCATCTATCACCCTGTATTATATCCATTTGCTGACCTTGAGCCCCCTGAGAGCAAGGACCATCTCTAATGCATCTTCATATCCATATCCCTTTAGCAGAGTGAAGCTTAGGACATAGAAAGTGCCCAACAAGTGCTGGTGGAATAAGTGGATGATAAATAAATAAATTCCCTACCAAGTGCCTCTTGCTGTGTGCATGCTGAGAGGTGATGGAGGTGGAGACGACGCTAAGGCACTGGTTCTCAGACTTGAGTGGACATCAGAATTCCCTGGAGAATTTGCTAAAACACAGAGTGCTGTACTCCAAATCCCATCTCTGATTCTGTAGGATTGGGAGGAAGCCTGAAACTGGACATTTCACACAAGTTCTCAGGCAATGCTGCAGATGCAAGGACCACACTGTGAGAGCTGCTGGTCTGAAGGAAGAAGTTGATGTGGCTCCCCGACGTCAGGGAGCCCACTATGAACGTATGCTTCCACAGAGGAAACAAGGAGGAAAAAAACTGTCAGGCTGCCGATGATAGCAAGTTCATTTAAAAATATTCCACAGACAGTGCAGTGGACACAATAAATAGGAGAAATATCAAAGCGGACTCCATTAACATCTGTCAAAGAAAGAGAAACAAGTCCTAAGAAGCTGAATGATGTCAGAGGGCAAATCACAAGCAGGCTGGACAGGTGCAAGAGAAACGTTTGCCCGTGCACCAAGTGACATGTGCAAAAGTGTCCATGTCTTTATTCATAATCAGCTCAAACTGACTACCATCAAATTTCCATCAACAGTAAAATGAATAAATAAAGTGGGGTATATATACAAAGGAACATCACACAGCAATTTTTTAAACAACTACAGCTAAATGATACAACATCGATGAATCTTACCAATGCAGGGTGAAAGAAGTCAGACACCAAAGAGTACATTATGTTTTAATTCCATGTATACAAACTTCAAAGAGAGGCAACACTAATCCATCTTGGGGACCAGGGTGGTCACTTTGGGGGAACGCGGGAGGAAAATATCTGGAAGGGGAAATGAGAACATTTCTGGGATGCTGTGATTTTTTTTTCTTTTTTTTTCACTTTTTATTTTATTTTATTATTTTTATTATTATTATACTTTAGGTTTTAGGGTACATGTGCACAATGTGCAGGTTTGTTACATATGTATCCATGTGCCATGTTGTTTTGCTGCACCCATTAACTCGTCATTTAGCATTAGGTATATCTCCTACTGCTGTCCCTCCCGCCTCCCCCCACCCCACAACAGTCCCCAGAGTGTGATGTTACCCTTCCTGTGTCCATGAGTTCTCATTGTTCAATTTCAAAATAGCAAAGACTTGGAACCAACCCAAATGTCCAACAACGATAGACTGGATTAAGAAAATGTGGCACATATACACCATGGAATACTATGCAGCCATAAAAAATGATGAGTTCATGTCCTTTGTAGGGACATGGATGAAACTGGTGCTGTGAGGTTTTAATCCTTGTTGTGAATATGCCCACAAAGTGTGCCCTCTTTGATATTTTCTCCATTTTTCTTCCTGTATGTTATACTTCAAAATACAGATTTTTTTTTTATTTAAAAAGGCAAAAGAAAAAAAAAGTGGTTGAAAGGAAGAAAACAGAAGTGGAGCTAAATCTGTGAGTCAACTCCCCGTGCTAGGATCTGGCACAGAATCCCCTCTCAGAGCAGCGAGGAAAGTGGTGGTGAGCTTTTCCAAAGAGACAGAGAGAAGTAGGGATCACTCCAGAAAGCTTATTCCAGGCCAATTCCACAGGCCCAGCAAGAGAGGCGGTCATATCACCTTAAAAGTGTAATAATCTAAATTAATCTTAGATATGAGAATCGTAGAGCTGGAACATACCTAGAAAATCATGAAAGTTCAGAAGATTTTCTAACAAAATTTCTTAGCATCTTTCACATAAACCAACTCAGTATTTCTCTCGGCTGGGAGCTTGGTGAGGTGGGCCAGGGGCAGATGCCTTTCTTGGCTCAACTTCCTCCCCTATAAACATGTTTTCTTATTGGATCCTGTAACCTTTCTAACCGTTGAGGAAGACAAGGGTTTATGCAGGTCTCGATCGAGAAGATAATGCATTCTTTTTTCTAAAGCCCATTGTTCAGATACATTTTTACAAACTACAAAGAAACCAGAGCGCTCCAGAAGTGTTGAGACCAAATCTTTTCTTGGGAGGTCAGACTGTGTTTGTCCCAACATTTCCGTAAGCCAAGCAGCCCACCAGCTCTGCAGGCTGTTGTGAACATCTGGCTGGTTCAGAAATACGGCCTCCTAACTGAGCTATTACAGTAAATGGTCTAGACAGTGCGACTAGAACTCTTCACTTTTTTACACTTCATAAACCTGTATGTGAGTGTAGGTGAAGGCAGTCGTAAATATAAAAACCACCAGAGCAGAATGGCCTTTGATTCTTTGTTTATCACAGGCTAATTAAAACACAAGCTGAACATAACTCAGTTCTTTAATGGAGGTTACCAGATGTGTTATAACTTGACCCTGCTTGGTATGAAGTCCGTGTATAATAACTATAATTTTTTATTTAGCATAGCAGCCCTGCTATAGTCGAGGGTGTGTCTTTCTTTTGATTACAAGGTCCACATTTTAAGGAGGGGGGAAGAGGATGGTTAACTACTGAGAACATATTCTCTGGGTATTGAAACTATGATTAATATAAGCCCTGCCCAGGAGTGAATTCCTGTGTGCCCCGCGTACTATAGTTATGCACTGTGCCAGAGACACATTTTCACTGGAAGTATAATTACTGACTTTTAAAAGTCACCTTTCATCCCAAAGAACCCTAGCTCTCTCTAAAGCGTTAGAGAGCCATTACAAATTACAGTTAGAGTAATAGCTTCGACTATTCAGCCGTCACTTAAGAAACACTTCAGCTGCCTAGAGCAGGAAAGGTCAACCTTGCAGCGGCTGTTTCTGCTTAGTCGGGAGACCATGTGCATCTTTTTTCCAGTGGGATGGCCCTGGTGAATGGCCAAAGAACTTCGAGCATTTAGAATCCGCCACATATTACTCTGCATAGTGCCACAAGCATTTGGGTATCCAAGGCACACAATTCCATAATGCTACTAGTGGGGTCAGAAGGCGCACGATTTCCACCACCAGCTGTAAGACAGCAGCCGTCAAATGCCAACCACTGACTCCGAATCTGTGGGAGACTCACCTGAACCCTAGACTCATTCCCAGTGGATATCAGCACCTGGATGCCCCCCTAGGCACTTCACACTCAACATTTCCAAAACGGAATATGTCATGCTATCGGGAAACCACTCTTGTGCCCCACAGCTCACTTTGCTAAATTCCAAACCTCGGCTTTATCCTTGATTTCGCCCTCCTTCTTCATACTCTATCTATACCGCAAATCTATCCGTTCTACTGGTTACCCTCTGACTCATACTTCTGCCATTATCCTCCATCCAGTTTAGATTATCATTTTATCTCATTCCCTAAAACAAAGACTCTAAATCAGGGACAATTTCACATACTCTTTACCCTGCCAGGGGACACGCGGCAATGTCTGAGGACATTTTTGGATGTCACAACTGGGTGATGAGGAGGTGCTACTGTCAACTAGTGATTAGAGGCCTGGATGCTGCCAAAAATCCTACAATGCACAGAACAGCCCCCACAACAAAGAACTGTGACTCAAAAATGTCAGCAGCACCAAGGTTAAGAAACCTTGACCTAAGACACCTCCCTGCCAAGGTGCCAAGGCAAGCTTAATAAAACGCAAATCTTAACATGTAACTGCTACTCAAAACCCTTCAAATATTATTGCTCTTACAACAAAGCCCCCAATCTTTGGCATGCTCCCCAAGGCCTTCACCATCTCTGCCCACCCTGCGTTCTCATCCTAATCTGGTATTGCTCTCACCAGCCTTCTCCACAGGCTCCACACTCTAAATGTCCGCTCCAAGATCCTTTCACTTCCTTGAACTTCCTAGGTCTTTGCTTGAAATTCTCCACCCACACTTACCAAGGAGTTCACTCATTAACCTTCAGATTTCAGTCTAGCCTAATCTCCTATATGGAGTGTGGCCCAGACCCTCCCATAGTACAGGCCTTTGTACTGTCCCTCGCCTTGACTGTACCTTACCATTGAGCCTCATGTGTGCCCCCTGTGTCAGGGGACCTTGTCTGTGGCTGTATCTTGTGAAAGCACTTGAGGCATGTTCACAGAAATGATGAATACACAATACCATATTACACAGGAGTTGATCTCTGGAGTATTGAGATTTGGGCAATTCATTTAAACAAAACCTCGTATCTTAAACAAACAGTTATTTACATTTTGACTTATTCATTAAATTGTTGTCTCATACACTTGGAAAGGGCTTTAAGGTCATCTACTGTAACTTCTCCTCAGATGCCCATGCCTCCTTTATATAACTGTCCTGTACATGTTCACATACACACAGGACACATGCACATGTGTGTGCATGTGTATGCATGCAAGCACTATCATGAGCACAAACATGCATGTGTGCACACCTGTGCACATATGCACACACAAACATACATGCACATACCCACAGAGCCTATGACAACCAACCCTTCTAGTGACAAGGGACTCACCTGCTTTGAAATAATCAGTTCCATATTTGGTAAACACTTTTAGAAAGTATTTCTTAACACTGAGCCCTCATGTGTCTCCCTGGTGTGTTAACTCCACGCATTAGTTCTAGCACCTTTTAGTGTTTCAGGACAAGCCAAACCCCTCTCTCTTCTACTTGACAGACAGACCTTCAGCTGCTCCTCTTCCTCCTCCTTCTATAGCCTCTTGCTCGGTGTTTCTTTCTTGTCTGAACCAGCTCCACCTAGTCAAGTTCTGTCTTCAAGATAACTTTGGGACAGTTGTTAGCATCCCATGGCTGATTAGCCTCCCAAATTATCACCAAATCTGATCAGCACCATTATTCACGAGCAAGAGGTGAAATCAGGGTAGAAGAAGACAGCTCTCTTCCCCAGGAGTAAGCTTGGTTCTAATTTGCTCTATCTTTGTACAGCTCTGGAATTATGCAACACTCTTGGTGCATACACACATACACATACACATACACATACACATACACACACACACACACACACACACACACACACACACACACACACAGAAGTTTCCCATGGCGTGTCCTTGCTGCCAGGTAGGTGAGGCTAGGGAGCTTTACAGTCTCAGCCCTCTTATTTTTCCATCTTTGTGTTGCACCCCTGAGCCACATTGCTCCTAATCTAGATCTCAATACCCCAAGGTCCCAGGGGCAAATCCATCCTCTTACACATAAAAAAAGAGATTCAATATTGAGTTCTTCATGAATCCAACAGTCTTAAATGCTATGGTCCCTTATTTTATTATCTTTGTAATCTCAAACGTTATAGTGTGTCATTATAAGAATAAGAGGAGACACATGAAACTGACAAATAAGCAACAATTTACATGCTAGAATTTAGTTTTCAAATATTACTTATGGGACTTTACAATATGACTTCATTGCCAGACAATCTGAGTTCCAAAAATCTGACCTTTGGTTAAACTACCCATTGTTTTTCTTTTTTTTTTTTCTCCAGTCCAAAACTATTCCTTTCTTCAGTTAGTCTCTTAGACTTGTCTATTTCTTCAAATGTACCTCTCCCTGTGCTGAGGGTGTGGGGAAAGAAGGAAAATGAGGTATGGCTCTAGACTTTCTCAAGCTCACATTCTGACGGTGAGGACAAAACTCTTCCAAAAATTGCCTTCACATTATATGTACATGAGCTGAGGCCCCACAAGTCTTCTCTCTCTACCCAGGAATCAGAATGTTGTTTAAACACCTAGCTAATGACATCTGTATCCATGACACCCAGCACACAGAGGCGTTCAAGATATGTTGGCAAATGAGTCAATGAATGAATGAATGAATGAAGTATATTGCAAAACACCAGCACAGTCTTGACAACTCACGATGATCATGAGTTATCAATTGAGTCAACCACTAGTTTGCCAGGAAGAATGCAATGAGAATGAAATATTCACCTCGAATCTTCTATTTTGATTCATATGTTAATGGTGGAAAACAGGGATTGAACAACCACACATCCCATAACCAGAGAGTCTCATAATTGTAAAAATTAGCTTTACCTTTAAAATTTATCTTAAAGTTTAACTGGAATCTAGCCCCCCCCCCCCCCCCCGCCAGGTGCTTTAGTTGGTGTGGATTTAAAGACTGGATTTTTCTTAAATATAATTAACACTTCTCTAATACTTCTTCTCAGCTTGCAGAGGTCATCTGATGAATCCAGCTACTGGAAAGAAATCATTTAACCCATAGGCTTTGAAAACCAGCCAACGACATCATCTTATGTATTCATTTGTCTCTTTGGAAAAAATCCTGCCAGCAGTCTGAGGGTTAAGCAGTATTCCTGTCATGTTTGCCCTGAACTTGCCCAGTTAAATTGCAACAGCATGGGTCTCCGTAATTATCTAATTGTTAGTGTTGTGCCTTTACGTAATTTATGATGTAGCATTAAAGTCTGACCCTGGGTTTGAAATGAAGTGCAGTACTGCTGACATCCAAGCTCAAATTAGTAGGTAAGCACCCAATTAACGATTATGCTTCTGAGCTTTCATTTCCATCTGACCACACTGCTACGCTAATCAGTTTTCTAAGCCTTTCACCTTCCCCATAACTAACAAGCATTTCTTCTGCTTTTTATGTCTATAGATGCCCTACATCCTCATAAAAATCTCTCCAAGACTGCTGTCTTTAAGATTGCAGCCAAAAATGTCCCCAAGTAAACTGGCCAGCTCTGATACTCTTTGTTGGCAAAACCGAAGGTCCCATTTCCCTCTTCTGAAAAGAGATAATTGCATCGGAATACTTAGATTCTGCTGACAGTTTTCCTTGGCTTCTGGAATCATTCGAAGTGAAGAATGGAGCCCTTTGGATGTTTAGACCATGGACTTGGTGAATCCTCTCAAACAAGGGACCTCACCAAAATCCTCACCATCTATCTGACCACTGGGCAAAGATGAGCAAAAGCAGCAGTAGGAGAGGAAATATCAGGCATTAGTCCCTTTACCAACTACTCACTTCCTTCGCTCTGCTCTCCCAAACAACTGAGCATAAAATAATAGGGCAATTTCAGAGACCTGAGATATCATTATACTGACCTCAGTACCTATACAAGGAAGACACTTAATATATATATGTGAATGCTCAGATAAATACCTTGTCAGGGAAGTGGCCCATTAATAACCATGTATGGGTGCAATTATTGCACTAGACTGTGTCTCACGTCTTCTCACCTATGAGTCCTTTCTAGGGCATATATCACTTGCATTTTGATTCCCAGTTAGCTGAGCCACTCCTAGGCCCATATCCTAAAGCCAGATAAGAGCTGCATATTCATTTGCAGCCCCCTGCCAAATACTCAAAATCTGAATTTGGAATCCCTATAACTACTTTTCTTAAGCTGTACCCTAAAATATGTCAATATGATTGCCTTCTACTCCAGCTTCTTCTAACTTTTGTACCTGACACAGATATCGTCCTGTCCACATTGTGTCTGTTCTAATCATCATAATGCCATCAAGAACTTTATCCAACATCAGTGACCTTCAAGGCTTAGTACCAGAAGCTCATTTTTGTTTTTTATCCTCAATCAAACTTACTCATTATTATCACTCCAATATAAAAAATATCATTGTGAAAAATGGATAAATATAGAGCTCTTCTGGTGAGAGTAGAGCTGAACCCTCCACCACCATGCTGCCATCTGAAGACATCCTATACACACAGTTTTAAAACCACTGTTCTAAGAGAGGCCATGAAAGAGCAGGGATCAGATCAAAGTAAAGTTTTAATTTTCTTTTTTAGCTGTCCAAAGTGATTTCATACTCAATGAGTGCAAGGTTTGTTTTTGTTAATCTTTAGCAACAAGAAAGAGGAAAGCATCCTTGTCTCCAGTTTGTGGGTGCTCCAGAACACAGACCCGACCGAGTTGGGAAGTTGGATCCCTGACTCTTGACCATTTCTCTTTCCAGTGGCCCACACTGTCTCACTTTCAATGTCTCATGTCACATAGATATGCCTCATAATCACTCACAGACACTTGTTAAGTACTTTTGGTGGTGACAGAATGACAGTAAGAGTGAGACAAATTGAGTTGAATGTGAACTGAAAAGAATATGCTAATAATACCATATTTGAGAAGCGTATTACCAAACTAGCTTATTGTAGAATAAGTAGTCTCAGTGTTGTGGACTTCTCATTTAACTTAACTCTTCATTATGTAAATTAAAAAGGAGAGGTGCTTATCAAGCCCAGTTAGATAAGAGCGATGAGGTTATGTTAGCATATCTTCATTTTTTATCCATATTTGATCAGAATTGTTCATGTCATGCAAATATTTGAAAGTGTAAAATGAGCATATAAGTCAAGTTTCTTCCAGACTTAGTGGCCAAGGGATTAGATGACACACAATTCTGGAAAAGTAATTGCATGGTAGTGACAGCTGTCTCTGGCTCTTGCTAATAAAAGATGGTAGCAAACTATACAAGGGAACCACAAAATCACTTATGAGATGGAGCAACATTTTCTTCCAGGAGCCAGGAGTTAGCAGGAAGACCCTGATAAAAGAGGAAGCGGGGAACAGCTGTGAGTGCATTTCCCATGGAAATTTCCACTGGAAATTTCATCATCTCACTAGCTCTACTTGAGTTGCAAACACACTACACACTTCCAATTATTTAAAGAAAAATGTGTTTACCTTACATGCTCAGTAAATATTTCTGGAAGAAACAAGCAAACTGAAATTCCGTACAAGCCATTATTATGAAATCAAAAGCTTTTGAACTAGAAAGATTTGGATTCCAGTCTCAACTACTTATATAACACCTGAACCTAGACAAGGCATTTAACCTCTCCCCAAGGTTCCATGTTCTCATCTGTGAGGTAGGAATAATGATGCCCATTTCACTGCATCATTTGAGGATTAAATAGGATAATGCAGATAATGTACATAATGCACAGGGTACTTAACAGGTACTCAACAAATACTAGTTCCTTTCCTTTGACCCATAAGCTCTCTCATGCAATGGCATATGGCTCTCAGTCCCACAATTCAAAATCACTTATTAAAAGATAATTTCAAGAAGGCACAAATAAATGGAAAGACATCCTGTTTTTATGGATCACAGAAAAAACTTGTTAAAATGTCCATCCTGCCCAAAGCAATGTACAGATTCAATGCAATCGCTATCAAAATTCCAGTGACGTTTTTCACAGAGATAGAAAAAAAAACTAAAATTAATATGGAACCATGAAAGACTCTGAAGAGCCAAAGATATTTTGAGCAAAGACAAGAAAGCTGGAGGCATCACACTACCTGACCTAAAAGTATAATACAAAGCTATGGTAATAAAAACAACATAGTACTGGCATTAAAACAGACACATGGACCAGTGCAAAAGAATAGAGAGCCTAGAAATAACTCCACACATTTACAGTCAATTGATTTTTGACCAAGGTGCCCAGAACACACAATTGAAAAAGAACAGTCTCTTCAATAAATGGTGTTGGGGAAACTGGATATCCACATGCTCAAGAATGAAATTAGACCCTTATACCACATACAAAATCAATTCAAAATGAACTAATGTGGGACTCAAAAACGTAAAACAAGTAGAAAACAACATAGAAGGAAGCTCTATGACATTGATCTGGAAAATAATTTTTTGGATATGACCCCAAAACACAGATAACACAAGCAAAAATTGACAAAAGGGATTATATCAAAATAAAAATCTTCTGCACAGCAAAGGAAGCAATCAACAGAGTGAAGAGACAACCAACAGATGTGAGAAAATATTTGCAAACCATACATCTGACAAGCAGTTAATACCTAAACTATATAATGAACTCAAATAATTCAAGTGCGAGACAACAAACAATCTTGATATAATTTGGATGTGTGTTCCCTCCAAATCTCATGTTGAAATGTGACCTCCAATGTTGGTGGTGGAACCTGGTGAGAGGTGTTGGGGTCCTGGAGGCAGATCCCTCATGAATGGCTCAGTGCCCCCCTTGCAATAATAAGGGAATTCTCACTCCGAGCACACACGAGATCTGGTTGTTTAAAAGAGTCTGGGACCTCCGCCTCTCTCTCTTGCCTCCTTGCTTGCCATGAGACTGCAGGCTCTGCCTCTGTCTTCCACCATGAGTAGAAGCTCCCTGAGGCTCCACCAGAAGCCAAGCAGATAACAGTGCCATACATCCTGTGCAGCCTGCAGAACCATGAGCCAATTAAATCTCTTTTCTTTATAAATTACTCAGCCTGAGGTATTTATTTATAGCAAAGCAAAAACAGCCTAATACAAACCCATTTTTTTAAGTGGCCAAATGGCCCGAACAGACATTTCTCAATAGAGGACATACAAAAGGCCAATATATAAATATGAAAAAATGTTCAATGTCGCTAATCATCAGAGACATGCAAACAAAAATCATCATGTGATGTCATCTCATATCTCTCAGAATGGCTATGATCAAAATATGAAAGTGTTGGTGAAGATTGGAGAAAAGAGAAACCTTGCACACTATTGGGAATGTACAGCCGTTATGGAAAACAGTATGGAAGTTCCTCAAAAAATTAAAAACAGAATCACCATGGGACCTAACATTCCTACTACTGAGGATATATTCAAAGTAAATGAAATCTGTATGTCAAAAAAAACTACCCCATATTCACAGCAGTATTATTTATAAAAGCCAAGATCTGGAATCACTCTAAATGTCCATCAGTGTATAAATGAATAATGAAAATGTGTCATATATACACAAACGAGCAATATTCAGCCTTTAAAAAAGAAAGAAATCCTGTTGTTTGTAGCAACCTGGATAAACCTTGAGGACATCAAAAGATACGAAATTTCAGTCAGGAGGAATAAATTCAAGAGATCTA
Organism: Nomascus leucogenys; assembly: GCF_006542625.1. Taxonomy (NCBI): domain Eukaryota; kingdom Metazoa; phylum Chordata; class Mammalia; order Primates; family Hylobatidae; genus Nomascus; species Nomascus leucogenys. The sequence continues at coordinate 116,832,650 of NC_044386.1, forward strand.
CTGTACAATATGGTGACTATATGATAATATAATAAGAATATATTGTATTTCAAGAATGGTAAAGAGTAGATTTTAAACATTGTCTCACGAAAATAAGTATGTGAGGTAATAGATATGTTGATTAGCCCAATTGAGCCATTCCACAATGTACAGATACTTCAAGACATCATGTTGTCCACAATAAACATATACAATTTTGTCAATTTTCAAAAATAAAATCAAATAATACTTCAAGCTTTGTGCTTATTGAGTTTCCAATCTAGGAATTACAGCTAATTTTTAATAAAATTGTAAAAGTAACCTCTGTTTTCCTGGATAAGCAAAGGCGTTACTCCATTAACTCTTAATGGCAGAGGAGAAAAAAACAAAAATGAAACCCACCAAATTTCAATGTTATGGGATTAAAGAGGCTGTAATTGTGTTTACTCTGAAGGATGTATGCCGAATGCAGTAACAGAAGAGACATAACAGGCAGGTTGTGTTCCATTTCTGTAGGGCAGATTTACTGGAATCTTTCCATTTCAGCAGCCTTCATCAACGTACAGGGGATAAACATAGCTCACCATAGGTAAACCTAGATTTTCCTAGAGCCTGAAACTAAAGCCAGCACTTATGAAGACACAGACCCCCAACAGCAACTTTGCAGAAATGTCTCCAGGAGTCCATCCACCATACATCACCTGCAGGGTCATCAGTCGGGATTTTACCCAAGAAACAGAACCACTATGAATGATTTGGGATAAGAGATGTGTTTCCCAGATTAGACCTGGAAACTGGGGGAAAGTCTATGCAAGGCCGCTGCCTCTGCACTGGGTGTTGTGCAAGCGATCACTACTATTAGATCATCTGAATGAGCAGTCAGGAAGGCAAGCTGGATGTGAGGTCAGGGAGAGCGATAATGCACTGGACCCCACAAGCATAAACTAGAACCCACAAACACAACCTGGACCTTACATTTGTCTTTCACCCCCGTAACCTAAAATACATGATGACACAAAAAAGCTGATGTCCTCTGCCAGAGTTGCACACAGCAGAAAACCTATGGAAGCCTGAGTTGCTGTGGGTGCAGGTGCCGTCATGCCAGGAAGGTAAGCCAGCACATCAATGACAACCTGCCCGGACGGCCACATTGCTTGGTATCCCACCTATTGAAACTGTAGGAACATAAACTTGGCTGCTGCTTTACTTTCACCTTCTAAATCTTGCACAAATTTCTCCCATGGCCAACCCTAACATGAGACCAGATACTGAAGGGAATTCTGGGAAATGTAGTTCCAGCTTAGCTAAATGCACATGGTGCAAAACCACCACAGAGTGCAAGTAACAGAATTTAATGATGAAAATACCCTTCACTAGTACGCCGGCCAGCTGACACCTGGCAGGCTCCTTCATTTCTCTCCATCATGCTCCTCATGATTTCAAACAGCTGCTTATCCCAACTCCAACGTCCCTTACTCCTGTCTCCTATTGACCTGTGTTCAATTAGCCTGCCAGCATATAAAAGCCGAATGTGGCCCTTATTTCTATGGTCACAAAGTTCACTTTAAACGAATGACCTCTGGTGATCATGGCAACTCTTCATCCCCCTTCTCTGGCTCACAAATTATCAAAGAAAGGACATCCTAATGGAGAGGGTAATTTAATCTGAATTGCTCTTTAATCCCTGGACATCTCTTGACTGCCTGGCTGTCAGAAGAAAGTGTGTTTTTTCAGCCGCATGGTCTATCAGGCTTTCATTAATCTACCTTGTTTTAATATCCATTAGTGAGCATTAATCTAAAAGGATGGATTTGGGGCAGAGATCCCATTCCTCTTCTGTAATTTTCTAGCATCAGAGAAACTTTACTTTTTTTTTCCACTATGAAGCTCCAAAGTGAATAAAATGAGCCAAAGAGTGTCTGGACGTCTGTCCACATTGGTAGATTGCTATCTGTGCCACCCCAGCTGGATCTGAAGTTTCTTCTTAGATTCCTCCTGCAAAGTGCACAGCACAAGTTCACCCCCTTCTCACACTAGGTTGTGAATCCCACCCTTCACCATTGACCACCAGCATATTCCTTCTTGGGGATACATTTTCCCTCTCCATGTATTCTTTTTGTTCCTACACTTTCCCCCAGCACAACAGGGCTGGTATCTGGACAGGGCCATGGAATCCAGCCTGCAGAGGTGAAGCATTTGAGTCTAAAGCCATCCTGGAGTCACTGAACTTCAAAGTAACAATCCCAAAACAGAGTGATTCCAAGAAGGCAAAAAGACAAAAGCATTTCCCAGCATGTTTGACCAGCCTTACTACATGATTCATTTGCATTTCATCTGTGTCTTTTCCAGGACAATCTGGAGCCCTGCCCTCTCTGAAAAGATTATGTTCTTGAGCCATTCCTTTATGCCATTTATTCTGTCTTGGAGTCTCCATCTAAAAATTCAAGAGGCTTTTTGGTTTTTTTTCCCTATAACAGAGTTCTCCATATTCATAGTCTCTTCAGAGAACATTCAAATTGGCCTTAAAGAGGCACAAACATAGGGCATTCTGAACCTCCTATCTATCCTCAAATTTACAGAGTTTCTAAATTTTCAAGAGAAACCAGAAATCTATATTTTTATGTGAATATTCCAAATCCAAAAATAAGCTTAAAATACATTAGACCCTGTGGTGTAAGTCAGAAAATATGTCTTCAGGCAGAAGCCAGCCCACAGGCTCCTCATCTAATGACGTCATGCCCATTGCTCTGGCAGAAAGGCTGAGCTCCTACAAATGACTCATCATCAGCTGTACAAGTGCAGTCATCACTAGTATCTTTAATCCACAATTTATTTCTATTAGGAGGCACTAGAGAGAGGGAAAAGCAAGTGAAAACTATAGTCACACTGAGTGAAATCCACATATACGCAGGTTTCTTTATAAGAAATGCCAGAGAAGTTCTTCAGGCCAGGATGGAATGACACTAGGTGAAAACACAGATCCACAAAGAAGAATGAAGAGCACTGGAAATGGTAAATGCAGAAAAGCACCAAAGACCACAGTTGTATCTTATTAATTTCTTTAAAAGGCAACTGACCATTTAAAGCCAGTATATATGTGTATATGTTTAATATATGAAATATTAATTCAAATATAATTTATCTTATGTATTTTTAAACATATCAATATGTATTTAAAATACATGCTTATATTTGAATACATTGTATATTTATTTCTACGTTAGCACAGAATATAAACATAATGTATGTAGATGTAGAAAGATATGATAACAGTAGCACATATGGTGAGGGAGAAAGATAAATAACGTCATACTTTGGGAGGCCAAGGCGGGCAGATCACAAAGTCAGGAGATGGAGACCATTCTGGCTACCATGGTGAAACACTGTCTCTACTAAAAATACAAAAAGTAGCTGGGCATGGCGCACATGCCTGTAATCCCAGGTACTTGGGAGGCTGAGGCAGGAGAAACACTTGAACCCAGGAGGCAGAGCTTGCAGTGAGCCGAGATCGTGCCACTGCACTCCAGCCTGGGCAACAGAGTGAGACTCTGTCTCAAAAAATAAATAAATAAATAAATAAAAATAAAATAAAAAATAAAAACATCATACTATTTCAAGGCTCTTATATTTTAGATAATGTGATACAATAATAACACTAAATAGATTGTGATAAGCTAATGATGATCCATATTATAATCCCTAGAGCAACAACTAAAAAATAATAATCACAGGCATAGCTACAATCCAATGGAGGAATTAAAATACTAAGAAATCATTGATAACCTGAAGAAGGAGAAAAAGAAGGAATAAGGAATGAAAAACAGATGTAGGACTGGGCACGGTGACTCATGCCTGTAATCCTAGCACTCTGGGAGGCCGAGGCGGGCAGATCACCTGAGGTTGGGAGTTTGAGACCAGCCTGACCAACATGGAGAAACTCGGTTGGTCTCTACTAAAAATACGAAAAAAAAAAAAAAAAAAGAAAAGAAAAGAAAAGAAAAGAAAAACAGAAGTACAAGTAAAAAGCAAAGAGTAAAATGCCAGACTAAACCCAGTCATATAAAAAAATTACATTAAATACATATAGACTAACAGTTCCTATTAAAAAGCAGAGATTGCCTAACTGGATTTAAAAAAAATAAATCAAGAGCCACCTATGCTATTTTCAAGAGAAGAGCTTTAAGTGTGAGATGCAGATAGTTTGAAAGTAAGAAGATGTAAAAAACATCTCGTGCAAACTTGGTAGAAGAACGCAGGTATGATGATACTAGTATCAGATAAAATAAACTTCAAGATAAGCAGTGTTACCAAGAGGAAACTTTCATAATGATAAATGAGTCCATTCATTGGGAAGATATAATAATTCTAAATGAGTATGCACCTAATAATAGAGTCTCAAAACATATCAAGCAAAAACTGATAGTACTAAAGAAAGTCAGAAACACATCCACAACCCTAGTTGGAGAGTGTAACAGCAAGGATATATTAGTCATGATTTTTCAGAGAAACAGAACCAATACGAGAGAGAAAGAGAGAGAGAGAGAGAGGGATTCATTATGAGGATTGGCTCATGCAGTTAAGCAGGCTGAAAAGTCCCATAATCAGCTGTCTGCAAGCTGGAGTCCCAGGAAAGCCAACGTGGTAACGCCCGTCCAAACTCAAAGGCCACCAGGAAATTAATGTTCTAAGTCCAAGAACCAGGATCAGCTATGTACACTGGAGGAGAAGATGGCTCTCCCAGCTCAAGCAGAAAGAGTGAATTCACCCTTTGCCTTCCTGTTCTATTGAGGCCCTCAATGGATTGAGTGGTGCTCACCTAACTTGGTGAGGATGAATCTTCTTTACTCCCTCTACTGATTCAAGTGCACAGATATAGATTATCTGAATATAAGCAGCACAGCATCACTCCATTCAGGAAAGACATTCCAAACTTCATCAACAGTGGAGGGATGGGCTCTGAGCAGTCAGATTGGACACTGGCTATAGTGCTGGAGGAAAGTTTCAGAATCCCTTGCTTTGCCGAGCATTATTGCTTTTGTGGCTGGACCATAAGGGAGGGACAAGATAGGCCAGGTGTGGGTGGCTTAGGACAATGTGTATTTACAACAGATATGAAAGTATTTTAATATTTTAATAATCAATATTATCCCACAGGCATAGCATCAAAAAACTATCCCTGGCTCCTTTAATAAGAAGAATGCTACAACCAGCTTTATCAAGAAGGTATCAGCTGAACATACCTTGAAAACAAGGTCTGGGATTGAGTTATCCATGTAGTTCTCACCAAGCTTAATACAGAAATTTCCCCATAATAGAAATATCATAAAAACTAGTTCAATGGAAGAAAGAATAAATAATTCCTTTAATTTTTCTTTGTTCAAGAGGCACCCTTCAGCAACATCTCCATCTACATTTAAAAAGATGACATCCTTGCACTTGAATTCTTTCATCACAATAGTTAAAGCCAAAACTAAGCAAAACATATTGGGATGCTGGCACCTTCTGTTGAAAAAGTTGTATATAAAATTCTGCTGAAAAGCAGCATATGTTTTTGATAACTGTAAAACACATTATATTTAAGAACCAGGAAGGAATGTAAGTGCTGAATATTAATGCACTTGAAGCCTTAATCGAATTAAAAGTTGGTCTTTGGTGTGATTTAATTCTTCCCCAGACATGGCAACCCCTTTCAGGGTCTCTTCTACAGAGGCTGCAAGGGTGAAAAGTCAGCTTTTCTCCTTAGTGCTCCTGTATCCCGTCTGGAGCCCAGAGGCAAGGATGAAGATGCCAACATTTTGTTTTGAAAGTGGGTTGGATTAAAAAAGAAGTAGGCTCAAATGTAGGGCAATGCAAGGCAGTATATTACTGGCTGCCCACTGATTTCTTGAGAGCCACAGAGACACAGGCTGGGGCTCAGCAGATGTGCTCACTTAGCATGTGGGATCTCTCTGCCCGGGAAACAAGAAGCCACAGCTCAGGGCAGTCCATGAATGCAGGAAGGGAGGGGGTCAGTACTGGCTTGGTTTCCTCCACGCTCCTGTCTCCTGTCTCCCATCGGTCAAGGTTTTCCAACTGTGCAACATTGCTGAGGTTCAGCATCTGACCCTCCAGTGGCCACTTTGGTATCCAGTCTCCATACTTTCAGGTGGTGGTGGTGTTTCATCAAAGCTGAGGATGGGGCCCGGCACGGTGGCTCATATATATAATCCCAGCACTTCGGGAGGCCTAGGTGGGCTAATCACCTGAGGTTGGGAGTTCGAGACTGGCCTGGCCCACATGATGAAACCCTGCCTGTACTAAAAATTCAAAAACCACCCAGGCGTGGTGGCACACATCTGTAATCCCAGCTACTCAGGAGGCTGAGGCAGGAGAATCACTGGAACTGGGAGGCAGAGGTTGCAGTGAGTTGAGACCATGCCACTGCACTCCAGCCTGAGCAACAGAGCAAGACTCTGTCTAAAACAACAACAACAACAACAAAAAACACACAACGCTGAGGATAGAGAGGTGACAGACGATACAGGAAAGAGACTCCCAGAGAGAGAGAGAGAGAGAAAGAAGGAAGCAGTCAAGGCAATCTGGGAACAGGCCCAGCTTCAGCCCCAGTACACCCCCCCATGCTGCATGGTACAGGGAGATGCAGGCACAGCCAGCAACTTCCAGCATCAAAGAGCTGTGCCACTCTGCAAACCTGGTCCACATAGCAAGGTATTGCAGGCTCTTATTCCCACTGTAGTTTGCAGGTTACCATAAGGGTGAGAGGAGGAAACGGTAAAGGTTGTAGGTCAGGATGGAGTGTGGACAGAGGAAGAAGAAGAAACAGGTACCTGAGAGAAATATTAGGTTGGTGCAAAAGGAATTGCGGTTTTTGCCATTACTTTTAATGGCCATAGCTTCCTGGAAAGAGCTCAAAACATATAATGAGATAAATCCCATTTCCACAGCTCATTAGTTGTGCAACTTTGAGCAAGTCACTTAACTTCTCCAAGTTAAGCTTCCCCGTGGTGGGGATAATAACAATAGGTCTACAGAGACGTTATGCCAACATACCACTTGGCATAGCATGTGACTTAAGTCACTCAATCAAACTTTAGTTCATGCATGCACCAGAGAATGATATCAAAATTCGGTGGAACTCACATTGCCTCATAAGTAATGTTCGTTAGCAGATCATTGCCTAATCAACTGAAAGCATGGAAGCAAAGTCACCACAGTCAAAAGATAGTGGCACTCCCTATAAACAACATAAAAACATATACCTACAAGCATATACAGACATGTTCATAAATGCCTTGGGTACACCTCACTACTACCTATGATTTTCCCCTATAACACACATCAGCCTCTAAAGAGCTCAAAAACTCAGCTCAGGACAAGTTGCCTTTGTTTTTTTCCATTTTGCAAGGACAAAGCTGACAGAAATGTAGGACCTGCATAGATATTTAAACAGCCCATGTGACAGGGAAAGCCTTCAGCCCAGCTATGAAGGATAGACTCTGCAACAACATCCACTACACAGATGAGCCCTTAAATTAGTACAGGAGCTTCGAGTCCTCAGACTCGGAGAAAAAGACACGTCCAGGGCTCTGCCTCTGCCACCGGCCGTGCCGCGGGGGCATCCATCACTGTAAGTACCATAAGAAACACCACCTCTGATACCTCTTCATCGGGCCGCCAGCAAATGAGGCACTAGATTAGGCCTGACACGGGCATAACACAAGCCGAGGTTTGCCGGGTGTAATTAATTGGAACTTCGCCAGCTTGACAAATTGGAATGATGAATCTATCTTGTATGAATAGGGAAAAAAATGCATAATCAGTCAAAGATTTAGTTAAGACAGCTTTTCTCTGACTCTCTGCCATAACCAAATCCATTAAGTCAAGGAAGGAAACATCACTTAAAACAAGGCAATGTCCTTCATATGCTCAATTTATAACTTCTTGTTCTTGAATTTATGGGAGAAGTCAACTCAGATTTGCTCGACTGGAAAGGGAAAGGAGGTTTCTCTTGTGAGTTTAAAAAATAATCTGTCTCCCATGTCCTTTAGTTCACTAGGAAATATGTGTAAATAGACTTTGGGAGGATTTTATTATCAATTCTTCAAGGTATTTTAACACTGTTTGAACCAAACAGGCCACTTGGCCTCTGTGGAGATGGTTTTAGGCTCAGTGAAAAAAGAACACAAAAAGTTTCCCGTTGAGTTTGTCCGTCACCACTTGTTTTCTAAAATGTCATTTATAGACCGTAATAGATTCAGCAGAAGATGGGTAAGGACTGCTTCATTTTCTAACTGGCAGGGGAACACAGTCTTAATTTGTTCTACAATCAAGTTGGATCTACTTGTGAAGTGAGAAGTATCAGTTACATGAATGTGCAGCTAATTTCACAAATGAAAAAAATCAAACAAGATTAATCAGCCCTCACATTAAAAAATCTTTTTGAATTATTGACCAGATTAATAAGAGTTATGCCCTGGGCAAGAAGACATAGCATCCAAGAAGAAAGGAAGAGTCTTCACAAGTTGTCACTCACGACTTGCAGGTATTAATTAGTTCATAGTCCTTACAACTGTGGGATTTTTTTTAACTTATTTAATCTGTGCATCAATAACATTGCTTACCGATTCTGCTAAATAATAAGGCAATTTTGTTTGCTTTATTGTGTGTTCTCATCCTTTGGAAAACAGAAGCTATCTGGAGCATTCATAACTAAATGCTTTGCAAGCATTGATGACAATGACAGTGGTCTATGTTTCAATGTGCACGCACTTCCTCTTCACTCAGCTTTGCAAACTGCTAAAACAATGCTTAGATTAAAATCATGTACGTGATCTCACCTGTGGCCACATAGACAGTTGAACACAAACATCATATTCTGGCGAGGTGGGCAGATCACTTGAGGTCAGGAGTTCGAGACCAGCATGGCCAATATGGTGAAACCCTGCCTCTACTAAAAATACAAAAATTAGCCGGGCATGGTGCTGCTTGCCTGTAGTACTAGCTACTCAGGAGGCTGAAGCAGGAGAATCCCTTGAACCTGGGAGGCAGAGGTTGCAGTGAGCCGAGATCTGTCAATGCATTCCAGCCTGGGCGACAGAGTAAGGCTCCGTCTCAAAAACAAAAACAAACAAACAACAAAACTCATATTCTGGGCACCCACCAATCCTCATCACCTGTCCCTATGTCTTGGAGCCCATTCATAGAAAAGAGTTCTGAGGTGTCCAGTGAAGAATGGGGGAAAAGCAATCAAAGGAAAGTATGGCCCAGGCTGCACCTTAAGCAGCGAGGGGCCACAGGGCAGTTACAGAGAGTTTCTAAGTCTGTGGCTTTTTCCGCCTCTCTGCACCGATAGAAATGTCCTGTAAAAAAAGATGTCTGTGAAACTCGTTACATACCACTTTGGGAATTGACTCTGCCATCCTGTAATTTGAATCACACCTTAACTTCAAGTGGCAAAATGCTTTTCCTTGATAGCCATAAAAACTTTTAATGTCCAATGAAACTTTAAAAGTAGAAAGGGGAAAAAAGTGGAAGGTGCTCGATTTTCCTTTTGTGGGTGTTTTTTACAGTCTTTTTCAAAGGATGTAGAGACAGCCACAGGCATACACGCTGTTTTATGGGGTGCAGGAGAGGAGTGGCCTCTTGGGAGACCACTGAAGTTGCAATTAACAAAAGGTACCACGTTTCGCTGGAGGCACCAGAATTTATACTTATGAAGATGGTCGCTGAGCAAACTAGGACGATTGTTAACCATAATTTTACTTCGTCTCATTTTCAAAATCTCCAGTTTTTTAAAATGTAATAGTGTTGCTGAAGGGTTGCAATCTGTTGATTCTTCAATTATCTTTCCTCTGAAATTTTTGCCTACACTAGTTCCACCTCCTCAGCCATTATAGAAGAGGAAAAACTTACCCTGGAATAGTGCTTTTCACTTCTAATCAACAGATTATCATGCGCTATCTCATATAATCCTTTCGATCACCATGTAGCAAGAACTGACTTTTTAAATGGGATCCGGAGAAGTTACAAGATACCCAGGTCGTTATAGCTGTCAGTATGTAGCTGGGATCCAGAGCCAAGGTTTTCAGATTCCAAACATCATGGCCTTTTCATTATACTATAATGTGCTGCCTTGTAATAATGATAATTTTACAGGTTTGCAGTTTTTTAGTTTAGTGATAAAATAATACAAATAGCTCTGTGTGTGCCAGGTGCCGTGCTTGGCATTATTTTGGTGAATCCCCACAACGTCTCTGTCAAGCAGGTCTGATTACCTCCCGTTACAGACGGGACATTCACACTGGGAGAGGGAAAGCAACATGGCAGGACCTAGACCAAGTCTACCCAAGGTCAGCGTCTAGCCTCTTGACCAGCAGGCTACCAGGTTCAGGTCAGAAGTGGCAACACATTTCCACAACACATTCCCCATGATCTTTTTACTTCCTATATTTTTGTCTACATACAAGCATCACTCTCTTGACTTTCCCCCAACCAGGGGCAAAACCTACCTGCTGGCCAAGTGCCGCATTCCTCAATCAGCTGCCCCAATCCATGATACAAGAGGTGCTGCCCTTCAGCCCAGGCTTCCACACACTTGATGACTATTAACTGAGTGTTTATTCGATGACTATTAACTGAGTGTTTACTCAATGACTATTAACTGAGTGTTTACTGCATGCAGGGCACACAGTCGGTCCTGGGAGTACCCACAGGTCCAATCCTGCCCTCAGTGGGCTTGTAAAAAGTAAACACATCAACGATTAAATATCAAATTAAACCTATGATGACTTCTATGAAAGAAAAGAGCTGGGTAAACCAATAGAAAAGAAATGGCAGCCAGGCGCAGTGGCTCATGCCTATAATCCCAACACTTTGGGAGGCCAAGGCAGTCAGATCACTTGAGGTCAGGAGTTCGAGGCCAGCCTGGCCAATATGGTGAAACCCCGTTTCTACTAAAAATGCAAAAATTAGCCAGGCGTGGTGGTAGGCACCTATAATCCCAGCTACTCAGGAGGCTGGGGCAGGAGAATCACTTGAACCCAGGAGTCGGAGGTTGCAGTCAGCTGAGATTGCACCACTGCACTCCAGCCTGGGCATCACAGCGAGACTCCATCTCAAAAAAAAAAAAAAAAAAAAAAAAAAGAGAAAGAAAAGAAAAAAGAAAAAAGGAAAGAAAGAAATGTCATGAGTAGGGAAATCAAGGCTGGAAGACCATGTCCCCTGACTAGCCCTCTTAGGAGAAGTTCCTGTTGTCTATGCCCTGCGCCAGGGTGAGAGAGGGAGACATCTCTTGGAAGACTATGTTCCACCTGCTACAAACACCACAAGAAAGTCTGTCTCCCCATGGCCACGTGTCTAATTTTGACCATGAGCCCTGCTAGGTTGACTCTACACCTGGCCTGCCCATGACATGATGCCTGTCCCAGGCTGGAGTTGACTATCTCCTGTCAGAGTCACAGACCCTGTGGCTCTCATACCCAGGCTGGATATCAATCTCCCATCAGCAACCTACCCGTCTCCTCCCTGTGTCCTTCACACCCCACCCCAGGGAAGGCTCGCTGCTCTCCCGACAGGTGACAGCATCACTATTCTGCTCCCGTCAACAAATAAAATACCATCCACTTGGAGGTGGAGCATTTGGTTTTCAGGTATGGATCATGAAAGAGCCATGAGACTGACAGCATGCTCCTGGGTCAGGAAGACCTCAGGCCACATTGTCCGTGCAGGGAAGGGTGGCTTTGGAACTATTTCATTTTTTTATCTCCCACCCAGCTTCCCTATTTTGTCGCTGAAAGGCAAATGTAACTATATCCAGAACTAGATGTCCTAGCCAGATAGCAGGAAGCCAATCGGGAGGGCAGGCATCCTGACTGACCCTCCAGAGTGGAACGTACACTGGGGACTCGGGAAGGGCACCAGAGGGAATCCAGAAGCCCCAGACATGCCAGGTCTGTTATGGCATGGCTGACAGGCAACTTTGCCCCTGGATTTCCAATCCCACAGAAATACAGTGAAGATACTAGACAAAGCAGCAGGCCAGGAGGCATTGATGGGCCCAAGATTTGCCCTCAGCCTGGAGAGGCCCAGGCCAGGGGATGGTGCAGAACCAAGCAGATCACAGTCCCTGAGAGACAGCAGAGGGAGGCATCCTGGTGTGACCTGAAGGCCATCAAGAGCTGGTGCTTGGTGCCCTTGTGGAAGCTGTGACGTTATGGGTGGACCAGCCTAGGACTGGGCCCCTGAAAATGATTAACCTTCAGGACTGGCTGTGCAACTGAAACTGCAGGGTGGACATACAGCGAATTCGCGGTGAGGAGCCCGAGAGAAGGGGCCACCATCTCCGTCCCAGTTGCAATTCTCCTGAGGACACAAGTACTCATACAAGGGAGACTTCTTAAGGTTCGGAGGGGTGGAGAGGAGATAGGTTGCAGGAGTCTCTTCTTGGATCCCATCAAATCATGAAGAGACATGTAACGGAATAGAAAGTTCCTGGACTGGGACATGAGAAAGATGTGGGTGTGCATCCCAGTTCACCCACTTACTGGCTATGCACGCTAGGAAATCTCTGAGACTTCCCACTCAGGCCGCCTTTGGGGCCCTCAGTCCTGGCAGCCTCTGGGTTATATCATCCTGCCTACATCCCTCTCTGGCATTGAACCCAGGCTGGACTCTGACTGAATCTAGGCTGATGGGCACCTGGGAATTTGGAACTGAGACTTCAGTCCATTAGCTGTGAGTGAATGAGCTTCTAGGCGATGTAGACAGATTGCTAAGGCCACCACTAGTTGGCAGCCTTGAGGGGCTGTGTGCGAGCAGTTGAATGAGAACATGTGCAGCAGGGAGCAAAGAGAGAAGAATTGCTTTTTCTAGGTCCAGTCCCTATGGGGCTGTAATTAAGTCCTAAGGGTTTTGTCTATATCTTATCAATTTTGTTTTTCATCAGAGCCTCTTTGATTGAATTTCTGATGCTTGCCAATATGTTGCTCTGGTTGAGATTCTCAACAAAGAGTAGCAATAACAATGATGACTCCAAGGTGACTCCAGTGACAATGACAATGACTTCCACGACATCAAATGCTCTTGTGTAAGATCAGCACTACCCCCCAGATAAAGCTACTGATAAATCACTGACCTAATCAGGATATCACTACAACAATAAGATAAACACTAGGACCTTGCTACTCAAGATGTTGTCCTTGGACCAGCAATATCAGCTGCACCTGGAAACTTGTTAGAACTGAAGCATTTCAAACCCCATCCTCAACTTAGTTCATCAATATCTGCATTTTTACAAGATCTCCAGGTGATTCATATGCACATTAAGTTCAAGAAGTACTACTCTGGTAATAACACCTGCCTGGCAAACAAAGGTGCCCGTTAGTCTTCCTCCCATCCACCAGGACTGGCTCAGCAGGTGTGGTTGGCTGAGCAGGTCTCCCATCCGTCCCTCACAGCTCCATGGATACCCTCCTAAATCTGAAGGCTTATTTAAGGGGACAGCCTCCCTGCCAAATGTGGACCAGTCTTTTGTCAGGAAAAAACTGTCATTCATTGGCTCAAGTGCCATTCATTGGCTCCTTGGTCGTGGATGAGTTGAATGGCTCCATTAGTTTATAGATTTTAATGTCTAGTTTTCAGATTGTGAACCCTCAAAAGATTCTGTCCAGCACACCAAATAAAAATGTCTATTAGGCCAGGCGCAGTGACTCACACCTGTAATCCCAGCACTTTGGGAGGCCAAGGTGAGTGGATCACCTGAGGTCGGGAGTTCGAGGTCAGCCTGGCCAAAATGGTGAAACCCCATCTCTACTAAAAATACAAAAAAAAATTAGCAGGGCATGGTGGCAGGCGCCTGTAATCCCAGCTACTCAGGAGGTTTAGGCAGGAGAGTCAGTTGAAACCAGGAGGTGGAGGTTGCAGTGAGCTGAGATCACGCCATTGCACTCCAGCCTGGGCAAGATGAGTGAAACCCTGTCTCAAAAAAAAAAAAAAAAAAAAAAAAAACCAGAAAAAAAATTATTAAATACTTGCTGCAGGCTTTTTCAGCCCCACCATCTGAAAAGCTCTTGGAAGCAACTTCCAAAACACAAGGAAATTGAAATCATGCAGCTTTCATCTTCCAACAACCTTATTTTTAGTAAAATAAGGGCAACCACTGACTCCAGGGCTTTAATGACATGATAAAAAAAAATTTAAATGACGGATTTCAAAGTCAGAATGAGCATGTATATGCTTACTTACTCATTCATTCATTTGTGCATTCACTGGTTCATTCACTTTTGCCACTCAAACAGTTCTGACAGAATGCAGAAAGAGGTGGGAGGCTTTGAATCTACCTGCACACATGAGGAGACAGGGATGGCCAAAGAGTTAACATTCTGGATCCATGATGATTCAAGATTCAACTTGCTAGGCTTCTTTTCAAGGGTTTAACTGATTTAAGGTGGATTAGAAAGTGAGAAATGAATTAAAGAGAAGAGGGCAGGTGCTATGGTCAGTCCAATGTGGCTGCCAATTCACGCCAGCTTGCATGATCCACACGTCTGTCACAACCTGAATTATGCCATCTGTAAAGGAGGAACAGCAGCCACCTGGTAGGCTCATTCTATAGACTAGGGAACATGCCAAGTGTAGTCATTATTATCCCACAGAAGAAGACCTCTCATGACCGTGAGTACCCACCAGGAGGCTCCTAAAGATGGACCAGGCACCCCACACTTGGCACCTTCCAGGGAAACTGGATCACAGATCAGGGACAAGACACCCACATGAGACACTTCAGGGACAGACAGCTTCAGGGACCAGTGAAGCATTCATTGGGAAAAGGCACAAAACGGTGACACGTCTCATAAAAAAAAAAAAAAGAAATGAGAAAAATTTTAAACCTGAAAAAAATTAAACCTAAGTTACCACTGGGCTGATTACTGCTGGGATAAATAATAAGATTTCTGAATTTGAAAACCAGGCAGGGCATGGTGGCTCACGCTCTTGGATTTGAATTCTGGCCCCAATATGGTATTAACTGGAATGAGATATTTAGCTTCTTTAAGACTCCATTCCTCATAAGAAAAATTAAGAGGACGATGCTACTCATTCTCCAGAGCTGCTGTGAGGATTAAATGATGTGACGACTGAGAATGTCTCACCACAGCACCTGAACAACTTTCACACCACATCGTGAACAGGACTGTCGTTCCCTGTGGGACCAAACAGACATGTTCAGATCTCAGTTACACACTAGCACCGTGACCATGAGCAAGTTGACTGACTGATAGGCTGCCTTATTTTGGAAAGGATTCAAAGCAGCTTGTGAAGTTACCTCGGTTTTCTCAGCAATAAAATGGGACTGTTTTGGATATTAGACAAGAAGACATGCAGGAAAATCTTTGCCGACAGTTTTCCTTTTACTCCCCAATCCATGCCCTGTTCTGCTCTATTGCACAGAAAGGCTGAGCCTCACAAACCACAGCCAGCTCCTTGGTTGGCTTTCCTTCAATGGGAGGCTGGTGGGAAATGGAGAATGGTAAGAAAGAAAGGCGGGAGTAGTTCTTTTTTCTCTTGCCCTCCTTGCTTCTTTCAGCACAGCATCCCTAGCACTGTCAGCATCCTCCCTTGATACAGCGCTGTCAACTCCCCCACCCCCAATCAGTGTTCCAGCTCCCAAAAGGCTCTATAATAGCTAAGATTTGCTTTTAAGATGTTGACCTCCCAATGGTCACACTTTGGCTTTTTACTTCCATTTTATTTATCTAGGTTGAGAATGAGTTTTGTGTTTCAAAATGTTGGTTTGGAGGGAAATGCTAATGGAATTCTTTTATAGAGAGACAATGACCCATATATAAGGAATATTTGTTTAATTACTAATTCAGTCATTGACTCAATTTAGGAAAATGAAGGCTTTTGGGGCCTCTGGTCTTTCTTTTTTCTCTACCCCTTGTTTAGAGGTGAAAGTAATGTTATGCCATTTTCTGTCTCAGCCCCAAATGGCAACAGCTCCCCGTTGTTGCTGGTCTCAGGACGCCTCAACATTCCTTGTCTGGTCCCTTAACACTCTCATTCATCTGCAAGTAGTTCTTTCTTGGCAGTCTCTTCATGGAAACATCTAACCCAATCCTGTTTCCTGCCAGGATGCTGTATGTTTCAAAATACAGGGCACAAAAGTGATGCTCAGTGATACCCGCTATCTAGACTACCTGTCTAGACAACTGCCCCTTCTTTGGAACTACTCTTCAACTCCTTTGAAAGGGACCAGCACACAAATCGAAAGAAAAAAAAATATGTAGTGGGCTCCATACAGCCACTAAAAAAATATTTAGTGACTGTATGGAACCCACTAAATATTTTCCGGAGAATATGAGCTTAGAGGAACAGAGACTGAGTGGATGAATGAAGGTAGGGGTCCAACCTTGATAGGACACAGGAAGATAATTTGAGAGCAGTCCTACCATGTTGGTCAGTATTAGTAGCTCATATGCTTGGTGCTGTCTGGAATGGGGACTCCTTCAGCTGGTTCCCAGAAACAAGTCATGGGTAACACAGGACAAAGAGGGACAGGGTCAGAGGCTGCCACCAGGAAGACCACATTGTCAGCGATGTGGCAGTGAGATAAAGTAATGGCACAGTGCATTCAAAAAAGCTGAATTACAGTCCTGGTGCCAGGACGATCCATCCATTTAATTTTGGACCAGCCATGGAGCCTTGGATTCTTTATTTGTAAGATGAAGGGGTTATTTTATAGATTCTTCCCAAGGCACTGTTCATCTCCAGAGTTACCTTTTTTTAGGAGTTAGATTTCCCCTGGTCTTCCAGCTAGTTGAGACTTCACCTCTGTGATGCACCAAATGCCTTCCTTTCATTTGTTTCCCGTCTCCACATCTACCCCCAGAAAATCCTTCTTTTAAAAGGTAGTTTGGGGCTGGACACAGTGGCTCACACCTGTAATCCCAGCACTTTGGGAGGCTGAAGCGGACACATCGCCTGAGCTCAGGAGTTTGAGACCACCCTGGGCAACATGATGAAACCCCATCTCCACTAAAATACAAAAAATCAGCTGGGCGCCTGTAGTCCCAGCTACTCAGCAGGCTGAGGCACAAGAGTCGCTTGAGCCCGGGAGGTGGAGGTTGCAGTGAGCTGAGATTGCACCACTGCACTCCAGCCTGGGTCACAGAAGTAGACTCCATCTCAAAAAAAAAAAAAGGTAGTTTGAGGTTTAAAGTTGTTGACCTAATGCTGTGTCAGATGAAAGTATTTCTGCTAATGAATGGAACCAGAATAAAATTTGCTTTTAAGATGTTTACCTCCCAATGGTCACATTTTGGCTTTTTACCTCAATTTTATTTATCTAGATTGAAACTGAGTTTCATGTTTCAAAATGTTGGTTTGTGGGGAAATGTTGATGGAATCCTTTTATTCAGAGACAATGACCCATGTAAAAGAAATGTCTGTTTAAGGCCGGGCGCGGTGGCTCACGCTTGTAATCCCAGCACTTTGGGAGGCCGAGGCGGGCGGATCACGAGGTCAGGAGATCGAGACCACGGTGAAACCCCGTTTCTACTAAAAATACAAAAAATCAGCCAGGCGTGGTGGTGGGCGCCTGTAGTCCCAGCTACTCGGAGAGGCTGAGGCAGGAGAATGGCGTGAACCCGGGAGGCAGAGCTTGCAGTGAGCAGAGATCGCGCCACTGCACTCCAGCCTGGGCGACAGAGCAAGACTCCACCTCAAAAAAAAAAAAAAAAAAAAAAGAAAGAAACGTCTGTTTAATCACTAGTTCGGTCATTGACTCAATTTGGGAAAAATCAGCCTTTTGGGGTCTCCGGTCTTTCTTTTGCCATTACTATTTGTTTAAAGATGGCCTCAAATGTCTCAGTGAAAATGCATCACAGAAATGTGAAATATGGCTTTGAATTTTCATTTGCATCTGTTTAATTCCTGAGTGGTCTAGAAGGTGCTGTGCATTGTTAGACATATCCACGATTGGAACAGAAGATTGTAGTTCTTTTTTAGAGGTATGATATTAATTTTTAAAAATAATGTTTTAGTGTCAAATACCTGCTATGTATATACTGGGTTCCAATTTAAATTTGCAACTTACACGACTGTTGTGTTATCATCAGAAGTGCCAAAAATATTTTCTTGGTTAAAAAAATTCATAAAATATAATTGTTCCTCTGGTTTGCAAAATAAACTGCAGAGAAAAAGTAGTTGGTGTAACCACAGGGCTCTATTGCAAGTGAAAAGAAAATAATCTATCTGTGGCTCAATTTTGAAAATGAACAATCTCATAAATAAATCAAATTTTAAAGATGAATACTTCCCCTACTGCCGTTTAAATTTGAAATAAGGTGTCCTATGTGTAAGAGTTCTTTTGTCTCGAATTTCTTAGTTTTCCCCTGTAAAACCTAAACACTGTTGAAAAATTATATGGCAATACAAATTATACACTAAGAAAGATAACAATGGACTTGACTCAGAAATCAGACTTCTGGGACCATAATTTAAAGAAATAACTGAAGAAACAAGATTCATGGAAATAAACATATTCATTTTCACATTATTATATGAAAAAATTGGAGACAATTTATAAGTCACCTAAAAATAATAAAATTTATAAGTAAAATATGGGACAAAAAACTCAACAAAACAGCCCACAGCCATCAACGTGTAACAACATGGAAAATCTTTGGTGTGCAAAGTTCACCAAGAAAAAGCAGAATACAAAATTATGCTCATTGTGACTATGTAAAACTATGATCAGAGCTTATAAAAGAACACATAAAACTGAAACTACTGTATTATATTGATGGAATTGGAAGTAATATATTTAAAAAGAAACTCCTATATTATTGCTATAAATTTTAGCCTTATAATTTGACACAGAAGGCTGAATCTAGAAGAAAAGATTTTGTGATTCTCTGAAAGGGCTCTGTGAAGTTGGAAGATAAATAAATAAATATTTATTTCTGTTTTAGTTGAGGATTATTGGTCACAGCAACAGAACCCCACTCAACTCACCTTCAGTGAAATAGAATTTATTGTAAAGATACCATATGAATTCTGCAAGAGAAGCTTACTGTGTGCCACACAGGGTTGGGGCTACAGCTGGAGAGGCAGGCACTGGCCAATCATTATCTCACCAGCCCCAACACAAAATGAACAAACTATGACAATTTTAAATAAAGACCAGGTACAACTCGGCCCTTGTAGGACCCTGAGAGTGTGAGCCTCACTCTCTTTACCCTAATCATGGCCCATGGATTCTGTATTTAAAATTTTGACATTTTGTTCATCATGGATTTTTTGCATTAATATTTATTTATTCATTTATTTATTTATTTATTGAGACAGAGTCTTGCTCTGTCACCAGGCTGGAGTGCAGTGGTGCGATCTGGCTCACTGCAACCTCCACCTCCCAATTTCAAGCAATTCTCCTGATGCAAGCAATTCTCCTGCCTTAGCCTCCCAAGTAGCTGGGACTACAGGAGCGTGCACTACTCCCAGCTAATTTTTGTACTTTTAGTAGAGATGAGGTTTCATTTCACCATGTTGGCCAGGATGGTCTTGATTTCTTGACCTCGTGATCCACCCACCTCAGCCTCCCAAAATGCTGGGATCACAGGCATGAGCCACCATGCCCGGCCTAATTTTTATTTCTTAAAATACCATAATAAGGTATTATTTACCTCAATCATTGAGGTGTTCATTTCTACTCCCTCTTAACTTCTGTGCCTCACTCATCTCCCTGTCATTCCTGCCTTGCCTACAATGGTAGCTGAAATTGCTCCATCCCTTGGTCAGGGTACTGTTTCCCAATAGGCTCTGTTGAAGTCTTAGCCTCTTACCTGGTGACCACAGGTGAACCCATTGGTAGGCATTCTCATGCCAGAGTGGTCGTGGTCATCCGATGAGCTGAGAGTGAGAAACAGGGCATAATGCTTTTGATAAGGGAGACGACAGAGGTAGTAAAAGCGCTGGGCCCTGGAGGGAAAGAATGGGCCAGGGCATATGTACACCACTTTTACAGCCTTTGGAAGGAAAAGTCAAGTCCCTGCTCTCCTTCTGCCTTCCTTTGTACCAGCTCCCTGTTAGGGTGAAAACAATTTATCAGCAACAGGCATGCCTTTGATAGAAATGGATTTTCCCTGGAAGCAGTAGTCCACCACAGAGACCATTGGTGGTGCATTGAAGCATTGCCTTGACTGCACCATTGGCCATGCTGTCACTGTGTTACAGCTCTTTGCTCCCAGAGCTCAGACAAGCCCTGTTTCCTGACTTAACTCTCACTCACGGTCCCCACATGAGTCACAGATGCCCTGATGCACATTGTCAAGGCATGTGCATGTCAGGCGGAAAGATGATGGATGATGCTGACTTGATTTTATTCAAATTAAGCTGCCCACTAAAGACAAATGTCACTTGTGCCTCAAGCCATCTGAAGTGCATTTGTTTTCCTGTTAATGGAAGTATATTTGTCGTTCTCTCCCCTTTTCCCTCTGCCCTTTCAAGTCTGCTCCTCCATGCTTCTCCACCCGCACCTCTCCTCACCCCCACCCCCCACCCTAACCCCAATATTTCTTTCCAAAATATGGCGGAGCAGCTAAGGGAGTTTTCATCTTTAGAATGCTCTTGTCACAAATAGACATGAAGAAGAATCTCTGTAATGTGAGAAGTCCAACTTTTCCCTGCAACATGAATTACTCCACACTGACCCCAGGGAGATTCATTCGCCTTTTCTCTGTGCACATTTCTGAGTCTTCCTCCTGGGTTACTGGGTTAATCACATCTTCTTTCTCTAGGAAGGAACTGAGGCTCCTCTTACATTTCACGTACCACCTGATGGCAGATGGGAACACTAAGTCACTGATAGGTCAGTCCTTCCTAGCACGAGATGCCAAGAAAAGAAAGCACCTGTGTTTAATTACCAAGCCCATGGAGAGTTTTGAGAGTGCCCAATCTCAGTGCCATCTTCAGACAGTCTCCTTTATTTGGTGGTTTGATTAACATATCTGTCAAATACATTTTTGAAACCAGTCATTGCAGTCCCGGATGCCCTTGGCTATTCTTTTGAAGCATTAAACTCTGCAGCCAAGACAATAGCATTCACCTTCCAATTTTCATTCTATATTTCATCTGCAAATAATTTGCCTTTGAAGAAGGTAACTGAGGAGTTCAAAATTTCTGATTCATCTGTTATTCGCAGACTTTGGAGAACCCCGGTAGAATGATTCTACAAATCCTCCCAAACCCTCCCTCCTACATACGCACAATTGAACACAGTGCCTAGTTTACAAGATAATTCCAGAATTTGTAAAAGAACTAGAGAAACAAAAACAAAGACTACAACTACAGAGGTTTCCAACCTTAATTTTTCTCCTTCGAAATGGGGTAAGGTCAGACACATTGAAATGTTAAAGAAAGGATGCATCACGGTATCTAGTGATTTTTCTGGGTTTAAGCCCACTATGTTGTACTTAAGTATACAATGACTGCGTTTCTTTCCTGATAGAAACTCTATAAACATATTTCTCTTGAACAAACGCTAGAGGTGGTAGCATGTTGGCTAAGTGACACATCAGGCCCACCCATAAGAAATAATGGCGGGAGTTGAAACAAATGTCCCTCCCAAATGCCTCCTCCCTGCCTCATTTCCATCTACCTTTACACAGCGTCCAAGACTGGAAGACTGACCTTCTAAGCACTTCCAGCACTATTTCGGCAGACGTTGCATGCTTAGAATATAACATGGTTTCATTCAGTGCAGCAACCTTATTTTCACCACCCCTAGCTACACAAACTTCTAATATCCCAAATTAAGCTCAGAACTAACTCGTAAACGTTTTGTCTTTGTTGCTGCTGTTTCTTCAGATGGTACTCCATAAACCAGAGGTAAAATGTATGTGTATACATAAGTCAAGTCACACATTTTACATAAATATAAATATATATAGTGGAATCGCTTGAGTGTGGAGTCAGACAGATTCAAGCTTGAATGCTGGCTGTCCTGCTTATAGCCAAGACCTTGAGGAATTCCCTTACTTTCTAAGCTTCAGTTTTCCCATAGCTAACCTCGAGTTGACAGTACATACCTTAGTGGCCTCTAGTACATATAAATCACAAAGACTATTCTTGGAATATTTTAGGGGGTCGACAAATATTAATCTGCTCCAGGTCATACACTTTTCCCTTCTTTTGCAAATCCTCTATTCTGAGTAAGGATGGCCAAGTATGTGCCATACTGCAGCCACGATCTAGGTGTAAAGGCAACTGCTCGGTGTTACTATTGCCAAGTGCATTGAACATGAATGATTACAGCTATCATGGGGTCCCTGGAGCTTGACATGTCTTTTCCATTTGGGGGGATTGCCTAGCTTCCATACTTACAGTAGAAGGGGACCCCAAGCATCATATAAGCTTGGCACAAAACAAACAGCAGAGATTTCAATGACTTCACATCCCGAGGGAAAGACCAACCAACTTAAGGTAACCTGCTCAAGTACTTTCTACACGATTTAACATCTGACAGTTTGCATGTCTAGCCAGGCATGGTGCTGTGTTTTATTACCGGCCATTGAAAATAATTAGTTGGTGACCCAGAAAACTGATGTATAAAATCCTTTTAATCACCAATATGGCTTTCAATTATACAGCGTAAACTTATTAACCTTTTTACTGCTGAGATTTGATTTATGGAATTTATCTACATTACCATTATGAGCAGAGATAAAAAGTATATTATCCGAGGTGTTGGCATTAACAATAATGAGCTGCTTTTTCCCATCATGGAGACTTAAGTAGCAGTAGCAGCCTCCTGCCAAGTCTCTAAGGATTCATTTGTTTGCTGCATCCATTCAGGGTTAGCTGGGGACCTACTGTATGTCTATGGAACTCTGTCACTTAAAAGGGCAAAGTCCAAATACCTTTGCATGACCCCAACCCAGCTGGACCCCACCCAAATTTTTTAGCTCGCTCTCCTAAAAATTCAGCTGAGAGTTGAATCAAATAATCATACAAGTTCACAATCATAAGCTACACCAAGAGCAATAAAGGGGGAGTAGAAGTTCAGTGAGCATGGCTACAGGGGTGCTGATGTGTATAAGGATAAGAGCCACTAGAGCAGCTTCCCTGAGAACGTGACATTTGAGATCCAAGCTTCAAAATTTGTTGGAATTAACCACACATTTTGTGTGTGGAATCAGAAGACATTTGGGGGACATTTTATTAGTTGATTGGTTTCCTAATCTACTTTGCAAAAAAAAAAAAACAAACCTTAAAGTGGCTTGCAGAATTACGTAAAACACACAGTTGCATTCATTAGAAATAAGGGAGAAAGAAAAATTAATTGGTGGGAACATAAGATGTGGTCAACCCAAAACCCATGCCTTAGCGTCTTATACCTTTGCTCTACGTAAACCATCAGTCTCAGAGACCCGTGGCAAGGGAAATGTGATCAATGACTCAATTTCCAGTGCTCACAAAATTAAAAACAATCTATATCGGAATATAGTGAGTATGGAAGGTGAGTTACCAGGAACCTGAGGAGGCAGCTAAATCAGAGGTTTTCTAGACTTGCCGTCACACATCTAACAGGGTATCAGGGGATCTGGGCCAGGACAAGGAGGCTCAAGATTTCCAGCCTTGGATGGAAAGGGGGGCAGTGTGTAATTCAACCAGAAATTTTCTGCTTTCAGCTGTTCCACATATTAGAATTCTCCATTCTCTTTATTTGGAAGAAAGACTTACAATACCAATCTATATAGGTCTGAAAGTCTTGAATTCAACTCAATCCCTTCATTTTGCAGATAAGAGAAGGCAAGAAGCATCGGTGGGGCCACCAGCTGGTTAATATCAGCACTGGGACAGGCCTTCCTGCATAGCCTCCCAGAATTTCAGCATGGGCAGCATGAGGAGTGTGAGCCATACAGAGCTCTCAACCTCAGCTCTGACAGCCACATGCTCTAACCACAGGGTTAACTAGTCACAATTGCATGTCTAGTTTGCTCCCTTGCAAACAAATGCACTCTGTGCAATTTGCTTGTTTTACTGCACAGAATCATTGTGTGTCTCATTTTCAAACAGATATTCTCCTTAAACATCAGCTTGCCATCATCCCTGGGCTTCAGGAGGAAAAATAAAGCTATCTCTTAACTTCTTAGGTTATCTTAACAAGTCTCTCCTGCTTGTGATAAAGAAATGCAGGAAATTCTCATCAGTCTGGGAATTTAGAGTTTGCTTCATCTACTTGTAGGAAATTACATGTCTACTAACCACACACAAGTCATCTGGTGCTATGGCTAAAAGCAGACTTTGAAGCCTGAAGCCATGTTCATGTGAATTCAAACCCCACCTCCACCTCTTTCTAGCTATATGACCTCATACAAATTCCTAAACCCCTGATATCCAACTTACCCAACTACAATACAAATGGTAATCAAACCTGCTGTGTTTCATGAGGTTCCAATGAGATCATGAATGCATTCACCTTAATAGGGTGTTTAGTATAGAGTAAGCACTCAGCAAAGTTTGCTATCACTGTTACTATACAAATAATTCTACAGCCATTAAAATGACAACAGTAGAGATGATTCAAGTGATTTTAAAAGATATCTTGCGAAACAAGAGCAATAAAAAAAATCAATGGCACCACATAATCCAGTCAGTGTCTTACTCCACACACAAATCATCATTTGTTCAGCTGGGAAAATTATGAACTGTCTGGAAATAATACAGTAAAGACCGTCAATGACAATTAGAGCCTAAAGAGTCTAATATAGACTCGGCGATGAATCTGGGATCTTCTATTCTACTAATACCCATTTATTACAAAAAAACTCTGGAACCACTTTACCATAAGTGGACATCATTTAGTGCTCAATTACAATGCAATTCCACTGGAAGTATATATTAAATGCAGAACATCTACATTAACACCAGGAGAATTTGGTAAGATTGATGTTATTGCAATGAATACCAGATGAATATTAAGTACCCCACTTAAACCTTCTTGGGCCCAGGCACCACCATTCTTTTGTTCCTGTCATCTCTATTTCAGAGGATTTTTTTATGGAGGCAGGAGTTAGGCACAAAGTCCATTTTTATTTACTTGTAATCTAGCTTAGAGCTAGATGGCTCTCAAATATTGATTAATCGAGACACATGGTATAATAATATTAAAATCACAGACATCCACCACCACCACCAAAAGCAATTCATTTTCCAAAGGGCGCTAGGTCTATGTAACGGGAAAATTTGTAAAGTGGGTAATTTCAGACAAAGCACTGAAAGGACGTTTTAATGGTCCCAGCATGGATTGAACTTAGTGGAGCAAAGAAATCTCAATTGAAGAATTAGGACCTGCCCCATTCAAACCCTGGGATGTTAATGACTCAGGCGTGGGCTATGAGGTTTTCGTTAACATCCTATTTCAACACACGTTCCTTGAGCTGGGAATGAACTTCTCCCGGGGTCACTTTTTATGCTAATCAAAAAATCAAGCTCTGGCTATACAGGAATATGAGCAAATGTGAGGCCAAATTCCCATTATAAAATTTGGGGTCATAAAAAGTAAGTGAAAGCTATAGTTTTCTCACCATTTTTCATGCTACATTCCCAGGCAAGGAGGCAGGGACGCCTTACCCAGAGTCCTGGGTAGTGGGTTCCTTGCCTTCCTATCAGATGACCTTTGTTCAGGTCACAGCTCAACCACTTACTAACAGCAAAAACTCTCAGACCTTCAGTTTCCTCTTCAGCAGAATGGCAATAATAAGCTCATCATGTTGCCCTGTGGATAAAATGAGATGCCACATGTGAAAGCTCCTAGGATGAGTGTCCTCCTCGAAGGGGATCCAATCAGGTTTCCCAGGCCTTGCTCCTTTTCTGCCTTGGATTGAAGCACTTGCTTCATAGAAACCACTGCTGCCGCAACATAAGCACAGACGTTGCTCCAGGCCCATCCACCAGCTTGGGCCAGAATCCTCGTCTCTAGTCCAAAACAGTCAGATCCACCCCATGTAGTTGCAACATGGCCCACTTCTAGTTGCCCACTGGGGTGTTGACCCAGCATGTCCCCAGCAGGCCAGCCCCTGCCTTAACTTTCACCACATAGACCCAAACAGGGTCTCAAGACCCAAGACCCCCATTGGATGGGGATGGACAAATGGCAAAGCTGGAAGAAATGCTAAAGGAAGTCCATGCGTGGGCAATAAGACTGTGTAACCTCTGGGGGAAAAAAAATGGTGGATAGGTTAGTTCAAACTGAAGATTGCAAACTGGCAAGCTGAGGGCCAACTGTAGCTCTCACCCCTGCAGTGGTTTGCCCCGTTTGCTTAGAGCCTTCATTTTGAAATAGGGAAATTTCACATTTTAAAAATCTGGATTTGGGCCTCATCCTATATATGGAGAAGTTCCAGTTCCTGCACACCAACAGTCTCCTGGAGCCCAGGTGAGGCTGCCCTTTGGATGTGGCCTGAGCTCTCCTATTCCCCGCTGTCCCGACATGCCTGACTGCCTGTGCCTTCTGGCCCACATCATTCCCTTGGATGATTTACGACATCCATCTGGCCCTGAAAGCTCTGGGATTGTAACCAGTTATTTAATCACACAAAGTTATATTTGACCTTGGCTTGTACTTTCATGCAAGGAATACTCACTCATCTGGCAGAAGGGTTAAATGGGTATCCTAGCTTGAAAGCAGTAGTTCTCAAAGTACGGTCCCCAGAGCACCAGCATTAGCTTCACCTGGAATTAGACAGGACCCATCTCAGTCCTACTGAAGCAGTAACTCTGGAGGTGAGAGCCCAGCTGTGTGTTCTTTTTTTTTTTTTTTTTTTGAGACAGAGTCTCACTCTGTCTCCCAGGCTGGAGTGCAGTGGTGCTATCTCGGTTCACTGCAAGCTCCGCCTCCCGGGTTCCTGCCATTCTCCTGCCTCAGCCTCCTTAGTAGCTGGGACTACAGGCGCCCGCCACCACGCCCAGTTAATTTTTTTTGTATTTTTTAGTAGAGACGGGGTTTCACCATGTTAACCAGGATGGTCTCGATCTCCTGACCTCGTGATCCGCCTGCCTCGGCCTCCCAAAGTGCTGGGATTACAGGCGTGAGCCACCGCGCCCGGCCCAGCTGGGTGTACTAACAAGCCCAGCAGGTCATTCTGATACATGTCAGGGCTTGAGAACCACTGGAATAGAAGGAAACTAAAGCACACAAAGCTCCCAGCATGCCCTTCCAAGGACACGTGTCACTTGGGCCAGATCTACCCCTGAACTCTCCAGCCTGTCCCTGAGGTCTCAGAGGCTGGCCCAATAATTTCACTGTGCCTCTGTCCAAATCTCATTAGTATAGATACAAACTCAGTTACTTCACAAATACTAATCCCTGCATAATCCTCCTAGTGCAATGAAGCAAAATGAAGCCACATCCACAGAAATGTGACAAGGGAATACCAACGGTGCTAAAAAATGAAATATGTGTCAAGTCCCCAAAGAAGTTCATTACCTGAAGGACACATTATCCCCTTCTCTTCCCATGAGTCAGCACAGTCAGTAGTCATTCCTAATTGGTTTAAAGCTTAGTATGACATATTAGGATGCCACGGGATGTGATGACACAGCTGTATTCCTGAGGGGATGGCTGAGACGAATCTGTGTACAGCGGAGACAGGTGGAGACAAAGGGAGCAGGTGGAAATGGGTTGTAAATATACTATAACTTAAAAAATAATGGGGTGTTTTTTCTCTACAGCTTTCTGATGTTTCATCGCTAATTAAATATTGAAACCACAAAAGGAGAAATAAAGTTTTGTGGCTGTTTAGATTTGGGGCATAAATGTAAATATTTTGTACCATTAACATGCCTGGTCTCAGAGCATTGAGTTGTAGCCTTATGAGCTGAGAAGGAGGTGGATTAAAGAACATATTAGCAGCTAATGGTGACATCTATTTCTCTTTAGGCCATTAGGAGTTCTGGGGTTGTGCATTCCAGGAAAAGTATTTTTCAAGTTAGAAAATTGATAAGTCTTTTAAATAAAATACAATAGAAGATTCCATATTATTAGGATTTTAGTCAAAATCACATTGTGCAGAGCAGAAAAGCTATTGTCAAATGCAGAAAATCAATAGACAAATCTCTTGGAATTCTTGGGCGATTCACCCCAGAGAGCAGTATTCGAATAATTTATGGTCTCATCCTCCAAGCTTGCAATGGTGAGGCACTTGGAACCCTCAGACATGGATTCTGCATCTTGGCTTTAGTGTAAGATGATCTATAACAGTGAAAAGAAGCAAGAAGCTTCTAGAACCATATAGTCGTAGGCACTTAGAGTTGGGCGGGCCCTCAAAGTTCGACTTGGCCAACTTCCCCCATTATCAGTGGTGCCCAGCCTCTCCGCTTATCTCCCTCATCCTGTCTCTCAGGGTCAGGTGGTGGCAGACACCATAAAACAATTCCTACTAGGAGTTCATTGTTACCCAAAAATCCACCTCCCTATCACTTTTCTTGGGGTTCTATTCTGCTTGAAGGATAACACAAGGAAGTGTCTTCCTCTTCCACTCCATGTGACACTCTGGTGGCTGGATTTGTAGTCTTCCAACCCACATTCCTGGTTCAGTTTTCCCATTCACAGCCAAGGAACCACAACTTCCTCATCTGTGAATGCCTTCCATGATGCCCTCCTGAGGTTCTGGTGCAGAGCAACATCCAAGTAGGATAACCTATGTGAATATTTTGTCAAACACAGGATAGCGTTGGCTAGTGGGCAGACCCTGTGCCTTGCAGCCAGATGTCTTTGAAGGTGAACACAGAGCCTCAATGTGTGATCTGGAGGAGACCACTTGAAATAAGGACAGAGCAGTTCCCATGAGGGCTTTTGTGAGAACTAAGGAAGATAACACAAAAAATCCCTGGCATGCATTAGTGCTTAACAAGCATGGGTCCTTCCCTTTGCCAAGCATTATTATTGAATAAATAAAGTGAGTCCCGCTGAATAGGCTGCTCTGCAAATGAGGCTGTGAAAATCACAGCATCCTCTGGCACCTGTGGCTGGCACTTGTGCCCCTGGTCCCAGCCTCCCCTCTCTAGGCTCAGCTCCCAGGGAGAGGCCAACAGCAAAGAACCACATATGCAGGAGGCGTCAAGGATGCACCAGACCCCTCCCTCTCTCTTCTTTGGGAAGACAACACAGACTTGGAGCTGGAAGATACTGCTGAGAGGAGTGAAGGGCAAAGGGAGCCATTTGGGGTCCTTTGGAGAGAAGTGGCATTTGGACTACCAAGACTCTTGGAGTTGGGTATTTTCTGGGTAGGAAGAGCTTTGTCCTTGAAAGAGTCAAAAAAACAAAAAAGCCGGAGCAGAACATAAAGAAAAAGAATCTGAGTGATTGTCACTGATGCCCCAACTCCAGCTTAAATGAAAGACTGACAGAAAACCTTAGAACTTTGTCTTATGCTTTCCAGCCCAGGGCTGTAGAGGACGAAAGGACTAAGTACTGGAGCCCCATTCAGGAAAAACATGTGAGTGGTGTCACTTCCCTAGAGCAAGATAAGCAGGGCGCTAGGGTGGAAATCCCTGGAGCTGGGGCGGGGGGTGCAAGAATCTTTGCCATTGCACAGAATTGCTGAGCCATTGTACAATCAAGAGGAAGCGATCATCATGACATGCCCCAGATGACAGACACTTATCAATAGTGATTATTGTAATTGCTGTGAAGAAAACTCAGGCTCTTTGGTCTGAACTTCACTGGGGTTGAAGGTAACAGAGAGCGGGCATGGAGTGGGTGATGCAACGTGCAGTTTGCCAAAATTGGACCCCATCTCAAATGAAGAAAGCCAAATGCAATGGTCAAGTCTATAGGGAAATATTAAAAGGCAAGATTAAAACGCAAAGATCAGGAGGCAGTGAAAAGAATGTGTACTGTTATTTCACTTTTCAGAGAGGTAAGAAACTTGTCTGAGGTCACACAGCCATAAATAGCAGAACCAAGACTTAACGACAGGTGTGCCTGGCACCAGTACCTATGTCCTTTTTTCCATCACCACTGCTTCCCAAAACAGAGATAAGTGCCTGGAGGTGGTGCCCCTCAATTGTCCATTGTCTGAAAACAAAACACTTGCACGCTTAATCCACCCCTAACAATGGACTCAACACCCTCTCACCTTCCTTTTTAGCTTGGCATCACTGTTGGGAAAGAACAATCAAACATGGTAGAATGCACAGCACAAATACGTTGTGAAATTAACCTTCCATCTGCAAACCATACATACCACTTGCATTAAACAGAGAGAGACAGTCTTTAGCTCAACTAAAGGGCAGGCATCAGGAAAAAAATAGTTATTTTTATTTATATTAGGGTACATTAGCCATCCTCCCTTACCTCTTTTAGAGGGTAACGTCCACTCTCTCCAAATGCTACTTTCAAATTGTTAGTTCACATTTAGGCATGTTCATGGTAGTCATGCTCTTTTATAAACAGCATGTTTGACATGCTATCTAAAAAACATTCATAACATTACATAACATTCAGAATGTGGCTCTTCTCTGCATCTCATCATTGGTCCTTCCCAGTTCAGATTCCATCTGCCTGCAGTTTGTGAGCACAAGAACATGGGGAGGTGGAGGCTGGAGTCCCTACATATAGATGGGCCTCGGGAACATCAGAGTAGTTGAGGAACTTGTCCAAGTCACACAGCTAGTAATTGCAGAGCCAGAATTTAGAACTCAGCATTTGCATCACCAAGACCTGCTCTCTCCAATATCCCATTCTCTCTTTCTTCCCCTCTCCCTCCCTTTCCCTCTGCCTTCTTTTTCCATCCTTCTATCACCTTTATTTGTTATAGGTAATTCTCCTTGCTCCTTACCTAACTATAATTCCTTTCAGGGAAATGTCAGGCTATGCAAAAATCCAGTTCTAAAATTCTAAGAGGAATACAAATTCAAACTATTCCCATACGAGTGAAAAACTTCCATATGAGTTAAAAATCATGTTGTCAATACCTAATGCTGACTTTTATTCTCCAATCAAACAGCTATGGTTGCAAAAACAAAACAAAAAAAAAGATGACTCTTTTGAAGCCCCACTGGGGTAACTATTCCATGCTCTAATGTAATATATATGAGGTAGAAAGGAGACATTATGGTAAATATTCAAAATAAATGTCTTAAACCACCCTCCCCCCGTTTTGTATACGTAATCCAAATTTCCATTTGGTCAGGCGTAGCATAAAGGTATGTCCTTCCTTTGCTGTTTTCTTTGTGTCTTTTACAGTTTGGTAACTTATCAAATGTTCCATTAGGTACTTGATCAAGCTAAATTTTTCATGTATCCTAATACATAACAATAATTGCCTATAAATCACATTTTTACTCTTAAATTTCCTTAGGTACATGCAGATTAATGAGATTAATGTCTACTGAATTTAGTATTTTTGATTTAACCAGTTTGGAAAAACTCATAGTGAACATATGTTTTGTTTTTACATGCTTCTATTACTTAATATTTCAGAATATAAAATAATAGATGTAACATATATGCACATATATGTCACGTGTGTATGCTGTGAAGCACAGTTTTAAAATACCTGAAAACACCAGCACCATTACCCAGCAACTTGAACTACCCCTGAGGTAGTATTTTTAATTTCATATTTTATACTATGTAAAAATACTATGTATTTTTAATTTCATATTTTAATTAAAAATACATAGTATTTTTAATTTCATGTTTTTGCTCCTCCTGCTTTTGTTATTCAACAAAACAATGTTATTGCATTTTTCTTGTTTCAAGCTTTCTACACATTGTACCATACTGTAGTTCGTCTTTTGAAACTTGATTTCTCACTTAACACTATATTTCTAAGCTTCATTTATATTAGTTCACGCTGCTGCTGTTTGTTTTCACTGGGTATAATACTGCAGTATATGATTACTATAAAATGTATTTATTTATCTTCCTGCTATGGACATTTAAGTTGCTTATAATTTTACTGCTACCAGGGATAAGTTGGTTATGATCATCCTTGCATACAGCTCCTGCACACCATATGCACACCATGCATAAAGTTTCTAGGATATATTTAGGAGTAGAATTGCTAGATCATGGCATATATGAATGTTCAACCTTCATGATAATAGCAAATTATTTTCCAAAGAAGTTATAACAGATCATACTTTAACCAGTATATCAGAGAGATCATTGTTCTATCCTATCCAAATCTGTATTATCTGACTTTTAAATTTTTCCCACCTAGTTGGTATACTATAATACCTCATATGCTTTTTAATTTCCTTATTAATGAAGTGGAGTATGTTTTCATATGTTTACTCACAATTTAGTTTTCATCTTTTCTGAAAGTCCTGATCTCATCTTTTGCAAAAGACAAGTGGAGCTCACTTCCGCCCAACAAGCCTACATTTAGAGTTCCCCTCCTCTCACCCCTGGGCCTCAGCTGAATGGACAACTACAGGATCCTGTCCTTACTGCATCCTGTAGCGCAGGAGTCAGCATAGTAAGCAGATCACCCAATCAAGGAAGCCCATCTCACATGTGATAGATGTCACTCCCAGCAGCCATCCAAACAGGGCTGTCCCAAGTAAATCTCCCTGGAACTGATGTGTGGACACTGGGGGAAAGAAGCTCTCTTTCTGTTAAGTTTCAATGTCAACATCCCTTCTTCCTGTGGAGGAAACTTAAGCCCAAAGGAAAGGATCTGGCCCACAAAAAGAGGGAAGCAGACTGAGAGTGAGAGAGAGTCTTGACAACATTATTTGAGCCCCTGGATCTCACTATACCTGAAGACAGACCTGACTTCCCAGTAAGATGAGACAACAAGCTCTCTTTTTTGCTTAAGTTATTTTGAGTTGGATTCCTATCACTCGTAACTAAAATAAGGCAAAGCTGTTTGAGGACAAAAAAATGAAACCGTAAAAAAAAATTAAATGTTAAAAACTTTTCATTACTTTGAGCCAAGAAGAACTAGGAAAACATTGGCATGAAGGTTGTGATAACAGCTGACATTTCTATGGTATTTATAGTCTACAAAGCACTCTAACATTAACTAAGTTCTTTCTTCTTGTAATTCTGGGAGATTAATGGGATAAGTCTATTATCATTACCCACATTTCACAAACACATTTCAAGATTTGAGTCTTGAATATGGGATTTCTGTCCTAAGCTTTTTGTTTTTGTTTTTGTTTTTTGGCTATCTGGACTGTTCCTTAATTATTATCATTCCCAATACTCTCAGAACTGTTTAGATAAAGAATAACAAATTTACTTTACAGTTACAGAGAACAGAGAATATTGAGGGAAGTTGAAGTAGATGAGCAAACATATGTTGATCATGCATGGTGTCCAATAGTCAGCAAATGTCTGATGTAAGTATTCCTCGATTTAACTTTTTTCTTCTCCAAGTCCATCTACGTAGAAAACTTTTTTTAAAAAGTAAAACATTTGGCTCCCAAACTTGAGAAAAATGTGCTTCAAGATGTTCTTAGATCTGCTTTGGAAGACCAAATTACAAGATTTTTCCAGAATCATTACTATCAACCAGATTATGGACTTCCCATGGTAGAAACATGTTTTATATGCATGATAACTACTTAATAACTGAACCTTTGATTACCAACACTAGGCTCAGTGGTAAGAAGAGAAGGCATGGAACCTGCAGCAAACAGGCAATGCTCCCAGAAGCTAATATATGGCAGCCTGATTTTGAAGGAGAGAAAGCCTTACTAAATTTCAGCATTGCATGGACCTGTACACCCTTGGAGCTAAAAAATATAATTGATGATCACTTTGGGGGAAAGCGAGTATGAGTCATAGCTTATAGCAATTCTGAGAAATCTTAATCAAAGAAGCAAATTCTAAAGCAAAGGCAAAGGACATGAACAAACTAGACACAAAGAAGAGAAATACCTGAGTAATAAAGAAGAGGACCTGAACTGGATGGGACAAAGAGAGTTTCCTTAGCCACACATGACTAAGAATTTCAGTAATGGCTTCATAAAGAAGGATTACCCATAATATATGCATGTGAATGCATATGTCTTTGTTAGATTTAACTCGTAGTAAGCTTTGAATTTGTTTTCACTTTTTAACCCTTTTGTTGACTCTTTTAGATCCATGCTAAATATTCCTTTCAGATTTTTCTATAGTTAGATCTATGGGCCTGGTGAATTCCAAGGAGACACTGCAGTCAGGATTCTGGTGACCAGATGGGTAGGCCAGATAAGCTGCATGAATTTCCATCTGATGTTTTGCCCAAGCCTGCTCCCTTTTAGTGGGTCATGTGCCATGAGATCATATACAAATGCCTAACAAAGCAATGTGTCCTCAAAGGCAAGCTAGCATGTAGAAATAAAAGATTACCCAACCACTTACCAGTGAAAGGTTTGGGCACCCCAAAGGGGATTGGACTGGAGTTGAGTTAAAAAGCTCAGAACTCACTGGAGCCATTTGTGCTCATTCCAGCAAGTCTCCTGAGGATGTATATACTGTTCTGTAGCAATGATGAGTGTCCAACATTTGTTTATTATTTTTATATGCATCATTATCCAACAGTATGGACATAGAATTAAAAATTCAAAAGAGTTCATGTATACAGAGTTTTATGTTGAAGGTATGCAAAAGTGTGAAAGAAACTTCAAGTTGACTTCCAATGATGCATTTTCTCTCTCCTCTTTACCCACACAGCTCCACAGGGTTAACTCAGCAAAAGACTACATTTCCCAGCCTCTCCTGCAGAGAGGTGTGGTCATGTGACCAACATCTGGCAACTGAGTAGTAAGTGGAAGTGTTGTGTGATTCTTCCGGGGAGTTTCACTTAAAAGGAGAGGTTTGAGTTTCTTTCCTCCTACTGCTGTAACGTGGCATTAATATGATGTGATTAGATGGTAACATGATATTACATAAAAAACCCCTCAACAGCCTGATGTTAAAATGCAAAAAGGAAATTTGTCTCCTAAGAAAATATACACATGGTCAATAAACACAGGACAAGATATTCAATATCAGTAATCAATAGGGAAATGCAAATCAAAACCACAATGGGATAATATATCACACCTATTAGAATGGTTATTATCAAAAAACAGAAAATAAGTTTCTGGAAAGTATCTTAGTCCATTTTCTGTTGCTATAAATGAATACATGAAATTAGGTAATTTACTTTTTAAAAATATATATATGTATATATGTATATTTCTTACAGTTCTGGAACTGGGAAGTTCAAGGTCAAGCAGTTGCATCTTATGAGGACCTTCTTGCTAGTGGGACTCTGGGGAGTTTCAAGGTGCCACGGGGCGTCACATGATGAGGAGACAGAGTGTACTAGCTCAGGTCTTTCTCCCTCTTCTTTTAAAGCCACCAGTCCCACTTCCTGATAACCTATTAATCCATTAATCCAGTAGTCCATGGGTGAATTAATTCATTCCTGAGGGCAGAGCCCTCATGACCCAATCACCTCTTGAAGTCCCCATCTCTCAATACTGCTACATTGGAGATTAAGTTTCAATATGAGTTTCAGAAGGGACAAACATTGAAACCATAGCAGAAAGGATGGAGAGAAAGCAGAGTCATGTTACATCACTGGTAGTAATGTAAAATAGTAGAGCCACTGTCAAAAACAGTACAGCAATTCTTCAAAAAATAGGTAAAATTATTTTATGATCCAGCAATTCCACTTCCAGACATATACCCAAAAGTAAAGATACTGTAAAAGTGAGGGCATTGAAAAAAAAGTAAGAAAAATAAGAATTCCAACAGATATTTTTATATTCATGTTTATAGCACCATTATTGACAAGAGTCAAACATAAAAACAACACAAATGTCCACCAACAGATGAATTACTAAACAAAAATGTGGTATCTCCTACAATGGAAGAATGAATTCTGACACAAGCTTACCACATAAATGAGCCTTGAGGACATTATTTTAAATAAAATAAGTCAGTCATAAAAGGGCAAATATTACAGATTGCACCTATATGATGTACCTGGAGTAGTCAAATTCATGGAAACAGAAAGTAGAATGGTGGATGGCATCCAGGTCGGGGGCGGGTGGGGTCAGAGGGTGGAATAAGGAGTTAGTGTTAAACATGTACTGAGTTTCAGTTGGGGAAGAAGAAAAAGTTCCAGAGATGGGTGGTGGTGATGGTTGCACAGTAATGTGAAGGTACTTAATGTCACAGAACTGTACACTTAAAAATGGTTAAAATGGTAAATTTTATGTCTAAGTATATTTTACCCCAATAAAAAAAATCAAACTGTATTAAGCTTAAAAATTAGCACCCAAAGTTGCCTACATCCTAATCCCTGGGACTTGTTAATATGTTATATAATCACAAAGGTCCCTTTTTAAACTTTTATTTTAGGCTCAGAGGATACACGTGCAGGTTCATTACATAGGTAAATCATGTATCACCGGGGTTTGGTGTACAAATGATTTAATCACCCAGATAGTAGAATAGTACCTGATAGGTAGTTTTTATACCCTATCCTTCTTCCACTCTCCACCCTCAAGTAAGCCTCAGTGTCTCTTGTTCCTCTCTTTGTATCCATGTGTACTTAAAGTTTAGCCCAGTATGAGTGAGCATACCCACTTGGTTTTCTGTTCCTGGTTAATTCACTTAGCATAATGGCCTCCAGTTGCATCCCTGTCATTGCAAAGGACATGGTTTTCTTCTTTTTATGGCTGCATGTCATTCCATGGTGTATATGTACCACAGTTTAGTTATTCAGTCCACCATTGAT
Organism: Nomascus leucogenys; assembly: GCF_006542625.1. NCBI lineage: Eukaryota > Metazoa > Chordata > Mammalia > Primates > Hylobatidae > Nomascus > Nomascus leucogenys. The sequence continues at coordinate 116,869,360 of NC_044386.1, forward strand.
AGGCATTTAGGTTGATTCTTTGTCTTAGCTATTGTAACAGTGCTGCAATGAACATAAGAGTACATGTGTCTTTTTGGTAGAATGACATATTTCCTTGGGTATATATAAGCAGTAATGGGATTGCTGGGTCAAATGGTGGTTGTCTTTTAAGTTCTTTGAGAAATCTCCAACCTGCTTTCCACAGTGGCTGAACTAATTTACATTCCCAACAGCAGTGTACAAGCATTGCCTTTTCTCTGCAATGCCACTAACATCTTTTATTGTCTGACTTCTTAATAATAGTCATTCTTACTGGTGTGAGATGGTACCTCATTGTGGCTTTGATTTGAATTTCTCTGATGATTAGTGATAGTGAGCACCTTTTCTTCATATGCTTGTTGACTGTGTGTATGTCTTCTTTTGAGAAGTATCTGTTCATATTTTTTGCCTTTTTTTTTTTTTTTTTTTTGAGACAGAGTCTCGCTCTGTCGCCCAGGCTGGAGTGCAGTGGCATGATCTTGGCTCACTGCAAGCTCTGCCTCCTGGATTCACGCCATTCTCCTGCCTCAGCCTCCCCAGCAGCTGGGACTACTGGCCGCCCACCACCACGCCTGGCTAATTTTTTGTATTTTTAGTAGACACGGGGTTTCACTGTGCTAGCCAGGATGGTCTCGATCTCCTGACTTCGTGATCTGCCCGCCTTGGCCTCCCAAAGTGCTGGGATTACAGGCGTGAGCCACCGCGCCCGGGTCTCTTTGCCTATTTTTTAACGGGGCTGTTTGCTTTTTGCTTGTTGATTTGTTTAAGTTTCTTATAGATTCTGAATGTTAGACCCTTGTTGTATGCATAGTTTGCAAATATTTTCTCCCATTCTGTGGGTTGTCTATTTGCTCTGTTGTAGTTTCTTTTATTTATTTTTTTTTGAGACGGAGTTTTGCTCTGTCGCCCAGGCTGGAGTGCAGTGGTGCAATCTCGGCTCACTGCAAGCTCCGCCTCCCGGGTTCACGCCATTCTCCTGCCTCAGCCTCCCGAGTAGCTGGGACTACAGGCGACTGCCAACACGCCCGGCTAATTTTTTTTTGTATTTTTAGTAGAGACGGGGTTTCACCGTGGTCTCCATCTCCTGACCTCGTGATCCGCCCGCCTCAGCCTCCCAAAGTGCTGGGATTACAAGCGTGCACCACCGCACCCGGCCTCTGTTGTAGTTTCTTTTGCTTTCAGAAGCTCTTTAGTTTAATTAGGTCCCACTTGTCTATATGTGTTTTATTGCAATTGCATTTGGAGATGTCAACATGAAATCTTTATCAAGACCTGTGTCCAAAATTATATCTCCTATGTTTCCTTCTAGGGTTTTCATAGTTTTAGGTCTTACATTTAAATCTTTAACACATCTTAGGTTGATTTTTATATATGGTGCAAGGAAGGGGACCAGTTTCAATCTTCTGCATATGGCTGGCCAGTTATCCTAGCACCATTTATTGAATAGGGAGTCCTTTCCCCATTGCTTGTTACTGTCAACTTTGTCAAAGATCAGATGGTTATAGCTATGCAGTTTTATTTCTGGGTACTCTGGCTTGTTCCATTGATCTATGTGTCTGTTTTTGTACCAGTACCATTCTGTTTTGTTTACTGTAGTGTATTATCGTTCGAAGTGAGGTAGTGTGATGTCTCTGACTTTCTTCTTTTTGCTTAGGATTGCTTTGGCTATTTGGGCTTTTATTTTTGGTCTCATCTTCATTTTCAAATAGTTTCTTTTTCTAATTCTGTGAAAAAAAACGATGCTGATAGTTTGACAGAAATAGCATTGAATCTGTAAATTGCTTTGGGTAGTATGGCCATTTTAACAATACTGATTCTTCCAATCCATGAGCACAGAATGCTTTTCCATTTGTGTCATCTCTGATTTGTTTTAGTAGTGTTTTGTAATTCTCATTCTAGGGATCTTTCACCTCCCTGGCTAGCTGTATTCCTAAGTATTTCATTCTTTTTATGGCTATTGTGATTGGGAGTGGGACTGCATTCTTGATTTAGCTCTCAACTTGGACAGTATTGATGCATAGAAATGCTACTGATTTTGGTACGTTGATTTTGTATCCTAAAACTTCACTGAATTTGTTTATCAGTTCTAGGAGCCTTTGGGTAGGAACTACAGGGTTTTCTAGGTATAGAACCATATCATCTGCAAAGAGAGATAATTTGAATTCCTCACTTCCTATCTGGAAGCATTTTATTTATTTCTTTTGCCTGATTGTTCTGGCTAGGACTTCCATTACTATGTTGAATAGGAGTGGTGACAGTAGGTATCCTTGTTGTGTCCCAGTTCTCAGGGGGAATGCTTCCAGCTTTTGCCCATTCATTATGATGTTGGCTGTACGTCTGTCATAGATGGATCTTATTTTGAGGTATATCACTTTGATGCCTAGTTTGTAGAGGGTTTTCAACATGAAAGGATGTTTAATTTTATCAAAAGACTTTTCTGCATAAACTGAGATGATCATGTGGTTTAAGTTCTGTTTATGTAATGAATCACATGTATATATTTGTGTACATTGAACCAACCTTGCATCCCAGGAATAAAGCCTACTTGATTGCGGTGGATTCACTTTTTGATGTGCTGCTACATTTGATTTCTAATATTTTGTTGAGATTTTTTTCATCTATGTTCATCAGGGATATCAGCCTGATGTTTTCCTTTGTTGTTGTATCTCTGCCAGGTTTTGGTATCAGAATAATGCTGGTCTCATAGAATGAGTTAGGGAGGAGTTCATCCTCCTCAATTTTTTGAGATGATTTTAGTAGGATTAGTACCAGCTCTTCTTTATTTGTCTGGTAGGATTCAGCTGTGAATCTGTCTTGTTTAGAGTTTTTTTCTGGTTGCTAGGTTCTTAATCACTAATTCAGTTTCAGAACCTGTCATTGGTCTGTTCAGGATTTCAATTTCTTCCTGATTCAATCTTGATAGATTGCATGTTTCCAGGAATTTATCCATTTCTTCTAGGTTTTCTAGTTTGTGTGCATAGAGGTGTTTGTAATGCTCTCAGAGTTTCTTTGTATTTCTGTGGGGTCAGTGGTAATGTCACCTTTGTCATTTCTGATTCTGTTTATTGGGATCTTTTCTCTTGTTTTATTAATCTAGCTAGTGGTCTAGCAATGTTATTTATTCTTTCCAAGAACCAATTTTTGGTCCATCAATCTTTTGTATGAATTTTTGCATCTCAATTTCTTTCAGTTCAGCTCTGAGTTTGGTCATTTTTCTTCTGCTGCTAGCTTTGCAGTTGGTTTGCTCTTGTTTTTCCAGTTCCTCTAGGTGTGATGTTAGGTTGTTAATTTGACATCTTTCTGAATTTTTGAGATAGGCATTTAGCACTATAAACTTTCTTCTTAACACCTTATTAGCTATGTCCCAGAGATTCTGGTGTGTTGTATCTTTATTTTCATTGGTTTCAATAATTTTTTTATTTCTGCCTTAATTTCATTCTTTACCAAAAGTCATTCATGAGCAAGTTGTTTAATTTCTAGGCAATTATATGGTTTTGAGTGATATTCTTGGCATTGATTTCTACTTTTATTACCCTATGGTCTGAGAGGTGTGGTTGGTATGATTTCAGATATTTTTAATTTTTTAAGAATTTTTTTATGACTAAGAGTATGAATGATCAATCTTGGAGTATATGCTGTGTACAGATGAGAAGAGTACATTCTGTTGTCATTGGATAGAATATTCTGTAGATGTCTTTCTGGTCCATTCGGTCAAGTGTATCTGTACAGATACATACATATCTATGTATGTATATATACATATACATACATAAATATCATATCACATGTAATACACAATATACACATACATAAATAAATATACACATACATAAATTTAAAAAATATACATACATAAATATACACATCTCATGTAATACCCTTCTTTGTCCTTTTTGATCATTGCTGGTTTAAAGTCAGTTTTGTCTGAAATGGCAATAGCAACTCCTGCCCTTTTTTGTTTTCTGTTTGCTTGCTATATCTTTTTCCATCCCTTTACTTTGAGCCTATGAATGTCCTTGCATGTGAGATGGGTCTCTTGAAGACAGCATACAATTGGGTTTTTGCTTCTTTATCCAACTTTCCATTTTGTGTCTTTTAAGTGGGGCATTCAGCCCCTTTACATTCAAGGTTAATATGGATATGTGAGGATTTGACTCTGTCATCATGTTGTTATTAATAGCTCGTTATTATGTACACTTGATTATGGGGTTGTTTTAGAGTTTCAGTGGGATATGTACATACATGTGTTTTTGGAGAGGCACATAATGGTCTTTTGTTTGCATATTTAGCATTTCCTTAAGGACCTCTTGTAAGCACTCCCTTAGCATTTGCTTATCTGAAAAAAAGATTTTATTTCTCCTTTGTTTATGAAGCTTAGTTTGGCTGGATATAAAATTCTTAGTTGAAATTTCTTTTTTTAAAAAATGTTGAAGATGCGCCCCCCACTCTCTTCTGGCTTGTAAAGTTTCTGCTGAAAGTTTCAATGTTAGCCTGATGGGGTTCCCTTTGTATGTGACCTACCCCTTCTCTCTAGCTGCCTTTAAGAATTTTTCTTTCACATTGACTTTGGGTAGAGGGAAATTTATAGCACTAAATGCCCATAAGAGAAAGCAGGAAAGATCCAAAACTGACACCCTAACATCACAATTAAAAGAACTAGAAAAGCAAGAGCAAACACATTCAAAAGCTAGCAGAAGGCTAGAAATAACTAAAATCAGAGCAGAACTGAAGGAAATAGAGACACAAAAAACCCTTCAAAAAATTAATGAATCCAGGAGCTGGTTTTTTGAAAAGATCAACAAAATTGATAGACTGCTAGCAAGACTAATAAAGAAGAAAAGAGAGAAGAATCAAATAGATGCAATAAAAAATGAAAAAGGGGATATCACCACCGATCCCACAGAAATACAATCTACCATCAGAGAGTACTACAAACACCTCTATGCAAATAAACTAGAAAATCTAGAAGAAATGGATAAATTCCTCGACAAATACACCCTCCCAAGACTAAACCAGGAAGAAGTTGAATCTCTGAATAGACCAATAACAGGCTCTGAAATTGTGGCAATAATCAATAGCTTACCAACCAAAAAGAGTCCAGGACCTGATGGATTCACAGCCGAATTCTACCAGAGGTACAAGGAGGAACTGGTACCATTCCTTCTGAAACTATTCCAATCGATAGAAAAAGAGGGAATCCTCCCTAACACATTTTATGAGGCCAGCATCGTTCTGATACCAAAGCCTGGCAGAGACATAACCAAAAAAGAGAATTTCAGACTTTGGAGAATCTGATGACTATGTGTCTTGGCAATGGTTGTCTTGTATAGCATCTTACAGGGGTTCTTCAAATTTCCTGAATTTGTATGTCCATCTCTTTAGCAAGGCTGGGGAAATATTCATCCACAATATCCTCAAATATGTTTTCCAGGTTGTTTGCTCTCTCTCCATCTCTTTCAGGAATACCAATGTGCCATAGGTTTGATCTCTTTACATAATCTCATATTTCTCAGAGGTTTTGTTCATTTTTTTATTCTTTTTCCTTTATTTTTGTCTGCCTGCATTGATGTGAAGGAACAGTCTTTGAGCTGTGATATTCTTTCCTCAGCTTTGTCTCTGCTGTTATTCTGAAATTCCTGAAGTGAATTTTTCATTTCCAGAAGTTTGGTTTGGTTCTTTCTCAAAAGGGCTACATTGTCTTTCAGCTCTTGGGCCATTTTGCTGTATTCCTTGGATTGGGTTTCAACCTTTTCCTGTGTCTTAATGAGTTCTTTGCCATTCAGATTCTGAATTCCATACCTGTCATTTCAGTCATTTAAGTCTGATTAAGAACCATTGCTGGGAAGCTAGTGCTATTGTTTGGAGATAAGAAGACATTCTGGCTTTTCAAATTGCCAGAGTTCTTGCACTGGTTCTTTCTCATCTGTGTTGGCTGATGTTCCTTTAATGTTTGAAGTTGCCATCTTTGTATAGGGTTTTTTGCTTTCATATTCTTTGATGTCCTTGACACCTCTACTATGTTATAAGTTGGGTTAACTTGAATGGCTTTGCTTCTGCATGCTTCCAGGGGGCCAAGGCTAAGCTCAGCACTCCTGGACTGCATGTTCTAACCCTGGGGGACTGGGACTAGGCTCACAGATATGTTCTCTGGCCCCTCAAGGTTAACCACCTACTGCGCTGGGGGCCTAGGCATTCCCAGTCTGCTGGCAGCAACACTTGGACAGGGGTTGCCAGCAGCAAAAGTGCTCCAGCAGGGTGACTGTGGGTCCTTGTTGTATGCATGCTGGCAGAAGCACTGGCAGGCATCCATCTGCAAAAGTGGGTAGGCAGGGTCTTCCAACAGCCACATTTTCAATTAAGCTTTCTCAGATTACTTCCAGAATTTTTGAACTGATCTTCAGTGTTCTGGTCTTCCCATCTGTTTCCATGTCCTGGCATCTGCCCTACAAATCTCCCAGTACCTACAGGTCACAGAGGCACAGAGGCTTCCACAGAGCCAGCTGGGGCCTCTAGGAATAGAGGAGCCAGACCAATGGAGACAGGACCTGGAACTGAGATGGCAGTTGCTAGACAGAAACGCTCTGCCAGACTCCATTCCCACTTTCTTTTTTGTTTGTTTGGCGGTTGTTGTTTTTTTTTTGGGGGGGGGAGTTGTTTTGTTTTGTTTTGTTTTGTTTTTGACAGAGTCTCGCTCTGTTGCCCAGGCTGGAGTGCAGTGGCATGATCTCTGCTCACTGCAAGCTCTGCCTCCTGGGTTCACGCCATTCTCCTGCCTCAGCCTCCCAAGTATCTGGGACTACAGGAGCCCACCACCACCCCTGGCTAATTTTTTGTATTCTTAGTAGAGACGGGGTTTCACTGTGTTAGCCAGGATGGTCTCAATCTCCTGACCTCGTGATCTGCCTGCCTCAGCCTCTCAATGTTTTGGTTTTTTTGAGATGGAGTCTCACTCTATCACCCAGGCTGGAGTGCAGTGGTGTGATCTTGGCTCACTGCAACCTCTGCCTCCCAGGTTCCAGTGATTCTCTGGCCTCAGCCTCTCGAGTAGCTGGGATTACAGGTGCATGCCACCACACCTGGCTAATTTTTGTATTTTTGGTAAAGATGGGGTTTCACCATGTTAGCCAAGCTGGTCTCAAACTCCTGACCTCAGGTGATCTGCCCTTCTCGGCCTCTCAAAGTGCTGGGATTAGAGGTGTGAGCCACTATGCCCAGCCTTCCACTTTCCAAATAAAAGAAACTGAGCCCCAAGCTTGCACAAAGAGTAATGGACAGAGATCGTGTTCAAGATTCAGTTAAGTCAGACCTGAAATTAGTTTTCCTTTGTCCAGACTTCTCTGAACTGAAGGACTCCAAAAAAGATACCACATCTACCTAATACAGCCCCTGGCCTAGTGAATATCCATTTGTCTATAAACCCATACTCTAACTATACACAGTTGGATAAGATAGGACTGGGGATGGGAGCTAATGCCCCCTACCAACATTTCTATCAGGGTGTCACATGGAATTCTCCACAGAGAAACAGAAATGCACTCAATCCCTATCTAAGCATCAGAAATGAAGACAAGAATGAGAGAGAATTTGGTTATTGAAGAGACTATCTTATGGAACATATGTGTTTTCATCTCAGCCAACCAGATGGTCCATGAGGTGGCTAAGAAAACCTTCAAGAAAAAAAGAAAATAATCATGAAGATGAGACAGAGTGTTTGGGGGTGATGGGAAGTGATTGGTTGGTTTGCTTTATTTCTTGAGGGTTTTGACTTCCAAAATATTTATTTAATCAATCCACTTCTCTTCATCTCCATCATCATTACTCTAGTGTAAACCACAATCACCTCTTAGAAGAAACTATAATACTCTATAAACCTACTAATTTTTCTTCCTGTATCCTCTGTAGCCAACTCTAACTCCAAAATCCATTCTCTTTTCTGGAGGCGAAAGAGCTCTTCTTAGTACTTTGAAGATATTCTTCTACTGTCTTCTGGCTTCCATTGTTTCCGTTGAGAATTCAGGTATCAAAACTATTGTTCCTTTGAAGATAATGTGCATTTTTTTTTTTTTTTTTGAGACAGAGTCTCTCCCTGTGGCCCAGGCTTGAGTGCAGTGGCGCCATCTCGGCTCACTGCAAGCTTTGCCTCCTGGGTTCACGCCATTCTCCTGCTTCAGCCTCCTGAGTAGCTGGGACTATGCCCACCACCACACCTGGCTAATTTTTTTGTATTTTTAGTAGAGACAGGGTTTCACCGTGTTAGCCAGGATGGTGATAATGTGCATTATATTTTTGTCTGTGGTTATTTGCAGTTGTACTCAATATTTACTTCTAATAAAATATGGTGATATCATATTTACACTTCTTGACATCTCAGAGCTTCCATAAACCTATAAATTAATATCATTCATCAGTTATGGAAAATATTCAGGAATTATCCCTTTAAATATTGCTTCTGCTTCATTCACTCTTATTTCCTTCCGGAATTCCATTTATATGTTAGATCTATTGAGTGAGCCTCATATTTCTTAATGCTCCTTTCTGTATTACTTATTATTTGCTCTCTGTGCTTAAGCACAGAGATATTCAGTTGACTTTTCTGCTAACTCACTAATTCTGCTTACTCTTATGTCCAAATTTCTGTTACTGATATTGTATTATTTAGTTCTAGAATTATTCATGTGCTTTATAAATTGGGATCTCTACTCATCCTCTCTGTTTTTGGCTTTTTTCTCCATGTCCTTAAACATATATATCAAGCTATTTAAAAGTTTTGTTAACAAACTTCCATATCTGGATCCCCTGTGGGCCTATTCCCTTTTATTGTTTTTCTCTTGATTTTCAATCATGTGAGCATCTGTTTTGGCATGTCTAAAAATTATTAATGTAATGGATACTGCTTCTATAGCTTGAAGACTCCAGGTGACATTATTTTCCTCCAAGGACCATATACCTCTCCCTCCTTTAGGCACAGAGAGTAATAGCTGCTCACCCAAATCTAATCACACACTATGCTATATTGATTCTGTGTTGCAGTCAAGGTAAGGCTCAATCTACTTTCTGTTTGCCTTCATTTAAGGTACAAGCCTCCAAGATTTTCAACTGAGTCTGGTGTGTTCAGTGGATCTCTTCCCCATAGTGAGTGCTGAACTCGAATCTTTATCTTTTGACACTATGAAGACTGGTGAACTCTGTTGTGTATTTTTCAGAGGACTTCTGTTAAGGTTTTTTGCCACTCCACTCCATATAGTCGCAGAATTCAGTTTCCCTAGGGGAGACATTACCCGCATCTTAGAGGACTATCAAGTCTCTTCCAGAAGTTCTACTTGTTTCTTTACTGTCTAGTAGCTGCCTAGCACTAGTGAAAATTCTGAATTTTTAGCTTCTTGCAGTACCTAGAAGAACCTAGTTTAAAAGAGGCTGCAGAGGTCAGCTCACCTTTTCACAGTCCTCTCTACTCTCTTCTGTGCCTCAGCAGCTCTCTACTACCTTCTCACTGATGATTTCTATATTTTATCTGGCTTTTTTAGTTGTTCTCTATAGAAGCTTAATCTGCCACCAACTACTTCATCTAAACAGGAAGTGGTGGTCTTTCATGTAACCTTTCTAACAAATCTGAGTATCTCCTGCTTCAACCCTCCAAATATCTCACACTGCTCCTAGAATAAAAATCAAATACTAGCCTACTTAACCCTGCATGTCTGCCTGCTACCTTTCCACTCTACTTTTCATTCCCTTCACACCTCCAAGCCCACTGCACTGCAACCAAGCTGATCTAGTTCTCATCCCTCAGTCAGGGTCTTGGCTATTCCCTCCTTTGGATGCATTGCTCAAAAAGGCCTCCTAGAAGAAGAGCCACTAGCATGGCAGTGGTGGCCTTCAATCTGATCCTCGGTTTTGGGTAGGGTGGGGGGACTCCTTTATTTTCTAGTACTCCTCGGGCAATTGCTAGATGTACAAACCTCAGAAAACGTATTAGTCTGAGTCTCAAGACCTGCATCTGTAAATTGAGGAAATAATTCAACGTTTTTTTGTGAGGACTAAAATAGGTACTGCATTTTTAAATGTCTGCCTTTAGGTGATTGTGGCCTTCCCTCTTTATCCAAAAGAAAATCAGCCAAAAAGGAGCAGTCCCATTAGGAAGACTGGCTTTATTTCTATGGCAATATTCCATGTCCCTTTTCTCACTCCTCAGCAAGGTTTGGCCCCAGCAGTCAGATATGTTTTGAGACATTGCTGTGACACACAAACATTTCCATCTTAACAAGAACCATGCCCCTACTTAAAGCCAGAAAAATGTTCTTGTTACAAGCCATTATTACTTGGATGAAGAAGAAAAGAAATCCCTAGAAGCAAGTATATCTCATATTTTTTAAATATCCTAATCCTTGACTAACTGCAGTATGCCTCTAATTGCTTTTGCTTCTCATGTTTTATGTCCACTCTGTGGCTCTATTGTTCAAACATCACTTCAAATGAAATCGTGCCAGCAACAAAACGCAGCATCTTTGGACCCTTTTAGTCCAGCTGTGAACTTTAGACTTAATCTTTTAGGGCACTCTTGTCTGGTAAGGTTTAATTTATATTAAATTTTCCAAAAGGAAGGGCAGAATGGTCAAAGCGAGATAGCGAGACAGACAAGATGCTGTCTTTCATAAATTAATAAGCATCACCGACCGCCTTTCTTGACCCTTTAAACTCTGTGAAATTAATATAAGTAGACAACTAAGGCCTGCTTGGCCCCCCTAGAGCCTTGCAAGTTCACTTAAGCAATCCAAGTTTCCTTAAAGTTTTATAAGCCAGCTTTTAGAGCAAGTCCTTTGTACTTATTACTGGTGACAGTGAGCATTACAGGAGCCAATGAACCTTACTGACTTACGACCCCAATATGGTCGAGCACTGTTATCAAGGGAAATATCAGAATCAATGCTTGTATATTACATTGAGGTCCTGACTTCTGAAAGAGCCCCCTATAGACCCTTCAGAATATGTCAGTGAAATAAACAGCTAATACTCCAAGACAGTCTACTGACAATGGCCAGACAGTGCTGTTTATTTAACCACTTTTCAACCATCCTAACCCTTCCAAAGAATACATGTTTCCAAAAGAGAGAAAAAGGAAACAAAATGTTTCATGTTCCCAATTCTTTTGCAATGGAACCACATTTATGCCCACTTTTTTTCATATATATATGTTATTATATTTCATATATATGTTATTATATTTCATATATATGTTATTATACTTGAAGTTCTAGGGTACATGTGCACAACGTGCAGGTTTGTTACATATGTATCCATGTGCCATGTTGGTGTGCTGCACCCATTAACTCGTCATTTACATTAGGTATATCTCCTAATGCTATCCCTCCACCCCTACCCCTACCCCACAACAGGCCCTGGTGTGTGATGTTCCCCTTCCTGTGTCCATGTGTTCTCATTGTTCAATTCCCACCTGTGAGTGAGAACATGCGGTGTTTGGTTTTTTGTCCTTTCGATAGTTTGCTGAGAATGATGGTTTCCAGCTTCATCCATGTCCCTACAAAGGACATGAACTCATCATTATGCCCACTTTTTGAAGCAACACCATGTGTGGTTTTGCTGTGGGGAGCAGGGAACACCATGCCATCTTCCTCCATGATTAATGGGCTTGCATTATTAAACAGCTACTGGTGGAAGGGGCCACAGGTACCACACCTTTTCTACTGAGGAACCCAATGTGTGAACTTTCATTTGCAGCCAACATTTGCTGGAGGAAGGCTGGGCTCACCACCACCTTTTACTTACTGAAATTAATCATGTCACCACTTCAATAGTAACCTCTATTACATATCTAATTACCAACCCTGTGCATGGACTTTTTATGTAACTTTTAAAAATTTCTATTTCAGTCATGCTTAGATTTTTTAATACTTAAATGCTCTACCAGGCAGAGGACGATAATCTGTAACTATTGTGGTTATCAGAGCATACCTTTTTATGGGTTTTTTCCCACAATAGATAGTCAAAGAACTAAGAAATTTTACTGGAACATCAAAAATAAATATGTAAGATCCTTTATATATGAAGTATACACTTTCCAGGTGACAGATGGATAGACTTGAAGACTTCCGCAGTCCTCTAATACTGGGATCCTCTCTCCTATTATTTTTTTATCTTATATTCCCTATGATCACTATGCATTGAGCCATTTGAACATTTCCATCTGGTAGAGTGCCAGTTTCTGAGGATTGGCAGGCAGAACGCAGGAACACCACTTGTAACCTTCAGGCCCTTGGCGTTGTACTCAAACAATCTGAGTAAACCTGCCCAGAATTCACTCCAAAAGTCAGAATTGCCAAGGGGTACTCAGCAGAGGATCAAAAGGTCTAGCCTCCCCTCTGTGATTCCAATAATCCTATTTTTGGCAAAAAAAAAAAAAAGTAATTCATCTCAATCTAACTTTTTATTGGGCAGCAGGCATTATTTAATACTTCTCAAAGGAACTTGTTACAGCAAATTCAATGACCGACTTGCCTTAGGCATTTTCTAAAGAAACAATGCCCTTTGGACAGCAATGACCACACCTGGGAGTGGGCTGTGGGCTGAGCCCACAGATAGAATGGATTTCTGTGGACAGTGCTGTAAAGTCCAGGGATCCCGCTCAGAGAGCCCAGAATGTGAGAACAGAGGAAAGTGAATCCTGGACAGCCCAAGGCCATTCATCCTCAAGGCTCAAAATATTCAAAATCCAGGCAAAGCAGGCAGAGAGAAGAGAGGAAGACCAAGAGCAAAAGAGAGGGTCCTACCTCACCTCCAAAGGCAAGACTCAAAGGCACAGAAATTCTTCTTATTGATAGCCAAATTTGAGTGCAAAGGAGTAGATCGGATGAAAGCAGAGAATCAGCCCAGAGAAACCAGAATTATCTTCACTGTATCACGTATCTACTAAAAGCATCCTTTATCACTACCAAAGGTGCTCTCCAGAAAGAAAGGGACTTAATACATTATCACAAAGACAACCTTACCTCTACAAAGAAGGCACAGTGTCACTAAGGATGGCCAACGGCCTTCTAAACCACAACACAGGTGAGCTTTAGCCTCTCCAAGACAGTAACCATAAATCCTGGCTGTTCATTAAGAGGACCTGGGGGACTTTTGAAAAGTACTAGGGCCAAGGACCCCATCTCAGGCTGAGTGAAGCAGAGTCTCGGGGGCTCTGGTGCAAGCACTGGCATTTTTTAAGTCTTCCAGGAGATTCTAATGTACAACCAAGGCTGAGAACCACTGGTCCAATCGCATCTTGATTTAAAGGGAAAAGAAGCAAAAGAGATTCCAAGTCATTTTCATTAAGATCACAATTAGCACACCAGCCTTGCTGCTACCCCAGTGCCAGCCTGACACACGCCTGAAACCTTTTGACTCAACTGTCATCCAGCCCTCCTGTTTCTCATCAGAAAAACAAAGTGCATTTGAACACCCATTCTGAACACCCACAATTGATGTGCACCTCAGCACACCCCTCCTGAGAATGGGTACTAAAATGACTTGAACCAAGTCACTTCTTTATTCTTTAAAGTGTCCTCAAAGGTTTTCAACACCTCCCTACACCACTACCCCACAAAATACAAACCAAAATCAAAGAGACTTGAGCCCCTTTTATTCACAGAGGGAGTTATTCCCCCCAGCCCTTATCTACAGTTTTTCAATTCAGCTTATTAGATGCTGTTTCTCATCTGTACTCCGCCTTCTCTTTGATTGAAAAATTCCTACTTGTCTTTTAACGACAACAGTAAACAATAGCCAGGACCGTGATGCTAGATCACGCTCTGGTAGATAATTCATTGTGCACAGCTCTGCATTCAGCACTTTGTGGACATTTAAAGCTCACAATGACCCTACGGCACTATTATGCTCCTTTATAGGTGTGGGCATGGCTCCAGGCCCTAGAGCTAGGAGATGGCAGAGCAAGAGTCCAGATTGGGCTCTTTGTCCTGATGCTAAATGCCTCTTTGAAGACTCAAACGTCACTGCCTTTATAAAGCCCAGGCTTTCTTCTTTTGACAGACGAGGGAGGAATCATTTATTCCTGCAGTATTCTCACCTCCTCTTTGTTACATCTCAAATGGCATTATAATATAATTTATTTAAACATATGTATTTGCCACAAGATTATGAACCACATGGATAGACACTCACTTTTATTCATCTTTGCTTATCCCAAAGCCAACATGAGGTACAGCGCATAATAGGGTCTCAATATCTGCCAGATGAATGAATGAATGGCCAAAAATTCACTCCTGAGAAAGAGTGCCTTCACTGTTAAAACCTAAGCAGCCCATTTATCACAGAAGCCCAGTACTCATGCTTACATTTTTTTCCTTTCCCTCCCCCATTTCGATAAAATAAAGAATAATGGTTTTTTCACACAATCCCCGACACACACTTGCACTTTTTTTCTGCTTCAAAATGACAGTGGATGTTTGTAAAAGCCCCTGGAGTCTAGAAGGACATCAATCACTTTCACAGCTGGAGTCAGAACACTTTCCTTAGAGGAAACTTTATGCAGCAAGCAGAATAAGCTTCATCCTCAGCAGGACAAGACAAAAGGTAGGTAAAAGGAAAGGCTAGCAGCCACCACCAGGCTTCTGTGCCACTAACTGGGGGTGGGGTGGGGTGCATCAATTGGAACTTATTCTTCACTCCAAGGCTTGCCTGTTTGCCTTCCATTTCCCTTCTGAATTTGAGGAGGAGTAAGTACAGCACCATGAAACCAGCTCATAACAAAACAAGCACTTACCTCCATTGCTACTCAAACAAGGACACTACAGGAGAGTTCTCCAGGGATCTTCGTCCTTCCTTCTTAGGGCCCAAAATACTCGAGTTCAGCTGTCAAAATAGAACGAAAAAGAAATCAGGAGTGTAGACTTCCATTTCCAAATGACTTAGCATTTAACAGTCATGCTTCAAATGTTCCTTGAAATGAGGAAAGATTGACCAAGCAGGAGAGTCCATTGGGAAAAGTTTGGACAAACTATCATTTTCAAGCAATGAAATCATCATTACTATCTGAGAGCTATTTACTTCTAGACAAAATCTTGTCAACTCCCAAAATTACAGACTAGAGACAATGGATTCACCAGCCTCCCTGAGCAGAGGCAGAATCAATTAATATGAGCCAAGCACTTTCTCAGCTTAGTACCCTGGATGGCTGTTGGTCAGAGGCACATTCCACAGATGATAAAATAACTCACAAACCTGTCAGAAGTCACATTCACATAGTCAAGAATGGGGCCTTTAGGCCGGGAGCTGTGGCTCATGCCTGTAATCCCAGCACTTTGAGAGGCTGAGGCAGGCGGATCACTTGAGGTCAGGGGTTCGAGACCAGACTTTGGCAACATGGTGAAACCCCATCTCTACTAAAAACACAAAAAATAGCTGGGTGTGGTGGCGGGTGCCTGTAATTCCAGCTACTCGGGAGGCTGAGGCAGGAGAATCACTTGAATCTGGGAGGCAGAGGTTGCAGTGAACTGAGATATGAGATCCTGCCACTGCACTTCAGCCTGGGCAACAGAGTAAGACTTCATCTCAAAAAAAAAAAAAAAAAAAAAAAGGAATAGGGCCTTTGTGATGCAATGGGTCTTGATTCCAATTCCAGCCCCTCATTTTCTAGCCAAGTCTTAATTTCTGCACGTAGACATCTCATACATGGCTCATTGGGAAAGAATTGACTGGATTTGGAACACCTATTTCATTACATGACTAAATAAAAGCTTTAATTACCTTATTGAAAAAAGGTCATTAAATTTAAATGTAATCATGAAAATTTTATACCCATTGGTTTTGTCCAGTGCATCTTGAAAATGTTGGTAATTCACATAACATTTCTGTTACATTTAGAAGACCTTCACTATTTTATCCAAAGTCTGCCCTTCTGAATTTAAAACATCCCAACAAAGGCAAAAATACCCTCTTTCTAATACCCTCAACAGAACTGTGTATAAAACAGGAGAAACTTGAGAGCACTGTGGTTTACAATAACCTGATTATTTTAATTTATCCTTTTATTTAACACCATGGGGGTTTATACACTACTCGGGAGGCTGAGCAGGAGAATTGCATCCAAGTAACGCATGCAAGTGAGATTTGGAAGGGCTGAGACATATGCCTTAGAAAGTAAAGGGCTATTAAGGATATTGACTCCTTCACAGGCAGAATCATTTTAGGAAAGCTGGAAGTTGAAGATTTCAAAATGGATTCTTAAAACTCTCCATATATGTAAACTTCCGAGACAACCACATCTACCAGGGGTATGTACCTACACATTTATAGACATCAAGTGTCTTTAGAGTTTTTGTATTTGCCATTCAATCTCTCTAGACTAGGTTTGCACCACTTATCTACTTAGAAAATTTGTACTCGTCTTTGGGGACACAGTGCAAATATTCCTTAGTCACATACCACTACCATGGTTGTGGAGGCTGGAGAAATAGCAGGTCCTGTGTGACGTGAAGAAAAAGTAATTGTCAATTATGCCTCCAAGACTCCTCCCCTAACAAATGGATTAATGGTGGTACTATTTCTTGCTATGGGGAAGACTAGAAGGGGAGCAAATTTAAAGGACAAGATCAAGAGCTTAATCTGAAACAGATTAAGACTGAAATATCCATAAACTCTCAAATGGAGAATTTGAGTAGACTGTTGGCTATTCTAGTAAGGGAGTCTGTACTCCACACTAGTAAGGCCAAGTTTGAAAATATGAATTTAAAAGTCACTGCATGTAGAAAGTATTTAAACCAGAGACTGCATAAAATCACCAATAAAGAAACTGTGCAGTAGAAAAAGATGAGAACCAAGAACTGCTCCTGGGAAATTCCTACCTGATTAAAGAAAGAAGATATCAATACGAGCGACATATTCAGACAGGTGAAGCATTCAGTAAACAAAACATATCAAATTTCTTTGGTCTGGAGATATATTTTTTATTCTTTAAATTTCTTTATTCATTTTTATTCTTTTTTTTTAACACTTCCTTCCTGAATTACAATTAACAGTGGTTTTTGCAACATGTTTTGCAGAGAAAAGGAAAAATGCTTTCATTCCAGTAAGTAAACATCATTTTTCTAAATTATTGCTACATTTTAGCCACAAAAGCATCTTTCTTTATGCAAATATGCTAAATTTATAGACAGGAATAGGCAGCTGTATGATTTTCTAGCGCCACCTGTGAATATTCATTATCAAACCACTACTTTGCCTACAACTGTATTCCCTCTCCTATTCCCAAAAAACAACATAAAATAGCCTTCTGTGGAATTTTAATTATACCACCTCCTTTTTATAGTTTGGTATTATGACCTGTTTGTGCACTTCACTGTGATCAGAAAAACATTATCAAAGAAATTTTTTTTCAGTTTTCTTCTTGTACATAGAGATTTCATAGACTCCATGATTGATAAATAATGTCTGCTCAGCAGCAATGTTCACTTAAGTCAGTAACAGATTCCAGCTTGCTTCCTAAGATCAGGAAAATTCATGGAGTCTGGAAAGGCCTTAGGATTTGGCTGCAGAAGACTAAAGTCTTCTGCAGATGACACTTCATCTTACAGCTGGAAAGTCCTCCAGTGATTAATTCATAGTGAAGAATCTATTCTTGTCCTCCCTTTTCAGATTCATGTTTTGGAGATTGAATGAAAATTATCCTGACTTGAGTTCCCACCACATATCTACCCCTACAAATTAAACAATTAACATTATCTGAAGGCTTGTGAGTATCTCTGTGCTGAAACAAGCATAACCTGTTATTTTGCCAACCTCTCCCTTCTGCTGAATGGCTAACACCAGGCCTGAAAGCAGACGCTCAGTAGCTAGGGGTTAGGTGTAAAGACTTGTGATGAAAATGTGAAAATAGTCATTGTCCATCAGTTGGAAAGTGACTGACTAAATTTGATATAAATTTGAGTATCATGCAGTCATTAAAATTATTTAGATCTCCAGCACCCAGATTATGGTCTCTAAATACCATTTCCCATTAAAAAGACAAATCAGGGTTTCTAATTCCAAGTCTGGAGCAGGAAATGGACAAGATAAACCTGTAACATTTTGTATGAGAAAATTAAAAAGTACTCAAACACCAATAGGATTGAAAAGACACAGAAGCTAGCTTGAAGGATCTCCCACTGGCCAGAGAAGGTACAATTTTATCATAAGAATGACTGCAATGGATTTAAACCTATCAAATATATTTCTATGAGTTGACAGTTTCATGATTTCTTTAAAAAACTCATTGGCCGTCTTCAGAGGATGCTGGGTCACTAACTCCTTGTTTTCAAAAATGTGAAATAAAAGAGAAGAGTCAAGCATTTATCCAGCCTTTCCTTCTAAGCTCTACCTCAAGACAATCCAATAGTTGTTGAATGGAAGTATCTTTTTACAGAAGCATTTGAGCTGCTAAAAAAATTTAATGATAAAATTAGAATAACATCATTTTGCAACTCCTGATGAACTAATGGGTCTAGACAACGATTATCAACAGGCTGTTAAAATCACAACAAGAGAGGCAATCAGACATAATATGCCCCCTAATGGAAATATACAATACCACTGACTAAATAACTTTGAAAAAAAATACGAATCAGACCAAGCTTCTAGAACCATCAATTTACAAAAAATTGGATTCATTAGAATATGTTATCCCAGCATGGTGGCTTATACCAATAATCATAGCTACTCAGAAGCCTGAGGCAGGAGAATCACTTGAGGCCGGGAGTTCAAGACCAGCCTAGGCAATGTAGGAAGACCCCTTCTCTTAAAAAAAAGTTTTTATGCAGTGGCTCACACCTGTAATCCCAGCACTTTGGGAGGCCAAAGCAGGCAGATCACGAGGTCAGGAGTTCGAGACCAGCCTGACCAACATGGTGAAACCCCATCTCTACTAAAAATACAAAAATTAGCTGGATATAGTGGTGTATGCCTGTAATCCCAGCTACTCAGGCTGCTGAGGCAAGAGAATAGCTTGAACCTAGGAGGTAGAGGTTGCAGTGAGCCAAGATCACGCCACTGCACTCCAGCCTGGGCGACAGAGCAAGATGCCATCTCAAAAAAATAAAAAAAAAGTTTTTAATCTAAAAATAAAAACAGAACATACCAACTGACACTATAAGAATGTAATCCACAAATCTACATTAGGAAATTATATGGCAATGCTACTCATAGTGTGATCCATTGACCAATGCAGTCCACAAACTGCTTATTACTGGCCCACAATGAGGTAAGTGTAGAAATTGAGATTAATAAGCACACAAATTACAAACATTTGCAAACATGGATAGCAATGTAACATTGTAACCTGATATTCAAGCCTTTGGTCAGTGCACTCATCTCACTGAACAGAGTATGAGCCTGTTTAGGCCACCCCAACTCATATCTAACTCCTGAGATGAGTCAGATGTGCTGTGAAATATTTACTAATTTAAAGTAATAGGACCATGTTACAATGTGTACTAGTTTAAGTGCAATTTGTCAACTGTATCCCAAAATTATATAAAATCTGGAATCTATTTTTTCATCAAAAGATAATTTAAAGTCATAAAACATAACAATTATTGCCAGGGTATAGGGATGAGTGTGAGAATAAGGAATAACTTATGAGTGCTATGAGGAAACTTTTGTGTGTGGTAGCTATGGTCATTATGTTGATTGTGGGGATAATCTCACAAGTGTGAACATATGACGAACTCATCAAATTATATTCTTTCAATATGTGCAGTTTATTGTACATAAAATATAGTCAAGAAACTTAAGGCAAAAACAAAATGGGGAAGTTTTTATGTGCTTCTGCTTAGGATATAGAAATCAGCAAAGAATGTCACTCCCACATTAACAGAAAAAACTGAATAATCTATTAAAAGTATAGATTTTCATGAACCCATCATAAAGCTTTGGTCACTAGGCAACTAAGTGAACCATTTTCCATGAATGACAGTCCTTCCAAGGAGATATTAGACATATGGACTGTTCACATTTGGCAGAGCCTGGGAGGATGAGGTGGTCACCATAAAAGCCTGTAAGAAAAAATCAGATAAATTTTAATGAATTCTTAAAGCCCAAGTGTGAGCTAGCATGTCGGTGTGGAGTAGCTGGGGACTCCAGACATAAGGGAAGTCTGCAGTTGCTCACAAGCTCTTCTCCAAAGGCCTCCACTAGCCTCTCATGAGAAAGACTGGGGATTGGGCAGTAGTTTGAGAAAAGGCCCCTGTGGTGACACAGGCATGCAAGCATCAGGAGGTGATCTATGGAAGCAAAAAGTCATACACAAAACTTTGCTTTCATTCCCATACCCTTTCCTCCTATGAATCAAAAACCTTAAGCCACAGGAAGGACAGTATGTCTTTTCATCCACAAGGGCACGAACAAAGATCTATAGTTTCTCAGAGGGAAGTGAAAGAAAAAGGTGACTTCCTTTGAGGAAGGGGCCAAAAACACTTTTCCAGGGCACAGGCAAAGATCTCTTGCTGCAGTGAAAGAGACAGAATCAAAACTCTCTACCTCTGAGAGGGGCAATAAGCAGTCTTGGGCAAGGGATCTTACACTAATACGAAGCATAGGTTTGTGAGGTTTTCTGTTTTATTTTGTTTTTAGCACTGTAAGAGGATTATTATCATTTCCATTTCAAAACCAATTGCAAATACAAGAGGTGGTATGCTGCTAAATATTTAACTAGCAGTTCTCCAGGAGAAAAAGCCCAGATTTGCAATGTTGGCCAATTTCCATGGTGTAAATATTCCTACTATGGCCTGTTTGAAGGTACCACATGGCCTCACCAAATATGAAGTTGGAAAGAGAGGCTTATAACTGGCTCTCATGAGCCTATATGAGACAGCTCTAGCACATAATTGAATACAAAACAGAGTTTGACAGACCTCCTTCTACCCTCCCACCATGCTTCTGGCATGCAGAGATAGCTGATAGAAAATGTAGAAGGAAAACTAACAAAAACTCTTCAACATTTGAGCCCCAACTCTAAATACAAGGTAAAAGCAGCCTACTGCTACAAAAATTTGAACCCTTAGATGCACTGACGGTACCAACAATAACAACAAAACCCAAACCCGGATCAACTTCTAATTAGATTAGCTCAACCCCTCACACTAACAGCCTGGCAGAAAAAGTATAACCATTTCCAGGCATAAATACTTTTGCCTCGAGTCTAATGTTCTATACAAAATGTCCAGCATTCAATCAAAAATTTCAAGACAAATAAGTAAGGAAAATCTAATAATTTTCAAAAGGCAAAGCAATCAATAGGCCAGATGTTAGAACTACTGAACAAGGAGTTTAAAGTAACTATGACTAATATTTTAATAGATTTGTTAGAAAAGGAAGACAACATACATAAATAGATGGAGATTTTTAAACTATAGGAAAGTCAAAAGACAATGCCAGAAATAAAATCACATGATAGCAGAGATAAAGAATTCCTTCAGTGGGCTTGCCAATAGGCTGGACACAACTGAGGATGTAGTCTTGAAAACAGATCAATAAAAATTATCCAAACTGAAACATAAAGAGAAAAAAAAAAGACTAAAAAACTCATTACTCCTAAGAGCTGTGGGACAATATTAAGATATCTAACATTCATGGAATTAGAGTTCCAAAAAGAGAAGATAGAGGAAACGTACTAGAAGAAATATTCAAAGTGATAATAGCTAAGTGTTTTTGAATAATAATGTAAGAGATCAACTACAGATCTAAGAATCTCAGAGAACCACAAGCAGGATAAAAATAAAACTCCCTCTCTCACACACACAAACACACACCCCTAGATACATCATGATCAAACTGCCAAAAAGCAAAAATTAATACAAAATTTTAAAGGCGGTCAGAGGCTAGAGGAAAAAAATAAACATTAAGTACAGAGTAAAAGGGAAATCAGAGATATGAATTGTGGCAGAATTCTCGACAGAAATCATGAGTGATATTTTTAAAGTACTGAAAATATCATCCCAGAGGTCAATAATAAATGGAAATATCTTACTTTTTATGTGAGTATTTTAGATGTGTATTTATATACTTATGTTTACAAAACCTAGACAATTCCTTACATAGAAACTCATAACCTGTTTTTCCATGTTTTCTGAGTGATGTCGAACATCAGTGATGATGTCTTTACTGTTTGTTCCCTTTAGCTTCTCAGAATAATCACTGCGTTGACACCAAACAGGAGCTGCTGGCCATTGATAAGACCCTGGCCATGGGCTTCCTGGGGACTGGGCCTGCCCCTCCGTGTCTCCTGCATCGAAGGGGGACCCTGATGGTCGTGATGAACTGGGAAGGGCAGAGGTGGCCCCAGCTGGGATCTTTTGAAATATTAGCAAGGATTCATTCCCAGATCTTCACACAGCTCAGTTTAGTTCCTAGGAATAGGGAGCTGACATCTGTTGTCTGTTCTGCCTACCACTTATTGAGCATCTGCTGTCTTACTGACCCTGAGGTCTGTAGCCTTGGTCTATAGCAAGGAACACATAGAAGGTCCCACCTCGGGGAAGGAGCTCCCAGGGCCAGGGGTCAGAGAGCTAAAGGCTGTGGCCCGGGCAATCTCAGGGGGAGTTTACTGATTGTGCTTGTGCCCTACCCTGCGCCCCATCCAGGCAGGGACAGGTGGATTTGTGAAGACTCAGGGGCCCCAAGTTGCCTGACTGTGGATGGGGGTCCATGCCAGTTTTCACAGTTCAGTTTCCTCTTGTTATGTCTCTGTGAGCTGACTTCTCTAGGGATGTATTTTGAGACCACAGCATGAATCTTAAATTCAGTTATCGTGACTGTTTTTGGCATATCATAGGTCCCAGGCCTGCCTGCCTTTCCTTCTCGCCCCTTGTGAGATGGGTACAGGCTAACCCTGGCAGCACTGTGGGTTTCTTCCCAAGTGGTGTCCACCTGGACAATTTCACGAGAGTCACTTGGCTTCTAGACAGCAAGGTGTGTGACCCAGGTCGGGTCACAAAGGTACGTTGCCAGGGCTCCTCTCTGAGCAGTGGAGAACTGGACATTTCCCAGTTGAGTAGTGGAGCTTGGGCTTCCTAGGACTCACTCACCCTCAGGCCGAGAAAATCTACGGCCTCCCCCAGCCTTCACCAGTAAATCTTCCAAGTGTGATTTCCCAGAGCATCCCATTCCCATTACTTCAAAAATAGCACAGAACTGTTCTGATGGCACAGTGAGTTCCAGGGATACAACCCAGACAGAGCGAAGATCAACGTTACTAAGGTAGCTACAGAATTCCTTGATCTCAGATAGGCCAGGCAGTCTTCAGCAGCCGCACAGCAAGGGGCTGACGTGAGCCCACGAAGGCCAAGCATGGAGGGGTCATCCCAGTCAGCAGCAGCTCACAGAGTTGAGTCCCAGATCCAAGCTGTTGCAGAGTGAGGGTGATCACGTGCAGCGTGCAGTCACCGCAGGCCTCTGCTGAGCCCTCCCACATCTGCATTTCCTTGCCCCAGCCCCTCTTTCTCAAGGCTGTGAGCTGGGCTGCATGACCCAGGATGGCCTGGTACTGAGTTGGCCCCATCCCAAGCCGTCTTGAGAGCAGGCCCTGCACCCGTGGGTCTTAAGACCCCACTGCCCGTCTTAGATAACAGGTGAAACTCTGCTTTTTGTGACGGGCTGGGTGAGATGGATGCTGGCAGGATCTTATGGTCAACTTGAGCAGTAATATCAGTTCTTGGGCCCCAACAGTGCTATGGGTGTAGGCAGCCAGCGTCACCTGGAAGGACAGCTTACCAGTCATGACCTCTGGCCTCACCTTGGCTGTCATCTTGTGAGAGGGAGCGGTGGGTTTGAAAAGAACTGGGTGGAGAACCGTGAGTGGCCACTGACCTCCCGAGCATGCTGGGTTTGCCTCACAGGCACTTCCTTCTCAGCCATCACCTGCTCCTGGGAAGTGAGATGCTCCCCTCTGTTATGCGTGAGGAAGATGTGTCCTTTCCGTTTTTGTCCTGACTAGAAGTCTGCCTGTCCTGACCCCACATCCCATCCTCAGCTGTGAACTGTCCATGTGAATTGTCTGAGGGCTGACCTTCCCTCAGAAGATCAGCTACAGCAGCAGGGACTGATGTCACACTGCTGTCCTCCAGGGTGTCCTCTGGTTTCTTTGCACTCATAGACAGTACTGCAGTTTAATACTCGAAAGTTCACCGGGCACAGTGGCTCACACCTGTAATCCCAGCACTTTGGGAGGCTGATGCAGGAGGATCACTTGAGGTCAGGAGTTCAAGACCAACCTGACCAACACGGTGAAACCCTGTCTCTACTAAAAACACACAAAAAAATTAGCCGGACATGGTGGCACGAGCCTGTAATCCCAGCTACTCGGGAGGCTGAGGCAGGAGAATTGTTTGAATCCAGGAGGCAGTGGTTGCAGTGAGCCGAGATTACACAGAGATCTGGGTGACAGAGCAAGACTCCATCTAAAAAAAAAAAAGTTCCACTGGGCATGGTGGTATACATCTGTCATCCCATTTACCTAGGAGGCAGAGGCAGGAGGATCACTTGAGCCCAGGAGTTTAAGGCTGCAGTGAGTTGTGATTGCACCACTGCACTCCAGCCTGGGCAACAGAGCAAGACCCTGTCTGAAAAAAAAAAAAAATGCTAGAAAGTTCCCAGCACATGGAAGCCTTCCTAGCTCTTGGTACCAGAGTTAATTCCTAAAAGGATGTGGGGACAGGAAGGACTGTGGCTCTTCCCTGAAGAAGTCCAGTATGAGGTTTAGCCCAGACCCCCAACCCCACCACCCCGTGTCCCTTCCTAAGTCAGGACAACAGGATGGGGGTGATCTGTGGCTTAAGGGAGAGAAGGGGATATCACCTGGCAGTGCCTTGTCCCCCAGCTGCTGACCACCACCCTGCTGGTTATGGGGCCCCCACCTGGATAAGGGAAGGAAACAAAGCTGGCTAGAATCTGAAAGGACTTGTGCTTCCTGATTTTTCTTATAGTCAGGGTGGCCTGAGCGCAGCTCAGTGACTGCACCCTAAATCTCTTTGCCTCAACCCCCAGGCCTCAGTCCCCTTGTCCCCTTCCCCCTGCTTCCTAAGGCATGCTGGGAGCTGACCTTCCCTCAGAAGATCAGCCACAGCAGCATGGACTGATGTCTCTCCTTTCCCAGTCCCTGGTGACTAACTGTCTCTGTGTTGCCTTCCAGGACAGCTGTGGATGCTCAGTTGGGGGTGTGCACCCCAGGAGGGGGGCTGGTGATGGGTAAGCCCCCCTGGTCTTCCCCTTGTGCCCACTGCCAAGAGTGGGAAAAAGGGAGGAGGGGGCCCACAGAGATGTTCCCACTTAGCAGGACTCCAAGTCTGCTTTGGCTCACAGGCCATGTCCCCCGGAGTTGCACAGAAGCTGGGATGGCCACAGGAGACCGAGCAGGGGCTGGGGGCCTTGGCTCTCATTACCCTACTCCACCACTGTCCCAGATGGGGCTCCTCTGAGCAGGAGGCTACACTGCTTGCTAGGGGGGCCCTATACCCCACGAGGTCACCCCATGTGCCCGCGCCTCCGCAGGAGCGCTGGTGCTGCTATCACTGGACTGCCTGACCTCACTCTTCCACTACATCCCCAAGTCCACCCTGGCTGCAGTCATCCTCAACATTGCTGGAGTCCAATGACATGATCTCGGCTCACTGAAAGCTCCACCTCCCGGGTTCAAGCAATTCTCCTACCCCAGCCTCCCGAGTAGCTGGGATTACAGGTGCGTGCCACCACACCCAGCTCATTTTTTTGTATTTTTAGTAGAGACAGGGTTTCACCATGTTGGCCAGGCTGGTCTTGAACTCCTGACCTCAGGTGATCCACCCGCCTTGGCCTTCCAAAGTGCTGGGATTACAGGCATGAGCCACCGCACTCAGTCAGAAAAATAGCTTTTATAAGTAACTTAAGTTTTATCATTTCCAGTGCTATTTATTTCTGTATGTAAATACAAGTTTTTATGTGACATCATATTTCTTTTGCTTGAAGAACTTTCTTTAACATTTTGTGCAGCGCATATCTCCTGTAAATTAATCATCAGCTTTATATTGTGTACATTTAAGAAAGATATTTCTGCTCTTGTCCCTCCCCAAGCTGGACCGGGCAGAGCAGTGACTGGAGGTGGGTGGCAGGGAGGGTGGGGATGGGGGTAGGGGAATCAGAAGGGGGACCACCCCATGCTATGGTCTGCTTAGGACCCTGAGTGTCAGGACGAGGAGCTCAAGCTCTTCTTGGTGGCCCTGGCCCACAGAGCAGTGGGACCATCTTGGAGCCATCTCCAAGCCATCCACTTCTCCGTCTCAAAAAAAAAAAAAAGCTATTTTTCCTTATTTTTAATTTCTATAAAAGCCAATTAACTGGCTAAAGCAAAAATAGTAACAATTTATTGTGAGGCTTATACATAAAAGAAATTGCATGGCAAAAATAGCTCAAAGTATGGAAGGGAGAAACTGAAAATATACTGTTGAAAGGTTCTTACATTATACAAAAAGTAGTGTAATATAATTTGAGCTGGATTATAATAATTTAAAGGTGTATATTATAAAGTCTAGGAAAACCTAGGCTTTTAATTTTCAATTTTGTAAAATTGAAAACCAGTTTTACAAGAATTTAAAAGATGTTTGATAATATTGTCTCCACCAGTAGTGTAGACAAAAAGAAATCATAGAATGTGCTCAATTATCCCCAGTGAAGGCAGGAAAGATAGATTTGGTATGATATAGTAGATTTAAAGCCAACCATATCAATAACTATATTAAACGTAAATGCTTAAACATCTCAATTAAAAGGCAGAGATTTTCAGATTGGATAAAAGATCATGTAAATCAAGCTATAACTTTAAGGATAAAGGGTTGGAACTGGCTACTGATAATGGATTGAAGATGAATTTTGAAAATACAGCTTGACTTGTTACATTTTGGATAAAAGCTCAAAATAAGTGTCCCAGGTTTGCTGAAATTGCTTTAGAATCTCCTCTTCCATTCCCATCAACATACTTCTGCTTTCTCTATGCATCATTCAAACAAAGTAGGAAGGAGTTCACAGGCACATTTTTCTATACTGGTAATGTTTTCATCAATTCAACCTAGATTAGCCACATTTACAAACAAGAATCAAGTTCTTTGCTACATAAAAACATTTAATAATAATACATATCATGTTTCTATATTCCCAAAGTATGTATATGTGTTTAACATAAGAAGTTGCTATTTTATTCATTAATTTTGTTTGGTTACAAATGTGTAAGGACAAAAGTTGTGAGTGTAATTTGAATTTTCTATATTAACATCTATATACACACTTTTAATGAGCGATGCATACAATTTATGTAATTATTTTCTTTTTTGCCTATGTTACATTTATTTGAAATATAATTTTATGTTTGTTGAATTTAACATTAAGAAATCAGGAGTGGTATTGCCTACATCTTTTTATTTAATTTTTCAAGTAATTAATTCTTAAGTATTACCCCAGTATTGGTCTGTGATTGATTAAATTAAAAAAAAATAAAACTAGTCCTTGACTATACATATGAGAAGTAGTTCCATAAAACAAATAACTCAGTTTCTCCAAAAAAAAAATGGCAAAGAAAAACAAAAAGAGATTTTGTTTTAGTAGAGAAAGCCTATAAATGGAAAAGGACTTAAAACATAACAAATTGAAATACATGGTGCTTATCTGGAACCTGATTTAAACCAAAAATACTAAAATAAAATTATGAGACAATCAAGGAAATGAGAACACTAGCTATTTGATGACGTTAAAGAACTTTTGTTAAGCTGTTAAGTGTGATAATGGTATTATAAATATATTTTACAAAGAGTCCTTATACTTTAGAGATATATGCCAAAATTTACATGAAATGATATACTGTCTGAGATTGGCTTCAAAATAATCACTGGGAGGGGTGAAGAGAAGTAACAAGTACAGGCGAAGGAAAATTGACCATGAGTAATCATTGTTGAAAGCTGAATGATGGATACATAGAGATTTATTGTACTGTTCTGTATGTTTGAAGTTTTTCTCAATAAAAAGTTTACAGAAATTAGGTGTATACCAGTTGGCTGGGAGAGATTCCATGTGGTACTGCAATGGGTGATGAGCAAACAGGAGGAATGTGCAGGCAACACACACCCACCAGGCCTTCCAGAATGGTGTCTACTAGAAACTCTTGCGGAGAGACAGAAGAGCAGGAGGGAGGCAGGAGCACTCTGGGACAGCACCCAGGACTCTGAGAGAGGAGACCCTGCCCTTGGGCCTTAGAGACGTAAAACTGAGTGAAGGTTGACATCTCCTCATCCCTGCGGCACTATTCACAATAGCAAAGAGTTGGAACCAACCCAAATGTCCAACAACGATAGACTGGATTAAGAAAATGTGGCACATATACACCATGGAATACTATGCAGCCATAAAAAATGATGAGTTCTGTCCTTTGTAGGGACATGGATGAAACTGGAAACCATCATTCTCAGTAAACTATCACAAGGACAAAAAACCAAACACCGCATGTTCTCACTCATAGGTGGGAATTGAACAATGAGAACTCATGGACACAGGAAGGGGAACATCACACTCCGGGGACTGTTGTGGGGTGGGGGGAGGGGGGAGGGATAGCATTAGGAGATATACCTAATGTTAAATAACGAGTTAATGGGTGCAGCAAAACAACATGGCACATGGATACATATGTAACAAACCTGCACATTGTGCACATGTACCCTAAAACCTAAAGTATAATAAAAAAAAATAAACAAATAAATAATAAAAAAATAAATAAAAATAAAAAAAAAGAAAAGCATAAAGGGACCCTGGGCTTCAGCCACGTCCTTCCATTTCAGCAGCTGTGTTAGGAGAGTAACTACCCAACCCTTGATATTTTTAAAAAATCAAATATAAAAATAAATTTTAAAAAGATGAATTGACTAACCTTTTTTCATTATAGAAAACGGAGAGACACTTTGCCATGGGTAGTAAAGTATGGTTAAGCGTAAAGCATTAGGGACAGAGAGGCTTGAATTTGGGTCTGCCACTAACTGTGTTAAATTGAGCAAGTTATTTTTACCTTTTACCTCTTTTCCTGATTTGTGAACTGTACATAGTTTGGAGAATCTTTGTGAGGATAAGATGACATGATGTGTGTAAAGTCTTTAGCACATATTAAATGCTCAGAAGAAAATACCCAGTAAATGGTATTTGTTATGCTGTTATCATTAGCAATTATAGTGGCATGAATTCATTTAAAAAAGCAGAACTGGCATTGACTGGATGGAATAAGTGCTGTTGTTAGGAAGAATATTAATATCATATATTCAGTTGAAAAATACTGCTCTGTGGTCAGCGCCATGTGTAAAACCACACACTTTGTTTCCCTCACAGTTCCCTGACTCATCTCTGGCTTAGCACGTGTGAGTGGGTTGACCCTCACTGCACCTCCACCAGAGAAGAGAAGACCTTTTCTCCACGACATTTATCAGAGCAAGACTAGATGAGATAAAGTGATCCGGTCTGGGAAAGTGAACGGAATACATTTCATAGATAAATAGCAACTTTTGGTTTTCTTATTAAAATCAAAATACTCATTTTTGAAGTTTGATGAAATATCCAAGTACATCCCTTAACATATTCTTACACATCCAAAGAAAAAGTGAAAAGAGCAATCCCCTAAATCTTTCGATCACTTAATTTCACAGACTGAAATGTTTCTGAACACTTTCATTTTGAAGTGAGCAATCACTAATGGGCTGGATCGGAGGGACAAGGAACAGTTCAATCATCTCTAGGGATTGTCATAATAATAATAACCAGATGTTCGTCGTTGTAGAAGGACAGCCTCTTTCCCATAGAATGATGTCTGCATTTTTCATATGACTTTTATAATTGTTATCATGCTAGACTGTTATAGTTTATTATACAATAATAATAATAATATAACCAGAAATTGAAAGGAAAGAGGGAGATACACACGTACATGTATGAGACTGTGAACAGCTTTATTGCTTCTTTTTGCCGTCTCTAAAACATTAATAATTTTTTAGACGTAATGCTTGTCTCTAAAAATGTTAAGCATTTGACAGATGCTAATGCATTTTTTTGCTAACAAGGGCAGATAATAAAATGAAAGAATAAGTAGCCAGTTAATTTACCAAAAAAAAACCTCAGAAATATTAATTCCTAGAAGGTGTTGGGAGTTGCAAAATTTCATGTACATCAAACAGACTCACTTTCTCCTAGTACAAACCTTTCCAGTCGGCTGGAATTACATATGTGAATATTACTCACATATAATATGTGAATAATACATTTCTGCTCCCTTGGCCTAACCTAGTTGAAAATCTCTAACCATTGAGCTTATTTATGCAGGGACATTTCTACCTGAACACTCTGGGCAGGATACTCTTCTTTTCTCCACACCTGAGCCCCTTGTGGCCACAGGGAGGTACGTATGGAAATGGTGCTGGCAGCAGGTAAAAACCTTCCCCACATACCCTATCTTCTCTCTTCTTCCCCCCACTACTCCAGCCATCTTGGGGTGGGCGGAGAAAGAGCAACCCAGGTGGATGGAGAGTGAAGCTAGGCTGGCTGGGGTGGGTATCCCCGTGGGATTTCCTGACTCATGATAAAACAGTGGCACACACAGGAACGCACCCAGCCCTGCAAATATATTGCAGTACCTTTGTTTTAGTCCAACTTTGGATGGAGTCTTCTGCTCTCAACTTTATGCCAGTGTTGTAAATTTAATTTACAACCTCAGGAAATGAAAATCAATCATTAAATGTGAAACCTCACTTGACTAAACTATCCTAGTCTATTTAACCTAATGGGCAACATATTTTCATGAGAAAGAGCAGACAATCTATTAAAGTGACCTTAGAGATTTAAAGGGCATTAAAGGGCATTAAAATAGCAATGCTGCATCTGATTTTTTTTTTTTTTTTTTTTGAGATGGAGTCTCGCTCTGTCGCCCAGGCTGCAGTGCAGTGGCGTGATCTCGGCTCACTGCAAGCTCCGCCTCCCGAGTTCACGCCATTCTTCTGCCTCAGCCTCCTGAGTATCTGGGACTACAGGCGCCCGCCACCACACCCGGCTACTTTTTTGTTTTTTAGTTGAGACGGGGTTTCACCGTGTTAGCCAGGATGGTCTTGATCGCCTGACATCGTGATCTGCCTGCCTCGGCCTCCCAAAGTGCTGGGATCACAGGTGTGAGCCACTGCGCCTGGCCTGCATCTGATTTTTTTTAACTTTCCAATTGGAATTTGTTTTTCACTGGAAAGGAAAGAAATTCTCTTTTCTTTTATTTATTCTTTCTTTCTTTTTTTATTTTTCTTGTATTTTTATCATTTGTTTCTATAAAACAAATAGCTTTTTAGGATGCAGGACTCAAACTTTATGAAAACTTAAAAGACCAACCAACAGTCTGGTCTACTGCTGATAAGTGGAAAGGAACAAGGAGACCCAGCGTGCTAGGAGTCACAATCTGGCCCACCACCTTCAGATACAGGCGGTTATGGTTCTCTCCATATCTGAATTTTTCTTTTTTCTAATGTATTTATTCGTTTTATTTTAGATTCAAGGGATACACAGGTAGGTTTGTTACATGGATATATTGCATGATGCTGAGGTTTGGGCTTCTATTAAACTCATCGCCCAAATTGTGAACATAGTCCCCGATAGGTGGTTTTTCAATCCCTACCTCCCATTCTTCCCTCTTTTGAAGACTCCACTGTCTATTGTTCCCATCTTTATGTCCCTGTGTACCCAATGGTTGGCCCCCACTTACAAGTGAGAACATGCAATGTTTTCTTCTCTGTGTCCATGTTAATTCACTTAGGATAATGGCCTCCAGTTGCATCCATGTTGCTGCAAAGGACATGATACCATTCTTTTTTATGGCTGCAGAGTATTCCATCGTGAATATGTACCATCTTTTCTTTATCCAATCCACCACTGATGGACACCCAGGTTGGTTCCATGTATTTGCTATTGTGATTAGTGTTGTGTTGGTATCTGAATTTCTAACATAAGCACAGATCACTTTGTGCAAGTCAGTGAACAGCATTTCTCTTTTGGATGCTCCAGCCATCATCCAAAGTCACAGTGCAACTCTGGACAAAGTCACAACGTCTCTGAGCTGTTGTTTCCTAAACTGTAAAACAGGGGAAAGAGTCTCTACACGAGGCATTACAGGGAGGATTAAACAAAACACCATAATAGAAAGCATGCAGCACAGTTCCTGGCATTCTGCAGAAACTCCATACATAGTTATTAATGACTCCTCCTTGTCTTAAATAGGAGGGATGAGAACGAACACCTTGCTTTGTCCCATTCTTAACCGTGATGTCAGTTGCAGATTTTTCTTAGTTAGCTAGATTCTTCTTTAACAACGTGGGAGCTAACATCTCACTATCTTATAAAATTGTTGTAAGATCCAAACAAAACAATGCGTGAGAGAACTTTATAAGCTATAGATTATTCTATGTCAGCTATTGGTATTCATTGAATCACAAAAAAACTAAGAAACAAAACAAAAAAGTACAGCACAGTCTGTGAAAAAGGATTGCCAAAATGACACATTTCAAAGATACACATTGAGAACACAGTTATTGTTTTCACTAATTAATAAAGTGGACACATTTCCTCCATTTGTGATACTATCCTTTTCAAAATTGATGATCCATTCAAAGCCAAATGCTTTTACATAAACTAAATATATTTTCGTTAATCAAAGACTGTTGTCATTCTTAAAAGTCACTGTTTATCAATCCTCCTCTAAAGGATAAACTTTCAGGCAAGCTCAGAGTTCCTTAGTTTTGGGATATCCATTACCCTTTCTCTTTATCAGACAGTTGATGATACATTAGCCTCTGAGTGTGGTCTGCTCAGAAAGAAATGGTGCCGTAGTCCTGGACTTGGACTTTAAAACCAGGAGTGCTCTCTCTCTATGTCTTTTTCTTAAGGTTGCATTTTATCTCATCAGAGCAACATTCAAACTTTCCCACACATGGGAATTTGGTGTTTTCTACTCTCTTACTGCCCTGGTGAAATTTTAATTTCCAATCTATGTATTTTTTCCCTTCTTATATAGTTGGAAAGAAAAAACTCTTCTTCCCTTAGAAGAAGGGGAGAAAATCTCTTTGATGTTCAAATTTTCATTTGTGATTCAGAAACCTCCCTGCCCCCAAGAGTAATTGTAAATTCAAAGAGAAACTTGTTTGATAGGGTTTTGCGTGCACTCGCACACATGCACGTGCGCGTGTGTGTGTATGTGTGTGTGGAGAGAGAAACTTTTTTTAAACGATCAAACACGGATATAAAACCACTATAATTAGCTGATTCAACACCACACCATCCAAGTGGTGCTTGCTTTGAATTTTCAACCTTCATAAGGCCATGTCTTCATGGCTTTATACAATTACCCATTTTCACTCAAATAGGCTGCCTTGATAATTATTTCTGTGTAATCCATGAAATTAGTTGTGCCATTACTATGGTTAACAATAAAGCATGCTAATTGGTGGTTGCAATCCAGAAATTCGTAGCTGGCTTAAACTAGGCACTAAAGGATGGAAGAGCCACAGTCCTGATGCAACCAGGACAAAGTGTGATGAGGCAGTAAAGGGAGGTGAGTGGAGCTTTTGTCTTAACAGGAACAGATACTTCTGCTGTACTTGCCAAGGGAGCTGTGTCCTGCCTGGGAGGGAGCCAGGTTCAATCTGTCCAAAAGCCCTCCTACCACCATGGCGGAGCCCCAGAAGCAAGCCCAGACTTGCACTAGAGGTGACAACACAGGAGACTGAAAGAGGTTCAGTGGACACATCAGATAGGCTGATGAAAGCTGGAGTTCTGAATGGAACCAGGACAGACCTGGAGCCCCAGCGGGTACTGGGGCTCAAGAGGGCCTCACGGTTGATAACAGAAGCAGCCTCCAGTGCATTAGCACGTGGGGGCCCCATACTGGCCAGCTCCACATTTGTTGAGTGGGATTTAGTCTATTTTCTGGAGTAATAATTAGAAAGCCCCAAATTGCTTTCAGGTGTTGACCAAAATAAGCATTTGGGCCATCTGTCAACTGAGTCAGCGTTTTACAAAGCAAAACGCCCTTTAGAAGGGTTTCCAAACTCAGGCCGGGTCCTCTTGGTAGGTTTCGTAAGTTTCCCAGGCATTCACACTAAAAGTTTCCTCCACGTTCCTACCGGTAGCAACCGTGGCATCATCTGGGCCTATTTCACCCTCAGCCAAGAGTCAGATAGGAAATTATGGGAAATCATCTTTCTCTTAAGTGCCTCAAAAAACGACTGTGCAGGGGACCTGCAATGGGCTGAATGTTTGCGCCCACCCCCAAATTCATATGCTGAAATCCTAACCCCCAAGGCGATGGTACTGGAAGGTGGGGCCATTGAGTGGGGATTAGATCACAACAGTAGAGCCATCATGATGTGTTAGTGCCCTTACAAACGGGACACCAGAGAGCTCTCTCATTTTGCCATCATGTGAGGATACAATAAGAAGACAGCAATCTGCATCCTGGAAGACAGGGAGCCCTCCCCAGGACCTGACCATGCCCGCAGCACCCTGATCTCAGACTTCCAGCCTCCAGAACTGGGAGAAATAAATGTTCATTGTTTGTAAGCCACCCAGTCTATGGCACTCTGTTTTTGTCAGCCTGACTCAGATGAGACATAGGCAGTTCTAGAGTGGAGACAAGGCACCACCTCCAGGAGCAGCACAGCACACTGCCGAGCCAAGCTCTGGAATGGCCCCACGGCCAATGGATATGGCTGCCTCTGCAGCCTCCCAGATGGTGGCAAGAAGAAGATAAGCAGGCTGAGGTCGCTACAATTAGGTGGAGGCAAGGGAGGTGGAAACAGGAACCATGTGAGCCCATGAATGGCTCTATGGCAGCCAGGAGGACAGTTTGTAGGGAAGAGCCATCGGGTTCTATCCAGCTGTAAATCCCCATCAACCTGGAATGAGCCTGAAGAGACTTAGCAAAACCGAGCAGAGCTGGGAGAGAGATAAATATACCAGGGGATAGAATCAGAATCCAAATGTGAGTGTCCATAGAGATTGTCATAATCGCACACAATGAAGTCTAAAATGTGGATGAACATACAGCTCCTCACTTGCATGTAAAAATCAGGGCTCAACCCTAGGAAGGGAATTGGAGGAAGAATGTGATTTCTTACAAAGAGGATGCATGCAAAAGACTCAGGTTCTGAAGTGAACTGAAAACCTCATCATGCCATTTCCTACTTAAAAGGGCTTGGCAACAGTGAAAGGCAGAACCCTGGCCTCGACTCACAGGCCCTCTCAAGACCAGGCCGGCTCCAGCATGTGGCCTCCTCCTAACCTCCTCTGCCCTTGCTCTCTCATCCAGTCCCTCCTATCCAGGACATTCAGTCATTCACTGGCACACCACACCCTTCCTCGCCTTCGGGTTTTGGATGTGCTGTTCTTCTCTAGGTGCACTTGCCACACCCCCTTCCCACTCCTGCTCTACCTGGTGAGCACCTGTGCAGCCTGTAGGGCTCGACTTCAATGCTTCTTCCTCGGGGGCTTCTCCCCACAACAGAACTAGATATGAACCCATAGCCTATGTATTAATAGAATCCCA
Organism: Nomascus leucogenys; assembly: GCF_006542625.1. Lineage (NCBI taxonomy): Eukaryota > Metazoa > Chordata > Mammalia > Primates > Hylobatidae > Nomascus > Nomascus leucogenys. The sequence goes on from NC_044386.1 coordinate 116,904,983, forward strand.
TCACTGCCTGGCCTCACCTTTCCTAACACAGTGATTCCTCCATCCAAGTGGATCTTCCTCGTCACACTGTGAACTCTGTGCAGGTAAGGGCCACATCTATCTTGCCCACCGTGCTATCCCTAGTGCCCAGTACATCATAGGACCCAATTAATAGTGAATAGAAATCAACACCGATGGTTAGTGTGATGTAGCTGCCAAAGAAGTCAAAATGGTCTTGAGATGCATTAATAGAGCTAATTAAACTAAAGAGCTTCTGCACAGCAAAAGAAACTACCATCGGAGTGAACAGGCAACCTACAGAATGGGAGAAAATTTTTGCAATCCACTCATCTGACAAAGGGCTAATATCCAGAATCTACAATGAACTCAAACAAATTTACAGGAAAAAAAACAAACAACCCCATCAAAAAGTGGGCAAAGGATATGAACAGACACTTCTCTAAAGAAGACATTTAGGCAGCCAAAAGACACATGAAAAAACACTCATCATCACTGGCCATCAGAGAAATACAAATCAAAACCACAATGAGATACCATCTTACACCAGTTAGAATGGCCATCATTAAAAAGTCAGGAAACAACAGCTGCTGGAGAGGATATGGAGAAATAAGAACACTTTTAAACTGTTGGTGGGACTGTAAACTAGTTCAACCATTGTGGAAGTCAGTGTGGAGATTCCTCAGGGATCTAGAACTAGAAATACCATTTGACCCAGCCATCCCATCACTGGGTATATACCCAAAGGATTATAAATCATGCTGCTATAAAGACACATGCACACGTATGTTTATTGCAGCACTATTCACAATAGCAAAGACTTGGAACCAAGCCAAATGTCCAACAATGATAGACTGCATTAAGAAAATGTGGCACATATACACCATGGAATACTATGCAGCCATAAAAAAGGATGAGTTCATGTCCTTTGTAGGGACATGGATGAAGCTGGAAACCATCATTCTCAGCAAACTATTGCAAGGACAAAAAACCAAACACCGCATGTTCTAATTCGTAGGTGAGAATTGAACAATGAGAACACCTGGGCACAGGAAGGAGAACATCACACACCAGGGCCTGTTTTGGGGTGGGGGGGAGGGAGGAGGAGGGAGGGAGAGCATTGGGAGATATACCTATGTTAAATGACGAGTTAATGGGTGCAGCACACCAACATGGTACATGTAAACATATGTAACAAACCTGCACATTGTGCACATGTACCCTAAAACAAAGTATAATAAAAAAAAGAAGAAAAAAAATATAGAGGCATATATTCTATGACAAAAGAAGTGACAGACATTTCCTTTGTGTGCCAGTCAGATCACATAGCAGGGCTCATGTTGAGTGCTACGTCAAGATGATGGCTAAGGTAGGAAAGAACTAAAACCATGCCCCCAATTCCCAGGAACCCAGTTAAAGGAACCGAGCACATTTAGGCTAGAAACAAGACAGGGAAAGTATGACTGTGGATGCAAGTATCTGCAGAGCTCTTCTGTGACAAGGGAGATGTCTGATCTGCAGAGAGAAGGTGGTAGCATGACACCTGCTCAGGTCCCCTGTCACTGGAAATGTTCAACCTGACTTTTTCCAGCCATTTGACAAGGGTCCCAGTGCTGGCTGGACTGTAAGACCTTTTCTTTCTCTTCCCTCTAGGAGGGCCTACGCATCTCCACACTTGCTCTCGGCCTCCTTGGCTGGAGGAGAATATGGGACCCAGTTTCTCTGCAACATTCTCTGAGCTTATGCACCTGGTAGGCAATGAGTGGGCGCTTATAATCTACTAAGCTAAAATAGCAACTGGCCACCCAAAATCATTCTCACACTTAAAGGAACACTTCTTAAAATGGCCCATTTGTATCTGGTTTCTGGGAATTGATATCTCTGAGAGAAAATGAACAATTGAAATTCAAATTACTAATGAAAAAATGCATCCATGCACATGGCATTATGTTGCAGGAAAATGGCTCTGTCTCTGTTACCTTTCGGCCTATGAGGGTTTGGACTCATGGCATTATCCTCAGGACCCTGTTCAGGCACAGCTTCCAGGGCTTAGAAGTCAGAGGACTGAAGGCAGAAGCTAAAGAACACTCCCGTTTTCAAATCCCCCGAAATCTCTCTGCGGCTTCTCTCGCCACTTTTGCGTAAAAGGTTGGGAGTGCTAAAAATCACATTTGAATTTCAGAATCGCGTTCCCTACCAGAAATCCAGGCTATTTCTCTCCCAGAAACATCAGCCTGCATTGAAAGCCTGGCAATTTGCTGGCCAGACTCCCTATTAGCTTTGCCTTAAAGCCTGCATGCGAGGCCACCCTTCCTAAAAGTCCACACACCTGACCCTGGATATTTTCTTGCTGTCTCCTCTCTCGCTGAAGTGTTAAAAGGGTACACCCTACTCTAAGATCCATTTCTCTCTCCCCCCACCAAGTACTTTCCTCCCCATTTGTAATAGCCCCTAATATGCACCTCCATTCGATTTTCCTTACCCAGCTTGAAATCCTCTCATTCTAATTACCGTTCCAGTTTTCTTATATTTCTCCCTCGAGATGTCTCAATTAGTGTACTTTTTCATGCCGCCTGTCACCTCTGAGCTGCAAGGTGGGTCTAACTCCAACCGAAACCACGCAGAAAATAAATGAGGAGCCATTCTGGGCAGCCGGGCCGAAGGTGGGGTTACTTTACAAACTAGCGCACCTTTAATTGATGATAAATGGACAGGAAAGTAGCCTTATGAATACAGCAGCCCTGATGTGGTTGGCATGCGGCGTCCTTTCATTACTCAAAGGTACAGAGGAAGCAGGCCGCGTTCAGTTCTGGGTGAGGAACTTCCATTCAGAGAGAGAGAGAGAGAGAGAGACAGAGAGAGACTGCAACACGGCTAATTAACATAGTTCTGGTCAAAGTCGGAAATTAACTCGCCTCTTTAAGACCACAGCTAAAAATGCCATTTGTCTTCTCTGTAATTACACTTATAGGTAATTATACCCATAGACTACAGCAAGTCAAATGAAGGTAGGGCTTTCTCTCCCTATCACATAACTCTTTTCATTCCACCCCTGTCAAAAGACTAAACAAAAATAAAGGTGTCTGCCACCGAATATTTTTTCATTAATGAGTGCTTTGTTGTCTTAAGGCTTCTCTGGAAAGCTGCAATTGTGTGGTGTTTATTCCTTTGCTCCCCTGGGAATCCAGAGTCCTTACCTGAAACTCTCAGAATTTAGAAACACACAGAAGGCAAGTTGGACTTTAAAAAGCACTTTCCAGCCACCAACATCAGCTTTGGTCTCTCAAGGAAGGTATAAGGACCAGGAAAATCACCTTCCCCTTTTCTCCTTGCCCCTTCAGTCTTCAGATCTATCACATCCTGTCTAATGCAAATCAGCCCACACTTCCTTCCCATCACCTTAACTCTCTTATTTGACTAGTATCTTTCTAAGGACCTTTTGGGGGCCAAATAACTAAGAACGTGCACACAGGGAAGTGGCCTTTAACCCCACGCTGGCCGGCAATAAGTATGTGTCCCTTCTATCCCAGACACAAGCACGGGAGCCAGGGATATGGCTAGCCAGTTCCCACTCTCCCCATGCCACTGGGCAGAGGACAGGAGAGCTCCATTAGAATTCAACTGTTGAGTCAGGAGTTCGAGACCAGCCTGACCAATATGGTGAAACCCCGTCTGTACTAAAAATACAAAAAAAATTATCCAAGCGTGGTGGCACATGCCTGGTAATCCAAGCTACTTGGGAGGCTGAGGCAGGAGAATCACTAGAACCCAGGAAGCAGAGGTTCAGTGCAGAGTGGATCTGTGTTTTCTCAATGATGATGCAATTTCTGTGACCCTGGAGATGCATCACATTCCCCACTAGTGGAACCTTCTGACTGTTGCTAGTATAGTTTGTCTGTGTCTCCACCCAAATCTCATCTTGAACTGTAGCTCCCACAATTCTCACGTTTTGTGGGAAGTAGCCGGTGGGAGGTAACTGAATCACAAAGGCAAGTCTTTCCCATGCTGCTGTTGGGATAGTGAGTAAGTCTCATAAGATATGATGGGTTTATAAAGGGGAGTTCCCCTGAACAAGCTCTCTCTCTCGTCTGCCACCATGTAAGACGTGCCTTTCACCTTCCACCATGATTGTGAGGCCTCCCCAGCCACATGGAACTGTGCGTCCACTAAACCTCTTTTTCTTTATAAATTACTCAATCTCGGGTATGTCTTTAACAGCAGCCAAAAAAAAATGGACTCCTACAGTTGGCTTAGTGAGAAAGGCAGCCTGAGTCTGGGAGTGCTCAGCAGGTCCCACCTTCAGGGAGGCACTCCAAGGAGTTACCAAGGGGCTGCTCAATGCCAGGGGAGACCCCCCCATTCCCCCAGATGACCAGCACAGAAAATGAAGAAGCAGGAGGCATAGCCCTTCTCTATAACCCTCCCTGTGCCCTGGGTACCTTGGCCCGGGTGCCTCAGCCATGAAGGTGGGCTTCACTGCCTGCAATGCTGGGACTGCAGTCTGGGGTGGGAGAGGAGAATCATCCAGGCCTGGAATGCTCAGGTCATAGAACTGGCTCGTCCTAGCCACTTAGGTCTTCATTCAAATGTCACCCTCTTCCAATCCTCACTTTCCTGTCACATGACCCTGTCCTGTTCTGTATGGCACTCATTTTGCTCTGATATTATCTTAGTTATTCGTCTCTGTTATTCCTCACTATTTCCAATGCTTAGCACACAGTAGGGGCTCACATGTTTACCTATCACTGTCTTCTGAAAATTAGATGGTCTCTAGCCGCAAGGCCTCTGCCCCTGTGACTTTCTCTGTCTGGCCTGCTGTTGTTTCCCATGCCCACTCAAGAGACTTCTATTCATCCTTCAAAACCCCGATCAAGCTTTACTCCCCAGGGACACTCCGTTCAAGCAGGAATCTTACTGTCCCCTCCACAGTCTCCTATCCCTTTATCTACATCTGACTTGTAACCCTTCAAACACGGTATGGAAACTTTCCATTTTAAGTCTCTCCTTAAATAGACGATAAACTTTTTGTCAGGCCAGTGTGTCTTATCTGGTGTCCCCCGAGACAGCAGCAGCCACAATGCAAGTGCTCTGTAAATGTTTGTGGAAGGTGTTAATGGATGAAAAAGACTAGGAAGTTATCTCTTCCTGAATGCAGAGTGCTAGGGACATTATTATTTTCCACATCTCATGAATAAGGAACGGTGACGTGGTGATGTGGTTACCATCTGGAATCCTGCAATGTTTAAACGAACAATCATTGCCTTAGAAAGCTCACTCCTCTTAAAGGGTTCTCTGTGCCCGACCTATGGTTTCCTTTACATAGTGCAGATCTTTTCTTTGTGGGTGATACAAAGGAACACTTCAACTTCAGCCTGGTGGAATTTTCAGATTCCAAATTAAGAAAGTGTTAAAATGCAAAAGATCCATTACATCCTTCCTGAAGACACTCTTTCTCATCCAATATACTTCCTGAGGAAGTTACCAACATCTCATTACTTGCAGGACTCAAGAAGTCTAGTAGAAAGAGTGTGGGATTTGAAACAAGGCAGATTTGTGTTTAAAGGTCCTACCCAGATGACTTTGGGCAAGTCGCTTAACCTCTCTGAGCCTCAGTTTGTCACCTGTACAATGGGAATGATAATACCCACATCAAAGTTTCGTTGTGAAGACTGAATACTACATGCTCTAATCTAGAAGTATCCAACACAGAGTCAGAAGCCTGAGTGATCAGTAAAAGTCAGTTCTTTTTGCTTGCCTTCCTATGTTGTCCTTGTTTTTCTTCCTGAAAAGAGAGAATGCCTAGAGCAGGGTTTTCCAGCCCCAGCACTATTGACATTTTGAGCCTGATCATTCCTTGTTGTGGGGGGCTGTTCTGCAGATTTTAGGATGTTTAGCAGCATCCCTGGCCTCTACACACAAGAAGTCACCAGCACCCCCCACCCAGTGACGACAATCCCAAAAATGTCCAGACATTGTCAATTGCCCTTGGAGATAAAATTGCACCCAGTAGAGAATCAGTGGCCTAGGGTTCTACAACTGGAATGTCACCTAGTAAGGAAAGTTGCTTGCTTTTCCTGCAGGACAGAGTCCATGCCCATCAGGAGGCTGACCTTCAGGACAAGAGAGGATGCATTCTTAGCCACAGCTGTCAATGGCAGCCTGATTCTTTCACGTTGAAGACCGGATCACTGCATCTTATAGCAATCAACATTCCCAGCACATGACGATTTGGTCAACTTTTAACTGAGCATCTACTAAGTACCAGGCCTCTGTGCTAGGCGCTGGGGGGGACAACAGTGAGTAAATACCTGCCTACATAGAGCGTATTCTCTAGTGGAGGCCACAAACAATACCCAATGGATAGAAAATTTCAAGAAGAGGGAAGTGATATGAAGACCACTAAAGAAGGGGTAGGGAGACTTTAGATGGTGAAAGATGGTCATTTCTATAGGACCACACCTGACTTCTCCCTGCTGTAAGTCAGGACAGTGGCAGAGATGTGCACCCCTAGAGATGGATGCATTTTGCTAATGACAGAAGACCCCCCTACTCACAACCAGTAATGTCATCTGAGACACAGCCAGGAAGGCCCTGCATAGCAATAAAAGTCTTCATTGCTCCCATCCCCACCCTGAAACATGTTAGTGGCACCAAGATGTCAAATGTCTTAGAAAAAATAACTTAAAAAACACTAGAGTCCATGAACATTGACCTGTCCTAGTTCATTTACTATAAAGAACGTCATTAGTCATAGCAATGCTGTTTTGTTTTGTTTTCTTTTGCTGCTTTGTGGTTTTTTTTTTTTGGTTTGTTTGTTTGTTTGAGACAGAGTCTTGCTCTGTTGCCCAGGCTGGAGTGCAGTGGCGTGATCTCGGCTCACTGCAAGCTCCGCCTCCTGGGTTCACGCCATTTTCCTGCCTCAGCCTCCCGAGTAGCTGGGACTACAGGTGCCCGCCACCATGCCCAGCTAATTTTTTGTATTTTTAGTAAAGATGGGGTTTCACCGGGTTAGCCAGGATAGTCTCAATCTCCTGACCTTGTGATCTGTCCACCGTGGCCTCCCAAGTGCTGGGATTACAGGCGTGAGCCACCTCGCCCAGCCAGTTTTGTTTTAAAGAAGTGGAATTAATGGTTGGGCTGCTTTTGAGCTATAGAACAAATGTACTATAACTTTATTATTAAAATGTCTACAAGGAGCATTATTTCTTATAATCAAAAAGTCTCATAAACTTTCCTTGAAGTAGGGGTACCACCATGCCCAGTTTGATCTTGATTTAATAATCAGGGTTTCTCACTGATGGAGAAGGTTGTCCCAGGAGGGAGGTGACTTCAGACAGAGATCTGTAATATTCAAGCATACAACATAGGCATGGAATTATTAAAGCTTGAGTTATTGCGTCCAATCCCATGGAGCAGGTAGTGTGAAATGGCTGGCACTTTAAAAAGTCTTTTTTTATCTGAAAGACTCTACCTTCTCCTTTTGAAACAAACACAATTACAACTTATGGTCTAAATGCCTAATTTGAAAATGAATGACGCTAGAGCCAAGCAGCCCTCACAGACAGTCCATTGTGCAGGTACACGGCTGCAGGACCCTCCAAAGGAGACAGTCCCACATATCAGCTCTCCTTGGTACAGGATCCCAACAGGGAAAAGGCCTACCTTAACATCTCTAAACTGAGAGCAATCTTATGTGTTTTTCTTATGAAATAGTGTGGCTCCATGCGAACAGTAGCCATTGCACTCAGAACAATTGTCACTTAATGTCCTTCCACTCAACTGCAGGGTAGCATCCTCTTTCACAACATAGTCTAATGGCCAAAAAAGCACTCTGCAATACAGAAGGAATAAGAGGTCGGGGGCAGTGGCTCACGCCTGTAATCCCAGCATTTTGGGAGGCTGAGGAGGCGGATCACGAGGTCAGGAGATCGAGACCATCCTGGCTAACATGGTGAAACCCGTCTCTACTAAAAAATACAAAAAAATTAGCCGGGTGTGGTGGCGGGAGCCTGTAGTCCCAGCTACTCGGGAGGCTAAGACAGGAGAATGGCATGAACCCAGGAGGTGGAGCTTGCAGTGAGTGGAGATCGTGCCACTGCACTCCAGCCTGGGTGACAGAGCGAGACTCTGTCTCCAAAAAAAAAAAAAAAAAAAAAAAAAAAGAAGAAGGCAGAAGAAGGAGAACAAAACATCTGAAACATCTGCAATGTTTAACTTCTCCTGCTTTTCTGTGCAAGACCAAGGCATTGTGGCTATGTCCTGGGACTGTGGGGCTCCTGATATCAAACGTAAGTGGTGGCAGGTCCAGGGACATCTAGGCTGGTGGTGGTCAGGGGCTTTCTACTCCTCCCCCGACCAAACACAGCCTCCAAGAACACTGTTAAGCTCACAGAGCCACGTGTCAGCAGCCTCCCAACTCTTCTCCTCTGCCCCCAGCCTCTGCCAAAGCCACTGCTCCTCTGGACCTGAGTGGGAACCTATGGGTCCTTTGGGGCCATCGGAATTCAGAGGCTCAGAATCTCATTCTCTGATGCCTGTACAGCTTCCCAGCTTCTAGTCTGCATGGGACTGTTAAGAGCACAATTATTTTAAGAAATGTTATCCCGATGTACTTCACAGGAAAATATCGGTACAAATTATGTCGAGCTTTGCAAATGTTGCTGGCAGAGAGAAAGAAAACTCAATTCTTTTTGTTATTGCTTCCCATTTACCTCTTTTCCCACCCTGTTTTTAACTTGTGGCCTAAAAGAAACTAAAATGAGCCCACTTTTTAAGGTTGCTCAGTTGTGATGAAAATTTCTTGCCATTCGTTGCTTTTTAAAAATTTTTTTGCCTGATTTGGTCATTCCTTTAGCTTGATCCATAGTAATACATTTCTGCTTACGACTTCTAGCTTACTTTTTGTTTTTCAAAGAAGATTCGCCCAGGAGCTTTCTCAGTCACTCTGCATCTGGCAGAGATCAACTGTCCCTCTGAGTCCTGCCCAAAGCATTTCGCTCCTGGAGCCGCAGGCTGTTCTGCCTCACATGCCAGCGAGTCATGTCCCGGTCTGTCTCCCCACCAAATTGGGAGACCTTTGAGGGTCTCCCAGTTCCCTCTGGATTCTCAGTGCACAGGGCAGGGCCTGATATGCAGAAAGGTCTCAAAAGCAGCCAAATGAACAACTGATCTGACATGGTTTGGCTGTGTCCCCACCTAAATCTCATCTTGAATTGTAGCTCCCATAAGTTCCACGAATTGTGGGAGGGAACAGGTGGGAGACGATTGAATCATGGGGTGGTTTCTCCCATATTGGTCTCATGGTAGTGAATAAGTCTCACCAGAGCTGATGATTCTATAAGGGGTTTCCCCTTTTGCTTGGCTCTCATTCTCTCTTGCCTGCTGCCATGTAAGACGTGCTTTCACCTTCCACCATGATTGTGAGGCCTCCCCAGCCACATGGAACTGTGAGTCCATTAAACCTCTTTTTCTTTGTAAATTATCCAGTCTTGAGTAGGTCTTTATCAGCAGCGTGAAAACCGACTAATACATGATCAAACAAGGGAGCCCTTGAATTTCTTATTTCAAATAATTGACAATGCAGTGGAAGCCATTTTGCTAAAAATAGCAATATCAACGAAAGTCTCTTCCTTAATTAAAAGGAGCAAAGTGAGATTCTTGCCACCAGATGCGATAGGGTGAGGGGCTGCCCAGTGGGAATAATTCTAAACACTTGTCTCAACCTGGAAGTTGCTGCAACCAGAGGGTTTCCTCCTTTCCAGGGGGCCCTCTGAGTCCATCACCTGAATGCAGAGGCACAAGCGGAAGCTCCAGTTCCTGCTCTCTAAATGTTGGGCCACACAGACTCAGTAGGAATCAGGACCCAAGTACCAAAACCTACACCTAACCCTAGCCTGAACTGCTAACCCTGTCTCCTAAAAGCCTCAAGGTTCAGTGGAAAATATAAGATCTTGGGAGTGAAGCAGATGCAGGTTCAAATTCTAAGTCAACCACTTACTGGAAGTGTGGTCCCGGACAAGTTACTAACTTCTTGGTGCCTCAGCTTCCTCATCTGTAGAATGGGGTGATAATGCAGGGCCTACCTTTCAAGATGTTCCCAAGGATTGAATATACTGTCACTCTTGCCTGGCATAATGTCCACTTCCATCCCTGGAGAAGGTAGCTGGGGCGAATTTTAAAGGCTGAGTGTGAGGAAGGCAGACCAAAGGGAGAGGTTTGCTTCAGCAGCCCTGCCAAGGCTTCCAGAGCAGCCGGTTCCACACCAGTTCTGGGATGCAGGTGAGCAGAGGGGCCCTCCCTCCCGGGACCTGGCTCAGAGAAGACACTTGGTAGACACGTGGTCATTGCGTGATCCTCCTCCCGCTCACAGTCCAGCAGGGAAGACAGACAAGTGAGGGTATCTAACAGGGCGCCATGAGGGAGTGAAGGAGGACAAGCCACCCCGGTGCTTCCTGGGGTTCCTTAGAGCCACCAAGTGACTTGTTTTCCAGCCCAGTAAATGCATCTCTGTCATACAGCTCAGGGTAGAGCTGTAATCACAACTACAAATTTGAAACCAGTCCATTCATTTCATCATCTTGGTCAAAGCTCCTTGCCAAACTAAATCTGTATAAGAATCTATATAAATATTGAGGTCATTAAAACTGACCATATTTTTTGCCCAGTAATGTTACTTATGGGAATTTACTTAGACAAAACAATCAGCGATTCACTGAGAGGTAGGTACATAAAACTGGCCTTCATCTCAGCATTATTTATAAAATGAACCAGCAACACATGGAAACAGCATAGATGCCTGAGGTTAGGAGATGGATTTTAAAAATATCCCAGTGTACCTCTGTATGAAAGAACACCATGCAGTCATCAAACACTTATTTATAATAACATTATATAAAGTTACATGACAAAGCAGATTGCAAATCAGCATATAGCATATGATCTCCAATTTGCGTAAATACATATAAAAATATGTGATATTTGCATGCATTTTCAGAGAAATAAAACACATTAATAGTGGTTTCCCCCAAAGGAAATAGAGTTTCCTGGATAAATATACAGGTTTTAGGCCAGGCGCAGTGGCTCACGCCTGTAATCCTAGCAGTGTGGGAGGCCAACCCAGGAGGATCACCTGAGGTCAGGAGTTTGAGACCAGCTTAGCCAACATGGTAAAACCCCATCTCTACAAAAATACAAAAATTTGCCGGGTGTGGTGGCAGGCAACTGTAGTCCCAGCTACTCGGGAGGCTGCGGCATGAGAATCATTTGAGCCCAGGAGGTGGAGTTTGCAGTGAGCTGAGATCATGCCACTGCGTTCCAGCCTGGGCAACAGAACAACACTCCATCTCAAAAAAAAAAAAATGCAGGTTTTAGAACTAAACTGCCAAGGTCGAACCCTGACTCCACCACCTCCAAGTGTGTTGACACTGGCGAAGTTATTTAACTTCCCACTTCCCAGTGCCTCAGTTTCCCCATATTAAGCATGCAGCTGCCAGCTCTTCCTACTTCCTAGAGGGTTTAATTAGCGTGCTAACAGAGGAGTGGCTCTAGATAGTGGCTGGGAAGCAGTTAGCACTTGCAAACGTAATCCATTGTTATGAGTTATTATTAGTGGTGGGATTACGGGTCATTTCAATTCTCCAGTTTATTCTTCTGTATATTTTCTATAGAAAATTGACTTATAATCATGGAAACAAAATAATTTTTAATCCATTTTGGTCAATGAGATGAATTCAATGACGAGATTAGTTAGAACTACTTTGCCATAATTGACACAACATCTGCTATTTCTAGAACTAAATCAAATAAAATACAGTCAACTCTCGATTCTGCATGAAGCACGTTCATTTATCTGCGGCTGCTCCTGCACTCCTGTTTTTACGGGCCTCATTAAGCACTGGATATAACATCATATGTTACAGCTCTATCTTGCGTCTGTTTACTTCCTCTCCCACAGCCAGCAGCTCAGCAAGAGCCTTGTAAACCAATTCTCCTAATGATCTATCCAGTCGGGGAAGGTGCAAATCAGTGATATGGGAGCTTAGAGGAGAAGCCAGCAGCTCTACCTCAGAGAGGGGATGCTGCCACGCCTGTTGGCACAGTTGGAGGGATGGCTAACTGTGGGGCTGAGGTCTAATGTGGGCCCTCTCTGGGCACCTCAATCTTCTATGTCAGAGTCATCCAGGGCCCATGTCCACCTGGCCATATATAACAGTGGCTGGAGGAGGGGAGGGTCTTTAACACAATCCCGTGTGAAGATAAGAGACTGATGGAGAATGGGTGACCCCACAAACCATGAAGAGCGTTGACCCTTTTATAACACATGCATTTTCACAACACATATATTCAAATGTGCAATCTCCAGTGGGTTTCTGGTATCAAGTCTCCATCCCCTCCATTAAATACACAGTTCTCTGCCTTTGTCGCAGACCTGGATGGGGCGTCGCTTGTCATTTTGAGCCCACGTTGCCAGATTTTCAGTCTTCATATCACCCAAAGTCAACAATCCCAGCCAGGTGCTGTGGTTCACGCCTGTAATCCCAGCGCCTCAGGAAGCCGAGGCAGGTGGATCACCTGAGGTCAGGAGTTCGAGACTAGCCTGGCCAACATAGTAAAACCCCGTCTCTACTAAAAATACAAAAAAATAGCCTGGCACGGTGGCAGACACGTGTAATCCCAGCTACTTGGGAGGCTGAGGCAGGAGAATCTCTTGACCTAGGAGGTGGAGGTTGCAATAAGCCAAGATTGTGCCACTGCACTCCAGTCCTGGTAGCAAGAGCGAAACTCTGTCTCAAAAAACAAAATAAAGTAAACATTGCCTCAAGAAGTTGCCAGGAGATTTTTTCCCCTCCCTTCCCAGGTTCTCTACTCCAGCATGTGCTTCCACCATGCTGCACTGCTCTGTCCATCTCTCCTGATGTAAGAGGCTGGCTCCAGATCCTGGTCAGCTAATTCCTCCCAGGGCCACCATCATTGTTCTATGTGCTGTGGGGATGGGGAGGCAGTTCAAGGTTCTGAGAGTTAGACATGCCATATTCTGCTTGACGGCACTGCAGTCACCCCTGTGTCCCTGCTTCCAGCTGAGGCAGCCTGGCTGCCCTCCCTAGCCTCCCCAGCAAGGCTTGACTGCAGCATCTCTTCTTGGCAAGCAAGAGGCAGTAGGGGGGAAAAATTCTAAGAAAAGGCATGGGCTCTGGAGACAGATAAAACTCTCTGGAAATTTGACTCTTGCATTTCATAATTGGTCCTTCATACTAAACAGGTTGTTTGATAAAAGGAAAATTATTCAACCTCAGTTTTCTCAACAAATGGAAATAGTAATAATGACACCAATGTCTTTGGAACGCATGAAATAATGCATGTGAAACCCAGGGCCTGGCCCATTGTGTGCACTTCAAAAAGTTTTATTTTTCTTTTGATCTCTCTTCTAGGCAGCATTTCATCATGATGTTTCATCTGAAAGTTTATTTGTTATGAATTATTTGACTGCAAATAACATATAACCTACCAGTGGCTTAAACGTTTAGGGATTTATTTTTCCTCATAATAAAAAGTCTGGAGGCAAGTTGCTTCTGGGGTTGGCTTACCCTGTTTGAGCAAGGATCTCTCCTATTCTCTCAGCCTCATCCTCATCGTTGCAAGATAGCTGCATGAGTTCCAGGCATCACATCTACATCCAAAGCAAGAGGAAGAGAAAAGTGGGTGGTGATCTTCTACATCTATTTTTAACAGGAAAATAAAGGATGAAAAAAGCTTTTCCAGAAACACCCGAGTGGACTTTTCCTTATACTTACATCATATTGACTAGCACTGTGTCACATGGCCACCCCTGCATTAAGAGACACTAAGACATCGTGTACTGATTTCGTTTCTTCAGTCTCTAGCAGAAGGTGGAAAGAGAGAGGAGGGCTTGGAATTGCTGTTAGCCCAGGCAATCTGCAGAGTCTTCCCAGAGGACTGGAAATTTCCAAATTAGAACTACCCATAGGTAAGTGCTAGGCAGGTGGCTGACACCTGTAATCCCAGCACTTTGGGAGGCTGAGGTGGGTGGATCACCTGACGTCAGGAGTTCGAGACCAGCCTGACCAATATCGTGAAACCCTGTCTCTACTAAAAATGCAAAAATTAGCCAGGCGGGGTGGCATGTGCCTGTAGTCTCAGCTATTTGGGAAGCTGAGACAGGTGAATTGCTTGAACTCGGGAGGCAGAGGTTGCAGTGAGCTGAGATTGAGCCACTGGACTCCAGCCTAGGCAACAGAGCGAGACTCCATCTCAAAAACAAACAAACAAACAAAAAAAAAGCTACCCATGGGTAAATGTTATGTTTAAAATAATAATAAACACATAAGAAACATATTTTGAAGCACATATGGTTTACCACCTATCACGTGTGGCTCTGTCTTGCCTTGGTTTCTAGCAGAAGTTCTCCAGCTTGGATGCACATTAGAATCTCCTGGGGCGCTTGTAAAAAACACCAAGGCCCGGGTCCCTTCCTCAGAGCAAGGAAAACCTCCAGGGTTGGGGCAGGGCCATTGACTCAGAGTGAAGATCCGGGACCACTAGGTTGGTGTCCACGGAGAGTTGGTATGCACACCGCTAGAGGGCGCAAGAGATCATTCGGCCCCGAGGAGTCCTTGGTCGAGGCACCTGCAAAGTCACCCAGCCCTCTGGCGGCTTCCCGTTTACCCAGGGCCAGCACCGAGGGCATAAAGGGCGTTCTAACCTACATAACAGAACACATTGCGTTGCCATTCTGTACTTTTGGTAATTAGGTAAACTACGCCAAGAGAGGCCCAGAAACCCGCCCAAAATGAGCTGGAGCATCAGCAGGGGTTCCAAATGGCAGGCGTCTTCTCCCCTCTGTCCCACAAAGAACAGTCCGTCCCCTGGGCTGGGAGCTGGGCCCGGAGCCCCTGGCAGCCCGCCCGGCCGTGCTCGCTACGCCCCCGGGCTGCGTTCATCAAGCGCAACTCCAGGCGTGCGCCGCAACCGTGCAGGGCAACCGGGGGCTCCCCCGTCGAACCCGCCTTCACTTACATCTTTCTCATCGCCCTTCAGGGGCTGCTAGTTTGCTAATGCTGCCAGGAATCTCTCCTCCCAGTTTTCTAGCTGCCGTTCTAGCGAGCAGAGAGAGAGCCTCGGTGGTAATAAGCCTCGCAGAGAACACAGCACTAATTCTAATGCACAGGCAGTTCCACTTACCGTTTATGTGAAGCCACAAAGCCAGCGTGAGAACACCTAATTACCGCGTGAATTAGTAAAAAAAACAGATGCGAGGTTTACAAAAGTGTCTGCCAGTGTCTAGTAAATGGCCACAATTGATAGAGATGCTCCAAAGGCCTGCTGGGGGCAGAGGCTGGCTCAGGCACAGCCCCAACCCAAAAAGCGCCGTCAACAGTTGCTGGCACCCCCAGAGCGTGCCCCCGGTTCCCTTAGGTGAAAGAGCTGGGAAATCGTCTATGAGCAGCCACTTAATAGTCTTGTACTCATGAACCGCAATTATCCACAACAAGCGCCACCCACAGACTCTGTGGGAATGTGTTCGTGGTTAATCAATTCGATTGATCACTGTTTATTAAGTAAAAACCTGCTTTCTGAACAGTTCCTCCCTAAATGGTGTTTTTGCAGGCTGCTAGAAAACAAAAGACTAATTGGGGCTCCTAATTTAAATCCAAGCGTGCACATTAGCAGCAGGGGTGTGGGCATGATGAACCCTCAGTCCCCCAGAGTGGCCACACTAAAGCTGACATACTCCCATTATAAAGACCTCCCAATCCCTGCTTTAATTTCTCCGATCAAGAAGCCACGGTGACCAGGTCAGATGAGGACATCAGGAAGGAAGGCCACTGATAATATGGATTATGAGAATATTTGAGTCCCATCGGTGCCGTTAAATTGATCGGCTCCATTCAGCACCTTGTGAACCGAGATGGGAAATCGATGGTTGGACGGGCTAGGTGCGGAGATAAGTGACCATAGCGTATTTTTGTTATCTCCTTACAGAGAGTAATGATCTCAACCACCTTGAGTGCTCTAAATCTACGCAAAATACAACAGAAAATCCAACACAGGGGAGGTCAGGGTGATTGTGCGATTGTGCTGTAATCCAGAGAGGGAGGGATCTGGCTGGTCTAGGGCTAAAATCTTCCTAAATGTGGCCACACCGGCATGTCAGGGATTGGACCCAGGAGCAGCACAGCAGCTCCACTTTATCCACACCAGCTCTCCATCTGCTGCAAGTGCTGGGGGCTAAGCAGAACGGCAAGGAGACTGCCCTCCACCCGAACTGACGCTGCCAGTGTCAAGGCACTTCTACCACGTGAGCTGAGCCCGCCCTCCAAAGAAGAGAGCTTTGCATCTCCTGTGTATCACCTGCCTCTGCTACAAAATTCCCATCCATGCCTCAGGAAGATATTGCAGAGAGTGACAACCTCCCACTATTCCCGTTATTTTTCATTGTTTGATATTCAGGTCTTTTGTGCCTGCCCAGCTCAGGAATTCCACTCTCCCTAAACGAAGAGACCATGAAGACGCCTCATAACTCCCATCTATCACAGACAAAAATACCAAAGATTAGGAACCAGTAAAGAAATAAAACACACATTTTTGTATGCAATTATATGTGCAATTACTGCATAGACAGATATCCAAACTCTCAGGAATCCAAATCAGAAATAACATTAATTACTCCGAAAGGGTAACTAGCCAAAGGAAATTGAAGTATTCTAGGGAGGCTGCACAAGGATTTTAATTCTCAATTGATAAGGCATTTGTGGGTTCCAATCCCCAATAGATGCAAATAACCCTATTTCCATACACTGGATGCAGAGTCAGTTTTATGTATCTCCAAAAACAGGAAAGAGAAACTCTGAAAATATTTGTCAATTGTTTCTGCACAACGTGCTGTGCCTGTGGTCTTTGCACGCCCACATGCAGGGTTGTGTTAAATCTGTCTCTACCTCAGTCTCAAAGAAATAAAGACCAAGTTATCACCATTTGATACCCAAGTGGCAGATGCTCTTTTCCATCTGGATAATGAACATCAAAAATCTGGAATGTAGAGAAATGTGTGTTCTTGGTTACATTGCCTGCAATGCCCCTGCTTAGCTGAGAAATATTAGGGCTCAGTAGAAACATATAAGTCACAACATCCACAATTCTGCAGGAAAGAGAGAAACTTTTAATAGGAGCAGGGCTGCATCAAAGCAACCCATAATTAGGTACAAATTTGGCTCATGGTTCAGCAATTTATACAGATTAGCTGTGCTGACCTTCTGGAGCCCCGGGGTGCTTAGTTCGCATTTGCGGTTACAGAGTGACCTCTAGTGTTAAAAGAGAAGGTTTTTTTGTTGTTTTTTTTTTTTTTAAGGATAGCATCCAAAGTTAACATCTTTTATCTATCCTTACTATTGAAAGCACGGGCTGTAACACGCCTTTGGGGAAAAGTCCCTGGGAAATCTCCGTAAGTTAATAAGATACAGATGTGACCTTTTTGTTGTATTCAAATCGCCGTTAGAGAATGTTCTAAACCTTCTGTCACGGAAATTTCCAAAGGGTTTACACAGTTCAGAGAATATCTATGTTTTTTTTTCTCTTTTTGTTATATATTGGGGTTATGTGAAATTTTATTTTTTTAAATGTATGTGCCTTGTGATGCTCTCTGGCCTATAGACAATTAAATAACTTATTATTCCCTCTTAAGGAGAATGGGCACAACATTGACCCCAAACAGAGCCTGAAGTTTTTGTCTTAATTCCTTGAAAATAAAAGTGATGGGAATCACAGCAGAAACTCTTTGGGACCAGGGCTGAGTTCACAATGACAGCTCATTCTTGGCACTGTTGGCCCTAGTTGGGACTTGGAGTGGAGTGAGCAGGAGACAGTGTTTGCTGGGCACCAGCTGAGCTGGCCAGAGCTGGTTACAGAATGCACAGGGCCCAGTGCAATGTGAAAATGCTGGGCCCCTTTTCCAAAAAGCAGGAAAGAAGGTGCCAGGAAGGGTACTAAACTATACGGATTTTTCCTTTCTCCTGCTGTCTCTCTTTTGACCTGCAGTGTTATTATTTGCTTTAATACCTGCTAGGTTTGGAAAAATTAAAAGTAAATTGATAGCATGAATCTTACCATTCATGTGCAATGCCATCTTACAATACTAATGGAAGCATTTAGCTCAAAGCATATAGTTCACATGCAGAATCACAGAAATTACAGAATTTGTATTTCATAACTTACACACAAATAGGTTTGGGGGAGGGTGGGGTTTAACCAGTACAGATGATTGCATTCAGAGGCACACAACGACACAATCACCCTGACCTTTCAATCAATCCCTTACTGGAAATGCTGCACAAAAACTAGCTTTGCTGTTTTTAATTCATTTCTGGATATGCATACATTCTACCAGCACCCTCTGCCTTTGACTTAACTGAGGATTAAGAAAGGACTGAAGGCCAGGTGCAGTGGCTCACGCCTGTAATCCTAGCACTTTGGGAAGCCAAGGCAGATGGATCACTTGAGCCCAGGTGTTGGAGACCAGCATGGGCAATATGGTGAAATCCCATCTTTAAAAATAATACAAAAAAAATTTTCTGGGTGTGCTGGCACACACCTGTAGTCCCAGCTACGTGGGAAACTGAGGTGGCAGGATTGCTTGAGCCCAGGAAGCAGAGGTTGCAGTGAGCCGAGATCGTGCCACTGCACACCAGCCTTGGTGACAGACCAAGACCCTATCTCAAAAAGAAAAAAAAGAAAAGAACGAAAAGAAAAGCTAGTTCCCCATCACACTCCGGGGACTGTTGTGGGGTGGGGGGAGGGGGGAGGGACAGCATTAGGAGATATACCTAATGCTAAATGACAAGTTAATGGGTACAGGAAATCAACATGGCACATGGATACGTATGTAACAAACCTGCACATTGTGCACATGTACCCTAAAACCTAAATTATAATAAAAAAAAAAAAAAAAGAAAAGCTAGTTCCCTTTCCTCCTGTGTCATAACTACTGGCATAAGGGGTTGACTAACTCAGAGAAACAACAGGAATGAGAAAGAATATGCTAGGCTTCCTTGGCCGATGATGTCCTTAGAATGTCATTTCCTTCTTTCCATTTCGAGTCAAATTCTAGTTTGAATGGAAAGCATGGCCCATCAGGCCCATACTTAATCAAAGATGTAACACTTGCACTCACTTTGAGTAATCTTGTCCTCGCTTTGAGTCTTTCTGAACTCCCATCATCATGGGAGCGCCAGAATCCTGTGCTCATGAGGCAAGGAATGGCAGCAAACACACATACCACGCGTTATCTCCTCTGCTCAGATGCACGCTGTATTGTCCCATTGGACTTCAGCACAAGTGTAAAGACAAAATCATGGAGTATTTAAAGATGGCAATGGCAGAGGATTCAACCATGCACAGGGCTCTTCTGAGCATGAGTCCCTGTGTGACTGCAGAGGTCAAATGCCCGTGAAGCCAGCAGGGGCTGGGGAAGCCGGCCTCCTGGCAGCCATCCCTGCAGGGGAAACTGATGCACACGGGTGCCATAGAAGCAGAGAGTGGGACATCCCTGCAGACGGAGCGGCTGGAGGAGGCTTCATGGTGGCCATCCTGTCTAGGAGGAATGAGAATGTGACTGAGACTGTTTTCCCTAGGGCAGCCCCACACGTAAAAATAAAAATCAATCTTCAAAGTTTTCATAGTGGATCCTCCAACACTTGTGAAGCAGGGGAAATGTAATCCACCGCATTTACACTTGAGGAATTAGAGACTTGGAGAGATGGGGCAATGAGTGGCATAACGGCACCCAGCCCTGGGTGAGTGGACCTCTGGGATCTCCAACCTCAACACTGCTCCCTTGTTGCACTTGGCTGCTCTGGCCTCCTTGCTTTTCTCGCAGGAGGCATGCTCCTGCCACAGCCTTGTTCCGATGCTATCCTTTCAATGAGGCACACCCTCATCAAACCAATCACAATTGCAGTTTTCCCACCCACCCCCCACCCACACCTATCTGCCTCCTTTTCTGTATTTCTGGAATAACACTTGTCACCTCCTAACCTACCATATGATTTGCTTATTACATGCATTGTGTATTGTTTGCCTCCTCCAGCTAGAATGTAGGCACCACAAGGGCAGAGCCATTTGTCTAATAAGTTCACTCCTGGATCCCAAGTCCTAGAACAGACAGCCCAGCGCTGAGCAGGCCCTCACTGGGTGTGTGTTGAATGAATGAGTGAATTGATGAAACGCACATGACAAATTACTGTCCGTGCCATCTTATAACTCTCCATCCTAGCCCCTGATACTGTTTCTTGGTCTGTCAGAATGTTCCCAACTAGAATGGAAAAGGCAGGAGTTTGGCCCTGGGGATGGCAGCCATTCCTTCTGGAGAGTTTGCTTCACCAGATTCCTATTAGCAGTGGATATGGTAGCAGTGATGGTTAATTTTATGTGTCAACTTGACTGGGCTGAGGGATGCCCAGATAGTCGATAAAACCTTATTTCAGGGTGTGCCTGTGTGGGTGTTTCTGGAAGAGATTGGCATTTGAATCAGTAGACTGAGTGAAGACGATCACCTTCCCAGGGTGGAAGGGCATCAGCCAGTCCTTTGAGGACTCAAATAGAAGAAAAAAGCAGACAAAGGGCAAATTTCCTCTCTCTCCTTGAGCTGGGACTTCCATCTTTTCACGACTTTGGACATTGGCTCTCAGACTTTCAGACTCGGACTCGGGCTTACCCCATCGGTCCCCTAGTCCTCAGGCATCTGAGTTTGGACTGGAACCACACCACCAGCTTTCCTGGGCCTCCAGCTTGCAGACAGCAGATCGTGGGACTTCCCAGCCTCCAAAATCATGTAATCCATCGATCCCTCACAGTAAATCTCTTCCTACATTTCTATATCTATAGGTATACATATAGATATATTCTATTGGTGTTTCCTGAAGAACCCTAATACAGTAACATTCATTCTATCTGAGCCATTCTCTGTTACATAGAAGCTATTAGTAATGAGAAATTAGTCTTGAATATCAGAAAGAGCTTGAGTAAAATCTGCTACTCCCTGCCAACTATGTACCTCTCTGAGCTCCCCTTTTCTCTCATTTACAAAACAGGACTGTTCTATCCCGAAAGGAGCGCGTGCGGATTAGCTGAGAGCCTGCATTCCATCTGTTTTGCTACACCCACATGACTACACTGGCTTCCAACCTAGTTAGGGGCTCTGTTGTAAATTAGAAGGGACAACGTGCCCCACCCCATGCCAGTGTGGACCTGGCGCCGTCAGCTTCACCACTGCAGGAGGAGTCAGAAGCCCATGGCCCAAAGCATGTGCTATGTTTGGCTGAGACAGTATTGTTCTGTTTTTAAATTAATCAACAGCATTTTTTAAATGAAAGGTGTTGCACCAACATGCCACTGCAGAATCTCCTAGAAAATCAGCCCGTCTGGTGACAGCAGCCTAGATTCCCACCCACAGGGCTCCAGCTGGGGCTGTGGGGAGGCACGTCCCTCAAACAGGGTGTGCCCATTTGGCTTCCCTTCTCCTCCTGTGCCCACCGAATCTGTGGGCGGCTCCTGTGGATGTTCATATTTGCTACCCCGGCTGAGTACCTCTCCAGGACAGCATTTATCGCCCCAGCCTGAATCCCCCTGTCCCTCACTCAGGTGCCCCCGTCTGCTGGCAAGCCTTCAGAGCACCCCCAACCCCTGCACCCACCTCCACCCCATCCCACAGTCCTCACTAAATCCGAGAGAGAACACTGCGGTCTACCACAGGGCATAGAGTCACCCTATGGTCCGAATGGCATCGCAGTGGATTCCACCTGAAGCGGAGGGAGGGAGAAAGAAAAGGCCAGAGAGTGCTGAGGCTCCACCACCACCAGCTTCTCCACTTGGGCCGGGCCCTGCTCACTTTCACTTGCATGGTGTCCTATCTCCATGCACTGGATACAGTCCTGATGGCGTTGCTCCCACCAAGGAGCCCTCTCGTTCTGAAGTCACCAGGCTCTGGTGGGTATGAGATCCTGCCCCTTGTCCAGATCCCTCTCCTTCCTCTTCTTTCACTTTGCTGGCTCCAAGGTGGCCCTGAGTCCTGCTTATTCCCTGGTTCCCACCCCTTTGCTGACGGCCCTTCCCTCGTACCCGGAATCTCTGCACACTCCCGCCCTCCTTGACGGATTCCCTTGCATCCACTTTGCTCCGGGCCACTCTGCACAGGGAGGAGTGTCCTGGAGAATCCAGCAGTCCTGGAAGCCTGCTCACCTCCCTGAGCCCCGCTCCACTGTCCTCTCCCAAGGCACACTCTCTCACCTCTGTCACCTCTCTCAGTGGAGTCTACCCCCCAGAAAACTTTTAAAATGTCTCCAGAATGATGTCTTTCCCTGCTTCGAGCCAACAACTCTGGTTCTTTCAAAAAGAATAAGGAACGTGCAGTTATGTAAACATTTTTTTTCAGGGAATTCTGCTTCTGCCCAGAAGTCTGTTCTGTTTCACAGCTTCAGGTGATTCCCGCCTATGGGCTGTTGGCCTTCCTCCTTCCTGGGGCAGACCTTCCACCTAGGCTGCAGATACTGTTGCATCTAAGTCAGACTCAGACTCACACACACATACATCCAGCTGTGTCTGTGTCTGTGTCTCTGTGTGTGTGTGTGCACGTGCACACATGCATGTGTGTTTTGTGGAAAGGGTTTCAGAAGGAGCCTTCTGTTCAAAACCAGTTCCTCCCAGTTGTCTCTGCCATGGAACCTCGTCATTTAAAAACATTCCCACTTTTTCTTAATCCAGTCTATCGTTGTTGGACATTTGGGTTGGTTCCAACTCTTTGCTATTGTGAATAGTGCTGCAATAAACATACGTGTGCATGTGTCTTTATAGCAGCGTGATTTATAGTCCTTTGGGTATATACCCAGTAATGGGATGGCTGGGTCAAATGGTATTTCTAGTTCTAGATACCTGAGGAATCGCCACACTGACTTCCACAATGGTTGAACTAGTTTACAGTCCCACCAACAGTGTAAAAGTGTTCCTATTTCTCCACATCCTCTCCAGCACCTGTTGTTTCCTGATTTTTTTAATGATGGCCATTCTAACTGGTGTGAGATGGTATCTCACTGTGGTTTTGATTTGCATTTCTTTGATGGCCAGTGATGATGAGCATTTCTTCATGTGTTTTTTGGCTGCATAAATGTCTTCTTTTGAGAAGTGTCTGTTCATGTCCTTTGCCCACTTTTCGCTGGATTAAGAAAATGTGGCACATATACACCATGGAATACTATGCAGCCATACAAAATGATGAGTTCTTGTCCTTTGTAGTGACATGGATGAAATTGGAAAACATCATTCTCAGTAAACTATCGCAAGGACAAAAAACCAAACACCGCATGTTCTCACTCATAGGTGGGAATTGAACAATGAGAACTCATGGACACAGGAAGGGGAACATCACACTCCGGGGACTGTTGTGGGGTGGGGGGAAGGGGGAGGGACAGCATTAGGAGATATACCTAATGCTAAATGACGAGTTAATGGGTGCAGGAAATCAACATGGCACATGGATACATATGTAACAAACCTGCACATTGTGCACATGTACCCTAAAACCTAAAGTATAATAAAAAAAAAAAAAAACATTCCCACTGTGGGGAGTAAGGTTCTTCAGGCACACTTTCCCATCCAGCAGGAGGTAGGGTCAGGACAAGCTTCCAGCATCCTCTTCCCTGGATGGCTGGAGAGAAATGCAGGCCCACAGATGGTTGGTAACCACACTGGTTTTCCAGAAAGTATTGATTTTAAGAATTCTAACCTATATTCCACCTATATCCCAGTTCTCTAAGACCCAGCGACCATATGCCCAAGCTATGAGCTCAGGAAATAGGGTCCCCTTAAACTTTAATAAGTCATTTTATCTCCCCATTTCTCACTTAAAGAGTGAAACTGTGTAGACAACACGAAGTAACAAAGATGCGTGCACTATAAAAGTTTAAAATGCCACCAAATTAGGGAACCTCAACTAGTTCTTTGTTTTATGTTAGGGAAAATGGGAAGCAACACAGCTCTCTCCTGTGAGTTTAAAATGCTGGTTAAGGCACTGCCACTGGGTCTTGCTAATCACAACAGCTGAAAATCTGCCAAAGAAGATGAAGATGAAGACAAAGAAGAAAAGGGAGGGCTGGGCACGGTGGCTCATGCCTGTAATCCCAGCACATTGGGAGGCCCAGGCAGGTGGATCACCTGAGGTCAGGAGTTCAAGATCAGCCTGGCCAACATGGTGAAACCTCGTCTCTACTAAAAATACAAAAATTAGGTGGGCATGGTGGCACACGCCTGTAGTCCCAAATGCCCAGGAGGCTGAGGCTGGAGAATTGTTTGAACCTGGGAGGCACAGGTTTCAGTGAGCTGAGATCACGCCACTGCACTCCAACCTGGGCGACAGAGCGAGACTCCATCAGAAAAAAAAAAAAAAAAAAAAAAAAGGAAGAAGAAAAAGAAGAAGGAGAAGAAGGAGGAGGAGGAGGTGGTGGAGGTGGGGGAGGAGATGGAGAAAAGGGGCAGGAGGAAGAGAAAAGGGGCCAGAGGAGGAAAAAGACATAAAAGAGAAGTAATATGCCTCCAGCCAGCTCCAACTAATGCCCACATATTGGCATGTGTTCATTCATTCTACACATATAGCAGAAATGTACCAAATTATACTTGTCCCCTGCATTTTCCCCTCACAGTTAGATTCTGAACATTTCCCTCAAGTACCCTAGTAACCTTTCCTTCATTGTTATTAATGATGGCTCTGGTTTCCCGTGATTTTCTTAACCAATCCCCTTTAGATGTCCTGTCAGTTTTTTTCCTGTTGGTTTTCTTCTTCTCCCTCTTCAAAACAGTATTATAACACTACCATGCGCATCCTTGAATATACTTATTTAGTGGTTTGTGATTAATTTCTAAATAATAGATTCCTAGAAATTGAATTGCTAGATTGAAAGGCATTAAAAGTTTTGAAATGCCTTATTTTTTTTATTGTTGAGGAGGTCATCTTGGTAACACATAAACTTAACACGTGGGTGATAAATACAGAACACAGGCGACCTCTGACACGTGGACTGGAACGACGGCAGGGACCCTCTCTCGTTACAGACCCCAAAGTAACCAGCCAAGCGCTCTGGTAATTTGACAGCTTGGAGCCAAACCACCACTGAGATTGTTTCCTGTACAGAATTCTACCACTAACTTAGCGATTTTAAAACCCAAACTCGGCTGGGCGCAGTAACTCACGCCTGTAATCACAGCACTTTGGGAGGCCAAGGCAGGCAGATCACGAGGTCAGGAGTTCGAGACCAGCCTGACCAACATGGTGAAACCCCGTCTCTACTAAAAATACAAAAAAAAAAAAAAATAAATAGCCAGGCGTGGTGGCAGGCGCCTATAGTCCCAGCTACTTGGGGGGCTGAGGCAGGAGAATCCCTTGAACCTGGGAGGCGGAGGTTGCAGTGAGCCGAGATCACACCACTGCACTCCAGCATGGCGACAGAGTGAGACTCCATCTCAAATAAATAAATAAATAAATAAAACCCAAACTGCAGGGCCAAGTGTCTGTCTGCCAATGCCATGTGAGGACCTGTGCCCCATGCTGAAATGACCTCCCCATGCCAGGGTGTAGATGGCAAATTTGATTTTGGAATGGGGTAGAAACATTTACAGTGAAGTAAAGAAGAAAAAGTGACATCCAAGTGTACAAAGAAGTCTCCAGAAAAGTCTACTTTTCACCTACGAAACCCCGAAGAAGCCATTACGGACCCATCACCTGCAATGTCACTGGTGATCCATTCTATCCCAAAATCCATTTGAAAGATTGACAGTCACTTGGCTTCTACTGAAGTCATCAATGCCTGTGGCACTGAGTGGTTGAGGGGCTCACAGAGAAAAAAAAGGCCGACAGATGTGACGTAATGAATGACCTCCTCCCTTATCACTCCCAGGGGAGGGATGGCAACAGGACCTTATGGCAGTGTCAGTCTTGAACTCGGGTCACAGGTTAGAAAGGGGATCCCGTTAGAAGAAGAAGTAGACCAGTTATAAGACAAGTTTCACCTGTGCATGAATGGCGTATTAGTCCATTTTCATGCTGCTGATAAAGACATACTCAAGACTGGGTAATTTATGAAGAAAAAGAGGTTTAATGTACCCACAGCTCCACACAGCTGAGGAGGCCTCACAATCATGGTGGAAGGCAAACGGCACATCTTACACGGCAGCAGACAAGAAAGAATGAGAGCCAAGTGAAAGGGGAAATCCCTTATAGAATCATCAGATCTCACAAGACTTACTACCATGAGAACATATGGGGGAAAATGCCCCCATGATTCAGTTACATCCCACCGGTTCCCTCCCACAACAGGTGAGAATTATGGGAGCTACAATTCAAGAGGAGATTTGGGTGGGGACACAGCCCATCCACATCAGATGGAGACCATCAAGGACACCTTGGTTAGTGTGTGTCTGCTCCCTCCTCCTAAAAATAACAGTAATGCCTGCCCTTCCTACCTCCTACTGACGTGTGGCCAGGAATCACTGTGAGACTGAGAAAGTGCAGCCCTTGAAGGTGAGCGCAAAGGGTTAAGCAGGTCCCCTTTGGGCTGGGGCAGCCAGGAAGATGCTTCCTGGTGACCTGAGAACATCATGACATCCCCACAAGGTTGCTATTGCCTAGTAGGGAAATCTGTTTTCAGCT
Organism: Nomascus leucogenys; assembly: GCF_006542625.1. Taxonomy (NCBI): domain Eukaryota; kingdom Metazoa; phylum Chordata; class Mammalia; order Primates; family Hylobatidae; genus Nomascus; species Nomascus leucogenys. The sequence goes on from NC_044386.1 coordinate 116,931,684, forward strand.
CAGATGTAATCCAACCACAAAGACATTGAAAACAGCCCTCCCTGCTGCAAGTAGACAGCCACAGGGTGCTCACCCTACTGTTGTTTATAATACCAAACATTCAGAAACAACCTATGCTGTCCAACAGCCCTCAGATATATACAGAATGTCCATACAGTGCGATACTCATGTATTTTAAAAATAAGAGAACGGCCTGAAAATATGCTCAAGAAGCCATGTTATGTGGAAAAAGCAGACGGCAGGTTCCTCAGGGTCTCCTGTGATGTGGACCAAAATGTTGATGCTTCTATTTCTGCTGCAAGATTCTCTCTCCTTTCAGCTCATCTGTGTTTTCTAAATTTTCAACTGTGCTTGAATGAGTAAAGAAACTTTGGCTTGTTCTCTTTGTCTTGCTTTGTGTTTAGCCTCTCGTCACCACAGTGCAGCCGAGAATTCCAGGGGCCAAAATGCTGACCAAGCAGCCGGCATGGGTCAGAACACAGAGCTGCAGCACTGGGCAGGTTATTAATAAGTAATTAGTGGCTAGCATTTCTCAGAGCACTTTGGAAGGAAGTAATGCCTCCTAGGCCGCCCCACAAAAAAGACTTCAGATGTGGAACTTTGAGCAAGTTCAAGCACAGACTTAAAAAAGAAACAGCCCAGCCCGTGAGAGCCTGCTGCAACCAGAACAGCATGAAAACAGTGGTAAAGAATCCGCAGAACCAGGGTAAGGGGAAAGACAGGGACCAGCACAAACCCTGCTTCTTTGAAGGGATGTCAGCAGTAATCGGGGAGCAAAAAGCCTTCATTAGGACTCAGTTGTATAGCACATGTGATCTATGGTAGGTGAGCACCAAATGCATTGGAGCATTGCAGATGGGGAGACAGACCTGCCTCATTAGGGCAGACGTGGCTTTCTAACCCAGAGTACATAAAACAGGCAAGAAGGACCTTCACAGACTGTTGCTTCAGCAAGAATTTTTTCTCTCTGGATATACTACAGTTTACAAAAACAATTCTTGTTAAATAAAGTACAGGTTCTACATAAATGCAGTGTTCATCTTACCTTTATTTTCTGTTTGTGGAAAGGCTTGGATTTGGCCATTGATTCTGTGTTCATTGGAACAGCAGTGTGGGAAGTGTAGGGTCAGGGACCAGTCCAGCCTGGGACTTGGACTCTCACTGCCAGGGGTCACTCTTACAGGCTGCCATGACATGGCTGCCAGGGGCCACTCTTACAGGCTGCCGTGACATGGCTGCCAGGGGCCAGTCTTACAGGCTGCCGTGACATGGCAGCAACTGCTGGCTGCTTTGGAAAGGGGACAACACCTCAACTCGGCAGGCAGCCCACCCAAGGCGTTTCCTTTCAGCTCTCTCCCCACTCTCCCAGAGAACGTCATTGGCCCTGCAAAGTGACTGCAATAAAATAAAACCAAGTCGGCCCAGCACGGTGGTTCATGCCTGTAATCCCAGCACTTTGGGAGGCTGAGGCAGGAGGATTGCTTGAGCTCAGGAGTTGGAGACCAGCCTGGGCAACATGGTGAAACCCCTTCTCTACAAAAGATTCAAAAATTAGCCAGGTGTGCTGGCGTGCACCTGTAGTCCCAGCTACTTGGGAGGCTGAGGTGGGAGGATGGCTTGAGCCTGGGAGGTGGAGACTGCAGTGAGCCAGAGATCATGCCACCGCACTCCAACCTGGGCAACAGAGTGAGACCCCGTCATAAATGAATTAATTATTTAAGGTCAAATACCATAAACAGAAGAGGAAGGAAGAGGGGGCATCATTCTGATTAAAACAGTCTTCCTGATTAGGTTACTTCCCCAAAATGGGGAGGGGGTTGCTATGGCCTAAACTTCCACAGAATCCCCCAGATCACAAGGGAAACTGATGTGGTTGAAGCCTCTGCTCAAAGATGCTATGGCCGCCTTGACTCTCCTTGGAAAGGGAGAGGCATTATTATGACTGCTTCACGAACAGGACAACCAGAGGTCCTGGTTCCTTCATTCAGTTAAGAAAGCCCGCCTGAGTGAGGGGCCGTGTTGGAGCCCAGGTCTCTAAGACGCTAACACCTCACTGCCCAAGAGCCACACCCAGATAAACCACAGCTCCAGAAATAGCACCAGGTTCTCCACCCCATTCAATGAACGTTTGACTGAGAACAGTCTCGTGTTTTAGTAAGTGATTTACTTTATGAGTTGCAAATACTAGGCACTTGACCCAAAGCCTCAGAGAGGCTTACAGATCCAAATCGCTTTATCATTCTACTCCTTGGGTTTTGTATGTTACAATCACCTATTAACTGATTCTGTGACCTCTAGTGGGCCACTTAACCTCCTTTTCTGAGTTTTTTTCATCCATAATAGAATCCCTCTCCAACCAATAACACAGAAGCCGTGTGGTATAAAACCCATGAACTCACATGAGGAGCCCGAAAAAAAAAAATGCAGATTCCACCCCCCAGAATTCCAATTCCGTGGGTCTGATTGAGGCCCAGTGAACTGTACTTTTATAACAAGCGTCCCTGAAAATGAAGATGCAGGAGGTCAAACGCATACAAAAAAACACCCAGAACAATAAAACCAACACTCCAGGCATTTTTCTCATCCAACACTCTGTCAATCAATCAATTTTTAACTACAGAAAAGAAGATGTGAAAAGAAAATAACAATGACCCAACTGCATCTGCATAAACGTGTGCTTTCATAGACATGATGAAAATCTAATTCGATAGTAAGTCACGAGCCTGGCAGGCAGAAGGAGTTCAATGACCGCTGTGTAAATAAACAGGTTGTTTTTGTTTTTGTTTTGTTTTCTGTTTTTTCAAGACAGGGTCTTGCTCTGTTACCCAGGCTGCAGTGCAGTGGCATGATCTTGCCTCACTGCAGCCTCAACCACCCGAGCTCAAGCGATCCTCCCACCTCAGCCTCCTGAGTACTAGGACTACAGGTGCATGCCATGACACCGGGCTACTTTGTATTTATTTTTTGTAGAGACAGGTTCTCTCTATGTTGTCCAGACTAGTCTCAAACTCCTGGGTTCAAGCAATCCACCAGCCTCAGCCTCCCAAATTGCTGGGATTACAGGCATGAGCCACCGTGCCCAGCCTAATTTTTTAAATACATCTTTTTTTACATTTTCACATTCCCCTGCTGTCAAATACTAAATTATTTATCATCAGCAAAAGCGAGTTGAAAAAAAAATACCTGGGTCTGAGCAAATTGGAACGGGTTTCATACTCCATTGCTCTCAAAGAGAATCTTGACCCAACTCCAGTGACCTAACCCAAAGCTGCAATTTTCTAGCTCATAGGTGACAAAACTAAAGGAAAACGTACATCTGAGTACATTGCCAGCAGCAAGACCCAAGCTGAAGTTTCATAGATTTTCTATTTCACGAACACTGTCTTTTTTCTGTCATCAATAACATTGGGGTCAGCCACAGGGGAGACCACACAAAACAAGATTTGAAGGCTGGGAATGGATGGGTCTTGGTGTGGGAGGGAGGGGTCTTTGTGCGCCCACATATCTCTGGCTTCTAACCTCCTTACTGGAACCCTCAGGGGCCAAGAGGAAGGTGGGAGTGGATGGAGCCCAGCAGTCTAGTCTCATCCCTACATTACTGCTGGGTGGAAAGAGGCAAAGACCAACCAAATGAGAACAGCAACGGCTATTTATTCAGAGCTTGCCTCAGCAAGGGAGTCAGCCATTGTCACTTGTATGTTGCAGTGACCTAAAGGCAGGCAGCAGAGTGGGAGAGCTTTATTGTGGGATAAAAGGTGGGGGAAAGGCTTTAGATGTACCCTGATTGGAGGCTGTTGGTGTCATAGGGCATCCTATGGGATTGGTTAGGGGTGCATACTGGGCTCTGTCTAATTGGTCCTAAGTTGGAAGTGGGGACAAAAATCAGAGAGGCTATCAGTTATTAAACAAGTCTTGGCCATTTGGGCTGATTGTTATGGAAGCTATTGTTTGACATCCTGGATTGTTACTAGAGATGGCAATCTGACTTCCCGTAAGTCTGGCTTCCAGCAGGCTGGCTTCCCAGGCTGGGTATTGTAGATAAGGGATTGGTTTCCAGGGCAGGTGGCTACAGGTTGTGGGGTCAGTGTTTTGTTTTTATAAATGGACCATCAATTGTTCATTTGTACATCCAAACTCTGCTCTACAGAACAAACCAGTCTGTAGCAAAGACCCCTGGATAAAGTCCTGAGGCCTTAGACTGTGCGCTGGATACCTGTCACCCCAGGCAGGAACTGAGACATGGGGGATGTTAGAGTGGGAGGGAACAGGGGTCTGCTCTCCACTGCCTCCTGTGGTAGATGAGGCTCCTGGTCGCTCAGCTGGGGATGGTCGTGGGGAACTAGAACACCAATCCCCCAACCCCCAGCTCAGTGCTCTCCCCAGATCTCAAGGTGCATCTATGATTCTGATGAGAGATGCCATTATTTATTAGGGGTATGTGTGGGTTGTCCTTGAGTTCACAAAAGCACTTTTATTAACCCAGAACTCCAAATTGGCCATGTTCTGAAGGACAAGTTGGGGAATATTGGGTTACAAACCATGAACCCCTCCAAATCCCCATTTGCTCGTCTGGGAAGGCCAGATGATTCCACTTCTGAAGAGCATTCCAGGCTACCCTACTGTGAGTCTATGATCTTAATGTGTCTATTGTGAGTTTGCCAAAGGAGAGTCCTCTATCAGCAACAACCAAGAAGTTGCTGATGAGTCTAAACATTCTACTCAGAATTCCTCAACTCATCCCAGTAGCTGTCCGCTCCAAAATGAGACTATAAAAAATAAATAAAATAAAAAATAAAGGACATCTCTAAATACCATATAAAACTTTGACTTTATCTCCTCATCTATTGGTTTCCCAAAAGGAGTAAATTTGACCTAGCATCCTGTTCCATCAGTTCAGATAGTCAAGGAAAAGGAGTGTGCGTATAATCCAAGTTTAAGAGGATATCTCTGATATTTTGTCCCATTCTATTTTCCAATTCCAGGACTTGGGAGCAAGGGGTAGTTTGTTTTTCTGTTTTGGTTTTTGTTTTTGTTTTTTTGTTAATGTATCTTTCAAGTTTATAATTTGCTTTCCAAAAATGTTACTTCATATTTGAACTCCATTTATTGTTTTAGGTAAATTATTTGTAGATCCCAGACCTTTATATCTTCTTTTTGACGGAATCTCGTTCTGTCGCCCAGGCTGGAGTGCAGTGGAGCGATCTTGGCTCACTGCAACCTCCAACCTCGGGGTTCAAGTGATTCTCTTGCTTCAGCCTCCCAAGTAGCTGGGATTACAGGCTAGCACCACCCCCCCCAGCTAATTTTTGTATTTTTAGTAGAGACAGGGTTTTGCCATGTTGGCCGGGCTGGTCTCAAACTCCTGACCTCAAGTGATCCTCCCACTTTGGCATCCCAAAGTGCTGGGATTACAGGCATGGGCCACCTCACCTGGCCTCTTCTTTTTTTGTTGTTTTTTTGTTTGTTTGTTTTTGAGATGGAGTCTCGCTCTGTTGCCCAGGCTGGAGTGCAGTGGCGTAATCTTGGCTCACTGCAAGTTCCACCTCCCGGGTTCATGCCATTCTCCTGCCTCAGCCTCCCAAGTAGCTGGGACTGCAGGCGCCCACCACCACGCCCGGCTAATATTTTGTATTTTTTTCTCAATAGAGATGGGGTTTCACCGTTTTAGCCAGGATGGTCTCAATCTCCTGACCTTGTGATCTGCCCCCCTCGGCCTCCCAAAACACTGAGCCACTGCGCCCGGCCCGCCTCCTCTTCTTATTCTTTAGGTTCTTGTTCCTTTTTGCTTTCAGTTTTTACTGCATTCCCATTTGATCCCTTCATTACCTTATCCTTTTCATTCTTTTATCTTTTCATTCTTTCATGCTTTCCAAAAAAAGAATCTTTTTCCAAAGAAGATATCTAGAATGCAGTATATAAACATTAAAATTTTAAATAAGCCCTAAAAAAGAATAGGCAAAATTAAAAGACAAAAGATAAACCTGAAAATATTTTAACATATATAACAAATAGATATTTAATAACTTTTATATACAAACAGTTCTTACAACTCAGTAAAAACAAACATCTCCAATAAACATGAAGAGTTAATTATACACAAAAATGACTACAAACTTCCAATAAATGTATGAAAAAATATCTAATCTCAATAATAATTTTAAATCCAAATTAAAACAAATAAGTTAGAATTTAGCAACTATCAGACTGATGAAAATGTAATAAAATGTGATGCCTAGTATTGGTTAATTGTATTATTCAATTTTATATGTCTTTGTACTTATTTATCTCCTTAATCTATCAGTTTCCAAGAAGACTGTTAAAATTGTTGATTCATTTATTTTCCTTGTACTTCTGCCACATTGTGCTTGAGACTAAATTGTTCCTTTAGATATATAGGTAGGTAGGTAGATAGATAGATAGATAGACTTAATTCAAGGCAAAAATGAAAGAACAAAAGGGAGTAAGATTGCTATTCCAGCTTTCTTTGCTTCATATTTGCTTGGCCTTTTTCTCAATGCTAACTAAGTACTGATTGGTAAGATGATGATGATGGTGGTGGTGGTGGTGGTAGTCGTGATGATGATGATGTGACTGCTAATATAGTGATTTAAAACAATAAGAATTTAAAATCCTAAAAAGCATAAGATAGAAGATGGGAGAAAGGTAAAAGTAATTTAAAACATTCTAAGGTCTTTGTACTCTTCTGGAGAAAGAAGCAATAATTGTTATGTTTAGATTTGTTAAGTAGGCATAGCATAAATTGAAGGGTAGAAAAGAAATAATAAATATAACTTCAAAACAAGTAGATGAGGAAAAAAATTTTAAATACACAGCCTCTGATAGATCACAAAAATATGCTTAAAACAAAGCACAATAAACAGATAACAAAACGAATATAGTAGAAATATATCTAAACATATTCACAAAAAATGTAAATGGATTAAACTCTCCAGTTAAAGACAATACTTCCAGATAAGATTTTTTTAATTCAGCTATTTGTAAAAATGAATCTACTAGGTCTACCTATATAAACATAAATAAAGTTCATAAACATAACGTTCAGTGAAAAAAAAGTTGAATAAAGAATAGAGTATCACTCAACCATGTACAATTTAAAACATATGAAGCAAAACTATAAAAACAAAAAGTGTTGCATATCATTTTTAAGATAGTGGTACTATCTGGGGAATAATGGAGGGAAATTTGATGATGAGGGTTGGGACAGATGTGAATTTCATTTGTACCCGTAAAGTAGTATTTTCCAAAAGAAAATTTAAGGGAAAACATATAGCAGAATTTGAAAAATGAGTTAAATCCAGTTGGGCATCTGTTATGTTTTGTATTTTGGTGTATGTTTAAAATATTTCATGATAAAAAAACTAATTCAATAACTAAATGAAACAAATTCATATGTATAATAAATTCCAAGTTTGTTGGAGTTTTTTCAAATATTTTCATGTTAGGAAAATGTGTAAATACATAAACTATAGTCCTTACACTTTTCTGTAATTTCTAAATTTCCTATCACTATGTCTTTATGAATTTTAAAAATGGTCATTTAAAAATAACAGAACATTTTCAAGACAGAAGAAGAAAAAATAAAAGCATATTTTCTCGGAGAAAGACTCTTTCCACACAAAAATAACCATGAGAAGCCCAATCAGTTACCTCACCCCAAGAAGACCCTTTACTCTAATGGAGCTTTAAGCTAATACCGTTTCTGGCCAGCAGGTGGCGGTGACGTAATAGTCGTTTTAAACCAAGCATTTCAAATCTAGACATCATTCCTAAAGTGAAACAGTTTTCATGGCGCATCTGATTTTTGTACCAAGGTTCTGTCTGGCTTGTATGTGTGTTCACCCTACATTTGTTTCTCCCCATTCACTTAGAATCTATTCCAAAGCTTTGGCTTTTCCCACTCCATTTGCAGAAGCAATCCCCTAGAGATGCAAGAAAGCTACAAAGCCAGAGGCAAGAAACCCTGGAACGCTTTTCCCCCTATTCCTTTACCCAGTGAAATGGTTCATTGCCACTCTGTGTAAACCTGACCCAAAACAATGCTTCAATTCAACATTTACCAGCTTGTTTGAAAAAAATGTGAAACAAAATCCAAAAACTAGCCCTGTCTTTCCAGCGCCCTTTGAAAAAAAGCTAGCTCTGTCTTCACCATCTAAAAGCTGCCTCTGCACAGCCTGAAGTGCTCCAATAGAGATTCTTATAAATAATTAAGTCTGTCTAGTATGTGTTGAACATGGAGACATCTCTTAGCCCACACATGTCTTGTGAGCATCTCTAACTCAGAATTGACGTTAGCAAACTAACTGCAAAAAGAAAGTGTTACATCAACCCAGACACCAGCCACAGACCCTGGTGACTCTCTTCTCTGCTCGCCCTGAGGGCTTTCTGGCCCTGGCCCATGTGAGTGACTTGCTTCCCAGGAGGTTCTCTGTCCCCTCTCCTAGTGTCCACACAGAGACCTCTTTGACTTCCCGTCTCCCTGGACTAGTAGAAGCCACAGAGACCTTTCAGGTGCTGCCTCTCTACACATTAAAACTTGGGAGGCTGAGTCAGAAGAATCGCTTGAACCCGGGAGGCGGAGGTTGCGGTGAGCAGAGATGGCACCGCTGCACTCCAGCCTGGCGACAGAGCAAGACTGTCAAAAAAGAAAGAAAAGAAAGAAAGAAAACGAGACCCAAGGCAGAACTTACCCAGCTCCCTCAAAAGAAGGAACTTTTGTTTTTGTCCTCATCGTTCTTCTGCCTTTTTTATTTGATTTCCCATGAATCGCTTCCAAGTTCCTTGGGTCCTCTCTTTCTAACAATCCTTCATGGGCTGTTCGCTGGAGTCATTCCCCCATGTATGGCATGAGGATAACAGAGGTGAACCTGGTTTGTAGCCCTTCATGCTGCTTTGGCCACAGTTGCACATGGGAAAGGCAGGTCAGAGCAGCAGTTCATGGCTGAAGCCCTACACAGTGGCAAATGGGCTGTTCGTCTCAGAGGCCCTACACTGATGTCAGTGCACACCCCTAAAATGGCCCCTCCCCACTCAACCCCCTGCCCTGGAATTCTATATTCATCCTTGTAACTGCCCTAAGAGGGCATTTGTCTGTGGTCCTAGCCACTCAAGAGGCTGAGGCGAGAGGATCGCGTGAGCCCGGGGGTCGAGGCTACAGTGAGCTGTGATAGAATCACTGCACTCTAGCAGTATTACAGGATGCCTTACTAGTTATTGGAAAGCTTTGCAAAAGGTTTACCCAGAATTCACTCTCTGGTGCTCCTGCACCTACGCAGAGAATGCACGACACTGCTCTGCAGTCCCAGGTTGGGGGTGCCCTCCCCACTGATCTAAGGTAGGCATTGTTTAAAGATGATGTGTCTTACTGCTGTCGTCTGCCCTGCATTAGAAAATTGCCTTCTAAGAAAGTGGAAAATCCTATGAAGAAATCCTGTGGGACTAAGAGGCCTAGGAAAGCACATTAAAAAAAAAAAAAATGCAAATGAGAGAGACACACACGTTAGGACATACCCGTGGTCATAAACAAGTCCACATCTGGAGCACATGTGACTTGATTATTTCTCTAACCATACGAAATTTTTAAAAATCATGTGTGATTGTTGTGGAAAGCTTCACGGTGTTGCTCAGGAAAGCACCACACTTTTTTTTTTAATTTTAAGTTCTGTGATACATGTGCTGAACGTGCAGGTTTGTTACATAGGTATACATGTGCCATGGTGGTTTGCTGCACCTGTCAGCCTGTCATCTAGGTATTAAGCCCCACATGCATTAGGTATTTGTCCTAATGCTCTCCCTCCCCTTTCCCCTCAACCCCCAACAGGCCTCAGTATGTGATGTTCTCCTTGCTGTGTCCATGTGTTCTCATTGTTCAGCTCCCACTTAGGAGTGAGAACATGCAGTGTTTGGTTTTCTGTTCCTGTGTTAGTTTGCTGAGGATGATGGATTCCAGCTTCATCCATGTCCCTGCAAAGGACATGAACTCATTCTTTTTTATGGCTGCCTAGTATTCCATGGTGTGTATGTGCCACATTTTCTTTATCCAGTCTATCATTGATGGGCATTTGGGTTGGTCCCAAGTCTTTGCTATTGTAAATAGTGCTGCAATAAACATACGTGCACATGTGTCTTTATAGTAGCATGATTTATAATCCTTTGGGTATATACCCAGTAATGAAATTTCTGGGTCAAATGGTATTTCTGGTTTTATATCCTTGAGGAATTGCCACACTGTCTTCCACAATGGTGAACTAATTTACACTCCCACCAACAGTGTAAAAGCATTCCTATTTCTCCACATCCTCACCAGCAACACTTTATAAAAACTACAAAAACACCTCCTAATGGGCTTGACAGCCACTGTGGGATGCTGCTGGCACCCTGATGATACAAGGTAGGGATCATCAAAGTTCTGAAAAGGGTTCAGAAGAAGGAAAGAGATAATTCAATGGAGAAGATGAGTTTCAAACCAAGGCCTGGAAGGTCAGGAGATACAAGAAAGAATGAAGGCTTGAGGCTGTGGCCACCTTCTCCGGGGGACAGCAGGCAACTGGAGGAAGGTGCCAACCCCAAAGCAAATTATTTTATGTTGATAAAACTAGGGCCGCTTTACAAAAAAAAAAAAAATGGGGCCAGGTGCAGTGGTTCACGCCTGTTATCCCAGCACTTATGGGAGGCCAAGGCGGGCGGATCGCAAGGTCAGGAGTTCAAGACCAGCCTGACCAACATGCTGAAACCCTGTCTTTACTAAAAATACAAAAATTAGACAGGCATGATGGCATGCACCTGTAATCACAGCTACTTGGGAGGCTGAGGCAGGAGAATTGCTTGAACCCAAGAGGCGGAGGTTGCAGTGAGTTGAGGTCATGCCATTGCACTCCAGCCTGGGTGACAAAGACAGACTCTGCGTCAAAAAAAAAAAAATGGCATTGTATATGTCCATTTCAGAAGACAAGAATATATGCCTGGATAGAAAGCCCCTAAACAAAGGCTAATCCTATTTTTGGAGGCATTTATGAAGAAGGTATTAGGCTAAAACTCTCACTGACGTATTACTCCAAAAACTTCAGTACCCTTTAGAGCCAAGTAGAAGAGAAGGCATTGTCTGTCACCTGGCATTTGAAGCATAAGCCTGTACGAACCATTATCATAAAGCCTGTACGAACCAGCAGCTTCCTGTCACCATCCATTAAAGATTACATGAAGAATGAAAATTTCGCACTCAACACTGTTTAACTGACAGAGCACATTCCTTCTAGTGCTGTTGATTATGAAGATAAAGTTCAAGTTGCTTTTACCAGCAGTGGACCAAGAAGTCGTTGTACCTTAGAGGTTTAGCACAGGCAACAACAGTGACAACAGTTCCACATCCCTTCTCTCACCTCCAAATCTCAATCACCTTCAATCTGTAGGTCTCCAATCTGTAAGGAATCGTTTTTTTGAATTTGCATTGCTTGTTTATTTTGCTTCACAGTGGGCTTTTTTTGTATTTTTGTCTTTTGCTTTGTTTTGTTTGGTTTTTTGAGGCAAGGTCTCACTCTGTCACCCAGGCTGGAGTGCAGTGGTGCTATCATGGCTCACAGCAACCTCGACCTCCTGGGCTCAAGCGATCCTCCCGCCTCAGCCCCTTGAGTGGCTGGGACAACAGACACACGCCACTATGACAAGCTAATTTTTGTAGAGATGAGATTTCATCATGTTGCCCAGGCTGGTCTCAAACTCCTGGGCTCAAGCAATCCATCCACCTTGGCCTCCCAAAGTGCTGGGATTATAGGCGTGAGCCACCATGCCCTGCCTGCTTTTAATGTATTACTTCGTTGCTCACTTATCTTAGAGTATATACTTGATGAAGTGTAGAAAGAAAATCATTTCTAGAGTTACTGTACACACAAGCATACCCATCAATGAGTTAATTATTTTTAAATGAGGTAATGTTTTAAACACTTTGTGTCATGCACACATCTGTAGTGGTTTGTCATGAACCAAACTGTTAGAGTTTTAGGGATTTGGGGGGACGTCAGTTGGGACCTTAGGATGAGCTAGGAACATATTCATTGTTTTTCTCACAAGTGAGATAAGTCAGGCACAGAAAGAGAAATACTGTATGATCTCACTCACTTTTTTGTGCAAACTAAAGAAGTCAAACTCACACAAGTGTAGAGTAGAATAGAAGTTACCAGGGGCTGCGGGGTAGGAGTGATTGGGGTGATGTTGGTCAAAGGATACAAAATTTCAGCTAGACAGCAGGAATAGGCTTAAGAAATCTATTATACAACACAGGGACTATAGTTAGTAATAATATATTATTTTCTTGAAAATTACTAAGAAAGTTGATTTAAGTGTTCTCATTGAAAATAAATGATAAGTATGTGAGGTAATGCATATGTTAATTAGCTTGATTTAGACATTTCACAATGTATACATATTTCAAAACATCATGTTGTACATCATTAATAATATATACAATTCCATGTCAATTTTAAAAATAAATAATAGAAAAATTAATAATACATACATTAAATTAAATAAAGGGACAGGGGCTCCTGCTCTATGGATATTCACCGTCTTACCTGGTTTCGGGAACAAATTTGCTTTGGATTATGAAGGATACTTGCATTTCTTTTCCTCTTTTTTATTTTTTATTTATTTATTTTTTTTTTTTTTTGAGACGGAGTCTTGCTCTGTCCCCCAGGCTGGAGTGCAGTGGCGCCATCTCAGCTCACTGCAAGCTCCGCCTCCCGGGTTCATGCCATTCTCCTGCCTCAGCCTCCCGAGTAGCTGGGACTACAGGTGCCCACCACCACGCCCGGCTAATTTTTTGTATTTTTAGTAGAGACGGGTTTTCACCATGTTAGCCAGGATGGTCTCGATCTCCTGACCTCGTGACACACCCGCCTCAGCCTCCCAAAGTGCTGGGATTACAGGTGTGAGCCAATGCGCCTGGCCTTTTTTCCTCTTTTTATAGTTGAAGAAACAGAAGCATAGAGCATTTCAGTAACTTGCCCAAGAGCAAATGGAAAGGCCAGGAGTTGAACTACACTCAGTCACCTCTCTAGCCTAGACTATTACCCGGGCACCACACTTGCTCTTAGGAGACACTTGTCAGGGTGGAAAAAAATCAGAGATATAGTCCAACCCTTCAGTACTCACCAGGCTAGAAAGAATAGAGATGCATTCAGTTTAAGTGTTTCAATAATTGGAAAAACAACCCAAGTGACAAGCAAATACATTAGGTGGCATTATTTGCTTTACAACAGGCTTCTTTGCATAGAGCTCAGGACATTTTTTTCCTAAGTAGCATATTGATTGTTAAATAACACTATAACTTATCCACTGTAAGTTAAATAACACTATAACTTACCCATAATAAGTTAAATAACACTGTAACTTATCCATAATAACTTTATTTGTAGGTATCACTGTCATCTAAATTTCCAAGTTCTCTGTAGTAAGTACTTAAAGGATACAAAATTTCAGCTAAATAGGAGGAAAAAGCTTAAGAAATCTAAAGTACTAAGTACTTACTACAAACAACTTGGAGTTCGGGTGTGGTGGCTCATGCCTGTAATCCCAGCACTTTGGGAGGCTGAGGCAGGCAGATCATATGAGGTCAGGAATTCAAGACCAGCCTGGCCGGCATGGTGAAAACCTGTTTCTACTGAAAATACAAATATTAGCTGGCTGTGGTAGCACACGCCTGTAATCCGAGCTACTCAGAAGGCTGAGGCACGAGAATCACTTGAACATGGAAGGTGGAGGTTACAGTGAGCTGAGATCGCATCACTGCACTCCAGCCTGGGTAACACAGTGAGACTCTATCTCAAAAAAAAAAAAAAGAACTTGGAAATTTAGATGACAGTCATACCTACAAAAAAAGTTAATACATATCAGGGAGTTATTAAAAAGTTCAAACTTCAGAGTATGTCTTGGAGTCAACAAAGATGGGCTCTAACTTTACCTTACAAATCTAAAGTGCTGTTACAGTAAATTAAAATTTAGACCAGGCTTGAAGATGCCCTGAGCAGGCAAAGCCAGTTAGACTTCATTAATGACCTCAATCTTGCTTGATTTGCAAACATAAACAAAACTCAACATGAGCTATTTCTGTAAATGCCCATATTAGAAAACCAGAACTGAAGCTCAAACAATCAGAAGCAGCCAACAAATTTATAATTATATAACTGGGGACTTCTGAGCAGGATAGACCAAATGAGGCAAGTTTTAACTGTAACCAATCAAATATTTCATTTCTGTTCCTTCTCCATTCACTCTACAAAAGCCTGTCTCTTCCTTTCTTCAGCATGGGCACTGAACCACTTTTAGTCTGGAGCTGCCTGATTCACGAATCTGAAACTGACCCAATAGTCTCATCGACAGTTTTTAGATAAACATAGAAATTGATCCGGCCAGGCGCGGTGGCTCATGCCTGTAATCCCAGCACTTTGGGAGGCTGAGGAGGGCGGATCATGAGATCAGGAGATCGAGACCACCCTGGCTAACATGGTGAAACCCTGTCTCTACCAAAAATACAAAAAATTAGCCAGCGTTGTGGCAGGTGCCTGTAGTCCCAGCTACTCAGGAGGCTGAGGCAGGAAAATGGCATGAGCCTGGGGGGCGGAGCTTCCAGTGAGTCAAGATCGTGGCCATTGCACTCCAGCCTGGGCAACAGAGCGAGACTCCATCTCAAAAAAAAAAAAAGAAAAAGAAAAAAGAAATTGAGCCATCTGATCTTAAAGCTTCAAACTCGCATTTGTTTTATCTGAGTTCCTTCCACAGGATAGGAACCCCAGACCTCTCAAAGAGTATCAGAGAACTGAAACTCACCGGATCATCACATGCAATGAGATGTCAGGCCCCTCATTCTTCATGATTGCTTCCTTGCCCCTCCCTAGTTCCTGTTTTCTTAAATATTGTTGCATTTCTTCCCTGCTATATAAACCCCTAGTTTTAATCAGTCAGGGAGGTGGAGTTGAGACTGATCTCCCATCTCCTGGACAGCAGCACCTGATTCAAGCCTTCTTCTTTGGCAATATTCATCGTCTCAGTGATTGGCTTTCTGCATGGCAAGCAGCAGGACCCAGATGAACCCCTGGTGTTTTGGTAACAAATCACTGTTTGCTCAAATAAACTCTTCAAATTTTATTGTGCCTCAGTTTATCTTTTAACAATACTCAGCATTTATAACTAAAAGACCAGAGCATACATCAAGAAAAAAAATTAAAACACATCTTATGTGTCTTACTTAGTATATCACTGGAAAACAATCATGATATTTTACATTTTCTCCCTGACACTAAAATGTCACTGATGTCTCTTCTCCAGGCCTGATTTATCAGGCACAGCAGGCACAGAGCCCAGGGCCCACAGTGCTTCTATGGGCCTTTGAAAATATTTTAATTTATTTTAAAAACAAGAAGACAATAAAATCACAAACTTTTAGGTAGTGGAAAACATTTTAATATGTACTATGAATAATTTCATCTTTATACCAATATGTCTTCAAATACATTTTTTATGGAAAAGAGGAGGAGGGAGGTCCAAAAGTGCCAAAAGCCCATGGAAGTCACAATACATTTCTTCTTTTCTCCCCACATTAGTTTCTCCATGTTCCAGGAATTTTATTATCAGTTGCAGCCTTGCTGTTCTGGGCAGGAAGAAATGAAAGAAGAAGGAAGGAAGCCATGTCTCCTGAACACTGCCCATGTGCCCAGCACAGTGACTGCTGTTGTGCAGTCAGCCTCTCATCGGGGAGGACAGGTGAGTCTCCAAGAAGACATATGCAAG
This sequence comes from Nomascus leucogenys, assembly GCF_006542625.1. Lineage (NCBI taxonomy): Eukaryota > Metazoa > Chordata > Mammalia > Primates > Hylobatidae > Nomascus > Nomascus leucogenys. The sequence goes on from NC_044386.1 coordinate 116,947,482, forward strand.
CAGCCCAGCGGCAATTCAGTCATTGATCTTTAAAATACTAGCCTCCAAAACATAATGTCAAGCAGTGGAAATGGCTATATTGATCGGATACGCCCAAATGCCAAGTGTAGTGCTCAGGGTCCCCCAGTATGACTGGCCTCTGCACAGTCAAACACTTGGATACAAGGCAGGCGGTGTGCACAGAAGAAACCCTGAGCGTTGGCGATGATTTGAGTTGCATCCTCTGTCTCCTCTTTTCATGCACAGTTTTACTTTCTACTTAAAGTAAAACATCCCAAGAAGCTCCCTCACTGCTTTTCCTGCCTCCTGTTATCCACCCTGGCTTGAGACTCCACTTTTGCAATGCCACAGTCTGCCAACTAAACACCAAACCCCGGGTCCCCACGTGCATGTCAACTTCGCAAGAAGCTTCATCCTGACATTGACCCTCCCGACCATCGGTGCATCCGCTGAGTGTGTCACCAGCAGGATCAACCCCACGCTGCTCAGCACTGTTAGAAACCAAGACTAATAAATCATTTGCCCGCTCTCAGCCCACAGATGGTAAGTGTGGTTCGATGCAGGTAATTATTTAAAAAAATGACTTTGGGAGCAAAAAATCAAAACATAGGAGTATGTGTCTAATAGAAAAGGCCTGCAAAGAGATTTGGGAGTTCTAATGACTCCACGGAGCAGGTGAAAGGTCCCAGCGCCTGACAGTAGCTGGGCAGTCTGGTTGACAGAATTGATTCCTTCTCCCTCCAACACCGCCGGGCCTTGTGTCTGCTCGCCTCCAGGTCCCCTGTGCCAGGCGTGGGGAGGTGGGGGCCAGAGTATTCCCTCCTGCCTTAATGTGTTTGCAGAAAAAAAGCCCCCACCAGCCCATCAATTACCAAGACTGTCAGTCCCGGAGAAAGTGTTGTGACAGTGATGGGGTCAGGTAAAGCCTTAGGGGCTACAACGAGACACATTAAACCAGTCTTTATGTCGCCACCTCCTGTCCCCCATTAACACCCCCCCTCAAAGTACACATTTTTCTTTTCCCTTTAACTTTCACAAGGATGTTTCTGGTTTCTGCAAAAAGTAGCATGGATGGCACGTCTTTCTTATTACAGCTGTCATTCATTAGCATGACCTGTGCTCCCCTAAGCTCTGAGCTCCCTCTCTGTCCCCAAGCATGAACGGGCTGGCTGATGCTTCTGTCCTTCCACCATTTCATAAAGAGAACATCTCTTAAGAGACTGCAAGCGTCCTCCTGCTGGAGGTGAGAGATAAAAGACAAACCCTCCTCTCAAATTCCCTCAAAACATTCATCTGCTGCAGAAGGAGAGTTTCTGGATGTCATTCAGAACTGAAAATTTCACATCAGTTACCAAAAAAAAAAAAAGTTCTCATAACTTTGCTGGTGGAAAATGGCCTATGCCCACGCAGAATTCAGCCGTGGTTCCTTGGGCCCCTGCAATCCAATGCCACCTGCAAACACTGTTAACCCAGGTGATTCCACATTCTTCAGAAATGTATAAATATTGCTTGATGCACCAAACAGCCCATGAGTAGGTTAATTCAGTCCATGAGTGAACCAAATGTGTAAAAATAATTCAATCCATTGTCTGACAGAACTGATCCATTACTGTTCACTGATTCAACAACTGTTCACTGAGTACCCATTCTGTGTTAGGGAATGTATGAGCCATTCAGGATACAGAAAAAAATGTTCCAGTTCCAACTAACTTCAAGGAAATCACAACCAAAAGTTTCACACCTATGTAGACAGCTTAGGTGATTTTTTTAATACAGCAAGGAAAAGTGGAATTCATGTAAACAGATGAAAGGTATCCCAGAAAAAAAAAAAATAGCACTAGAAAAAGGTACGTTCTCACCCCAGGTAAAAGAAAAAAAATCTATAAGTTCATGCTGCAGAATTTACCTTGAGCTGTGAAAGATATCAAGTGGTATACTTTAGAAATCTGCTGAAGCCTACAAATTATATTAAAAGGCATGGAAGCAAAGCTAAGTGCCTTAGCTTCAGAAGAAATGCAGTCAGTGCCCTGGAACCAATTCCCAGGAGAATGCCATGGTTCTCACAACCCAGCGAGTTAGTCAACAAGTCCAGGCAGGGACTGAATTCACCTCCCATTCTAGACACTGATGAAATAATAGCACTTCCTGCTACTCCTAAATATGTTAATCCCCATTTCAAATATCTACAGGGCAAGTCTAGAGAGGGAGATGACAACTATTCTTAGAATGTACTTATTTTTCTTTAGATACAGAAAATATTCAAATCCAGCATATATAGACATAAGATCGCCACAAACTCATCAGCAGTTAGTTGATTTGCCAAGCTACCTTTACGTGGCTTTTCGAGTCAGCCTCATATGTAATTTGAAGAATTTTCTGTGTTTATAAGGTCTAAAACAATTATTTTATAAGCTCCAGTAACAATTCCTCAAAATGCTGAAAACCAAACACACACACACACACACACACACGCTCCAGCTTCCTAAAGTCTTTTTGCTTCACTTCCTGGGGCCCACATAGGCAAGAGGGCCAGAAGCTTCAGCTTAATTAGCACCTTTTTATACCAAGGCCTCTCGAGGTGAGGCGCAAAATACGCAGGAATCATTTAACAGCTCAGTCAGCTGTGCCAAGCTAACAGATGATAAGGAACAAAAGGAGACAGACAGAAAGACTCCTTCATTGCAGATGTGCCAAAGGAAAGCTGTGGCATGCGACCAAATAACCTTGAGTGTTCGTCACCTGTGTATTACACAAATGACCCCACAAAAAGAAAAAAATGTTATTAAAAAGCAACAACAAAAACAAAACAGTATCAGGTACAAACCAATGAAAACATTCTCATGAAATGGCTCTCTGGGAATTTTCTAACATTTCTTCTTGGCCACCTTCCGAACCCACCTGGGAGAAAACAGGCCATGAGAACACACTTGAGATTCAGCAAAAAATAATTAAGAGGTTGTATAATTGACCATATTGCACGTCTCACCTCTGGGGTTGGGGGTCCCCTGGTTCAAGACCCCAAGTGGGATACAAGGTCACACCCAGTGAGGGCTGTTCTCTCACCTCCCTGGCCATCCAGGTGGAAATTAAAGATCCCAGGATACTTTTCAAAATAGCGCAGGGGATCACCCAGCTGTCTGGACTAGCAGTCCCCAGTCTCAATAAAATCCAACTTAATGTTCCCGGCTGGGAATGAGCCCTTCTCGAACATAGAGGAAAGTCTGTGCTCATGGACACAATTACGAAACTGTCCTTTGAGCACTGTAATTACTTTATAATTCACAGAGGACTTGAGATACTTGGAGAGTGAAGGATGCTATGAAAAAGTCAATTCGATTGTAATTTATAATTGAATTTATCCACAGAGAAACAAGTGGTCACTAAACGAAAGTATCTTCTAGGGAGCAAATTTACAGGCGTAGCTTTTACAACTACCAGTGGCTTAGCTCCAAGAAAATTCAAATTCCAAAGTGATAACTTTCCACAAAAACGTAATTTCAGAATTGAGTATTTGTATTAAAAAAAATTCTCCCCAAGTAGCATTTTTGTAGCTCAATCCCCCACTAGTTTAATATATACTCAAGTTAGGGGAAATAGACCTAATGTGTAAAGAAGGTGACCCTAAACAGAGTTTCCATCATCTCCGCCTAGTTAATCTTTAAATAACAATGGTTAGATGTTGTGTGTTTTGTATACTAATCAAGAAAGGTAAAACCTACAAACTATATTTGTCAGGCCTCTGAGCCCAAGCCAAGCCATCGCATCCCCTGCGACTTGCACGTATACATCCAGATGGCCTGAAGTAACTGAAGATCCACAAAAGAAGTAAAAATAGCCTTAACTGATGACATTCCACCATTGTGATTTGTTTCTGCCCCACTCTAACTGATCAATGTACTTTGTAATCTCCCCCACCCTTAAGAAGGTTCTTTGGAATTCTCCCCACCCTTGAGAATGTACTTTGTGAGATCCACCCCTGCCCGCAAAACATTGCTCTTAACTTCACCGCCTATCCCAAAACCTACAAGAACTAATGATAATCCACCACCCTTTGCTGACTCTCTTTTCGGACTCAGCCCGCCTGCACCCAGGTGAAATAAACAGCCATGTTGCTCACACAGAGCCTGTTTGGTGGTCTCTTCACATGGACGCGCATGAAATTTGGTGCCGTGACTCGGATCGGGGGACCTCCCTTGGGAGATCAATCCCCCGTCCTCCTGCTCTTTGCTCCATGAGAAAGATCCGCCTACGACCTCAGGTCCTCAGACCCACCAGCCCAAGGAACATCTCACCAATTTCAAATCCGGTAAGTGGCCCCTTTTTACTCTCTTCTCCAACCTCCCTCACTATCCCTCAACCTCTTTCCCCTTTCAATCTTGGTGCCACACTTCAATCTCTCCCTTCTCTTAATTTCAATTCATTTTCTGGTAGAGACAAAGAAGACACGTTTTATCCGTGGACCCAAAACTCCAGCGCCAGTCACAGACTAGGGAAGGCAGCCTTCCCTTGGTGTTTAATCACTGCAGGGACGCCCCTCTGATTATTCACCCAGGTTTCAGAGGTGTCAGACCACGCAGGGACGCCTGCCTTGGTCCTTCACCCTTAGCGGCAAGTCCCGCTTTTCTAGGGAAGGGGAAAGTACCCCAACCCCTTCTCTCCGTGTCTCTACCCCTTCTCCGCCTTTCTGGGGGGCAAGAAACCCCCAACCCCTTCTCCTTCACCCTGAGCAGCAAGTCTCACTTTTCTAGAGGAGGGGCAAGTACCCCAACCTCATATCTCTGTGCCCCAATCCCTTATTTCCATGCCCCAACCTCTTATACCTCTGCACCCCAATCCCTTATTTCCACACCCCAACCTCTTATCTCTGTGTCCCGATCCCTTATTTCCATGCCCATACCTCTTATCTCTGCACCCAAACCCCTTATATCCACGCCCCAATCCCTTTCCCGTTTTTCTGGAAGGTAAGAACTCCCAAACCCCTTCCCTCCATGTCTCTACTCTCTCTTTTCTGTAGGCTTGCTTCCTTCACTATGGGCAACCTTCCACCCTCCATTCCTCCTTCTTCTCCCTTGGCCTGTGTTCTCAAAAACCTAAAACCCTTCAACTCACACCTGACCCAAAACATAAATGCCTTATTTTCTTCTGCAATGCCGCTTGACCCCATACAAACTTGGGAGTAGTTCAAAATAGCCAGAAAACGGCACTTTCAATTTTTCCATCCTGCAAGATCTAAATAATTCTTGTCATAAAATGGGCAAACGGTCTGAGGAGCCTGACGTCCAGGCATTCTTTTTACACATCGGTCCCTTTCTAGTCTCTGTGCCCAATGCAACTCGTCCCAAATCCTCCTTCTTTCCCTCCCGCCTGTCCCCTCAGTCCCAACCCCAGGCATCCCTGAGTCTTTCTAATCTTCCTTTTCTACAGACCCATCTGACCTCTCCCCTCTCCCCAGGCTGCTCCTCACCAGGCCGAGTTAGGTCCCAATTCTTCCTCAGCCTCCACTCCTCCACCCTATAATCCTTTTATCACCTCCCCCTCCTCACACCCGGTCCGGCTTACAGTTTCGTTCCGTGACTAGCCCTCCCCCACCTGCCCAGCAATTTACTCTTAAAAAGGTGGCTGGAGCTAAAGGCATAGTCAAGGTTAATGCTCCTTTTTCTTTATCCCAAATCAGATAGCGTTTAGGCTCTTTTTCATCAAATATAAAAATCCAGCCCAGTTCATGACTCATTTGGCAGCAACCCTGAGGCACTTTACAGCCCTAGACCCTAAAAGGTCAAAAGGCCGTCTTACTCTCAAAATACATTTTATCACCCAATCTGCTCCCAACATTAAATAAAACTCCACAAATTAAATTCCGGCCCTCAAACCCCACAACAGGATTTAATTAACCTCGCCTTCAAGGTGTACAATAATAGAAAAAAGTTGCAATTCCTTGCTTCCACTGTGAGACAAACCCCAGCCACATCTCCAGCACAAAAGAACTTCCAAACACCTGAACCCCAGCGGCCAGGCGTTCCTCCAGAACCTCCTCCCCCAGGAGCTGCCTACAAGTGCCAGAAATCTGACCACCAGGACAAGGAATGCCTGCAGCCCAGGATTCCTCCTAAGCTGTGTCCCATCTCTGTGGGACCCCACTGGAAATCGGACTGTTCAGCTCACCTGGCAGCCACTCCCAGAGCCCCTGGAACTCTGGCCCAAGGCTCTCTGACTGACTCCTTCTCGGCTTAGCAGCTGAAGACTGACGCTGCTTGATCACCTCGGAAGCCCCGTAGACCATCACAGATGCCGAGCTTCGGGTAACTCTCACAGTGGAAGGTAAGTCCGTCCCCTTAGTCAATACGGAGGCTACCCACTCCGCATTACCTTCTTTTCAAGGGCCTGTTTCCCTTGCCTCCGTAACTGTTGTGGGTATTGACGGCCAGGCTTCTAAACCCCTGAAAACTCCCCTACTCGGTGCCAACTTGGAAAACACTCTTTTATGCACTCTTTTTTAGTTATCCCCACTGCCCAGTTCCCTTATTAGGCCGAGATATTTTAACCAAATTATCTGCTTCCCTGACTATTCCTGGACTACAGCTGCATCTCATTGCTGCCCTTCTCCCCAACCCAAAGCCTCCTTTGCGTCTTCCTCCCGTAAGCCCCCACCTTAACCCACAAGTACAGGACATCTCTACTCCTTCCCTGGCAACCGATTACATGCCCATTACCATCCCATTAAAACCCAATCACCCTTACCCTGCTCAACGCCAATATCCCATCCCACAGCACGCTTTAAAAGGATTAAAGCCTGTCATCACTCGCCTGTGACAGCATGGGCTTCTAAAATCTATAACTCTCCTTACAATTCCCCCATTTTACCTGTCCAAAAACCGGACAAGTCTTACAGATTAGTTCAGGATCTGCGCCTTATCAACCAAATTGTTTTGCCTATCCATCCTGTGGTGCCCAACCCGTACACTCTTTTGTCCTCAATACCTTCCTCCACAACTCACTATTCCGCTCTCGATCTTAAAGATGCTTTTTTCACTATTCCCCTGCACCTCTCGTCCCAGCCTCTCTTTTCTTTCACTTAGACTGACCCTGACACCCATTAGACTCAGCAAATTACCTGGGCTGTACTGCAAGGCTTCACAGACAGCTCCCATTACTTCAGTCAAGCCCAAATTTCATCCTCATCTGTTACCTATCTCAGCATAATTCTCATAAAACACAGGTGCTCTCCCTGCTGATCGTGTCTGATTAATCTCCCAAACCTCAATCCCTTACAAAACAACAACTCCTCTCCTTCCTAGGCATGGTTACTGAGGTCAGAATTCTTACACAAGAGCCAGGACCGCACCCTATAGCCTTTCTGTCCAAACAACATGACCTTACTGTTTTAGCCTAGCCCTCATGTCTGTGTGCAGCGGCTGCCACTGCTTTAATACTTTTAGAGGCCCTAAAAATCACAAACTATGCTCAACTCACTCTCTACATTTCTCATAACTTCCAAAATCTATTTTCTTCCTCATACCTGACGCATATGCTTCCTGCTCCCGGCTCCTTCAGCTGCACTCACTCTTTGTTAAGTCCCACAATTACCGTTGTTCCTGGCCGGGACCTCAATCTGGCCTCCCACATTATTCCTGATACCACACCTGACCCCCATGACTGTATCTCTCTGATCCACCTGACATTCACCCCATTTCCCCATATTTCCTTCTTCCCTGTTCCTCACCCTGATCACACTTGGTTTATTGATGGCAGTTCCACCAGGCCTAATCGCCACACACCAGCAAAGGCAGGCTATGCCATAGTACAAGCCACTAGCCTGCCTCTTAGAACCTCTCATTTCCTTTCTATCGTGGAAATATATCCTCAAGGAAGTAACTTCTCAGTGTTCCATCTGCTATTCTACTACTCCTCAGGGATTATTCAGGCCCCCTCCCTTCCCTACACATCAAGCTTGAAGATTTGCCCCCACCCAGGACTGGCAAATTAGCTTTACTCAACATGTCCTGAGTCAGAAAACTAAAATACCTCTTAGTCTAAGTAGACACTTCCACTAGATAAGTAGAGGCCTTTCCTACAGGGTCTGAGAAGGCCACGCAGTCATTTCTTCCCTTCTGTCAGGCATAATTCCTCAGTTTAGCCTTCCCACCTCTACACAGTCTGGTAACAGACCAGCCTTTATTAGTCAAATCAGCCAAGCAGTTTTTCAGGCTCCTAGTATTCAGTGACACCTTTACATCCCTTACAGTCCTCCATCTTCAAGAAAAGTAGAACGGACTAAAGGTCTTTTAAAAACACACCTCACCAAGCTCAGCCACCAACTTAAAAAGGACTGGACAATACTTTTACCACTTTCCCTTCTCAGAAGTCAGACCTGTCCACGGTATGCTACAGGGTACAGCCCATTTGAGCTCCTGTATAGATGCTCCTTTTTACGAGGCCCCAGTCTCATTCCAGACACCAGACCAACTTAGACTGTGCCCCCAAAAAACTTGTCATCCCTACTATTTTCTGTCTAGTCATACTCCTATTCACTGTTCTCAACTACTCATACATGCCCTGCTCTTGTTTACACTGCCGGTTTACACTGTTTCTCCAAGCCAGCACAGCTGATATCTCCTGGTGCTATCCCCAAACTGCCACTCTTAACTCTTGAAGTAAATAAATAATCTTTGCTGGCAGGACTATGCTGAATCTCCTTAGGCACTCTCTAAACAGATGTCCTGAGTCGTCCCAATTCTTAGACCTTCTATACCTGTTTTTCTCCTTCTCTTACTCCATTTAGTTTTTCAATTCATACAAAACCATATCCAGGCCATCACCAATCATTCTATACGACAAATGTTTCTTCTAACATCCCCACAATATCACCCCTTACCAGAAGACCTATCTTCAGCTTAATCTCTCCCACTCTAGGTTTCCACGCCACCCCTAATCCTGCTTGAAACAGCCCTGAGAAACATCGCCCATTCTCTCTCCATACCACCCCCCAAAAATTTTTGCTGCCCCAATACTTCAACACTATTTTGTTTTATTTTTCTTATTAATATAAGAAGGCAGGAATGTCAGGCCTCTGAGCCCAAGCCAAGCCATCGCATCCCCTGTGACTTGCACGTATACATCCAGATGGCCTGAAGTAACTGAAGATCTACAAAAGAAGTAAAAATAGCCTTAACTGATGACATTCCACCATTGTGATTTGTTTCTGCCCCACCCTAACTGAGCAATGTACTTTGTAATCTCCCCCACCCTTAAGAAGGTTCTTTGTAATTCTCCCCACCCTTGAGAATGTACTTTGTGAGATCCACCCCTGCCCACAAAACATTGCTCTTAACTTCACTGCCTATCCCAAAACCTACAAGAACTAATGATAATCCACCACCCTTTGCTGACTCTCTTTTTGGACTCAGCCCGCCTGCACCCAGGTGAAATAAACAGCCTTGTTGCTCACACAAAGCCTGTTTGGTGGTCTCTTCACACGGACGTGCATGAAAATATTCATCTTATATTAATTGATTACAAAGAAAATACTGAGAGGTAAACATTAAGAATGTCTTAAAGGGAAACAAATTAATATCAACATTTTATGCAGCAAAGCTCATATGAACAGTCATAAATGACATTGCTAAATTTAAACATTGCATCCATAATCCACCTTTCAGCCCATGATCTGAAAAATATTTCTGTAATATATGGGCAAGCAGAGTTCCAAGAGAAAAGTGTAAGCAAAAGATAGGGCAATGTGTTATTTTAAAGTATATAAAAAATTATCCTAAAACTTACCAACTTGAAACAACAAACATTTACTATATCATAGTTTCTCTGAGCCAAGACTTCAGCAGTGGCCTAGCTGGGACCACAATCAAGTGTTAGCAGGGCATGGGGTCCCATCTCAAGATTTGACTGAGTATGGATCCGCTTCCAAGCTCACACACAGAGTTGTTTGCAGGATTCAGTTCCACACAGGCTGTTGGACTGAGGGCTTCAGTTCCTCCTGGACTGTTGGCCAGAGGCCTCCCTCACTTCCTTCCACATGGGCCTCTCCACAGAGCAGCTCACAACATAGCAAGAAGCTTCCTCAATGCAAGAAGCTAAAGAAGACGGTGAGTAATACGGAAGGAAGCCTTTCTGTACCCCAATCCCAGAAGTGATATCCATCACATTTTTAGTATTCTATTTGCCAGAAATGAGTCACTTGTTTCAGCATAGGAGGTGGTCATACAAAAGGTATGACCACCAGGAGGTGGGGGTCAGTGGGGACCATCTCAGAGGCTGCCTGCCCCAGGTAGGTGCCTGTGTAGTAAAGAATTAACTCTACCCAAATAGCAGCAACCTAGCCTTTGAATCTCGAAACCCTTGGAATTTCCTCAGTGATAGCAGTACCTTTGTTATTCATGGTGGACCCCTCTTATGCTGACGAGGTGACTCATGGTGGGCCCCTGGAGAGTTTGTGCTCATAGATTACTCAGGGTGAAAGCTGGCCACCTTGAAAGCCCAGTGAGATTAGAAGGTTGGGCATTGAATCAGGTAATATCAGCTGGTCAAGGATTCCATCAATCATGCCTACATAATGAAACCCCAATAAAAACTCTGGACACTGATATTTGGTGACTGCTATGATCTGAATGTCCCCCCAAAATTTATGTGTTGAAGTGTAATCACCAATGTGATAGTATTAAGAGGTGAGGCCTTTCAGAGTTGATTCAGGCATAAGGGCAGAGCCCTCATGGATGGAATTAGGATCCTTATAAAAGGGCTTGAAGGAGTGAGTTTGCTCTCTTCTGGTCTTCTGCCTTCTGAGGTCACTGAGACAGTGTCATCTATGAGGAGTGGGCCCTCACCAGACACCAGCACCTTGAGCTTGGACTTCCCGGCCTCCAGAACTGTGAGAAATAAATATGTGGTCTTTATGTATAGTACATAGTCTATGATATTTTATTGGAGCAGCACAAAGGGACTAAGACAGTGATCTCCATAGGCTGGCAATGCTGCATATTATCACACTTCAACAACAGGAGGGTTACACATCTCTGAGGACACCGAAGCTTTACATTTGAGACCCTCTGAGTCTCAAATTCTGTCCCATGTGTCTCTTCCTTTGGCTGGCTCTAATTTGTGTCCTTTTCCTATAATAAAACTGTAATTGTAAGTATGGTGCTTTCCTGCATTCTGTGACTCATTCTGGCAGTTTATCAAACCTGAGGGAGTCCATGGGAACCCCTAAATTAGTCGTTACCTTGTCTCACGTGAGGATGGCCCTGGGGACTCCCAAACTTGTAAGTGGTGTCAGAAGTCTCGGGCAGACTTGACAGTCTTGGAAGACTGTGCCCATAACCTTGGCTGACTCCAAGTTAATACCTGAGAGACTTTTGCTGTTCCATTTATTCCAAAAGGAATTGACTATTTGGTCTGTTTGTTTTTTTAGGTTTTAGTCTTGCTTCTCTTTTTGGAGACAATTTCCTCAAGAGATATCCTAGACAAGCAAGTGAGGAAACTATTACCACTTTTTAGAGGACACCAGCCTCATCAAGTGATCATCCCCAGCCTAAGAGAGCTCCTTCTAGGGCTATAGTGACCACTGGGTTGGTGCAGGAGAGCTGGAAAGTGAACATGACAATGGCGTGCCCTTTATGAATCCCACCAAACACAATAGCAGCTACATTATTGAAATGTTTGTCAATTTATTGCCACAGTAAATATTTTGAGATTTCTAGCTCAATGTATTCTACTAAGCATATTTTAAACAATATGAATTTTAGATCATTCCTTCATTATACTCCCTCTTTTTAATAAATGTTTACTGAGAGCATTCTATCTGCCAGGCGCTGACATAAGTGCTTCCCAGCATGACCTTATTTAATCTACAAAAATTATTCCTGAGGTAGTTGTCTGTTACTGCAGTAACCTTGTATTACAGATGAAGAAAGTGAGGAGCGAAGAGATTAAGTCCATAAGAAAAATAAAATTCTAAATTCACATTGAAAAGCAAGTGAGCAGATATTCTACCAGTTCTTCTTAGGGTCACTTTTACTTGGAATATAAAATTGACAGACACTAGACTGTTTTTTCATTGCCATGGATTAATCACTGTAAATTTAATTGATTTTAAAGACAACTGAAATCATGCGCAAAAGAAAGGAAAACTATTAATATCTTCTTAGAAAAGGGATTGCAAGCTCAACAGATTCAGGGGCCAGGCAGATAATGTGAGTGAATAAGGGAAGCAGCTGAGTGGGGCCTCAGTGAGCCCAGGAATGCCAGCCCCTCTACAGAATGCAAGAAACACAGGGACCCCATTTCTGCCTGTAGGAATGGGGTCCAGCATTGCCTAACCACTGGCTTTTCAAGAAAAACCCAGGAATCTGAAGTTTAAAAAAAACAAAAAAACTTCCTTCTTATTTTTAAATGTTGGCAACAAGCTCTTTTTTCAAATTCTAAGCTAAACAAAACACACCAGTGGTTCAGAAGTTTGACCTAGAAAAAATAACTAAGAGAACAAATGTTATTTTGGCTCATTTGATCCCTGTCAAGAATCAAACCAGATTATCCTGGCTCCTGGTTGGGGCCAAAATGGCTTGACTCTATGGTGTGGACCACTTCGCAAATAAGCTCTTCACCTTCTAAACTTTGCAGACACAGAGCTGACCAGCTGGAGACAGCTAAGAAAGGAATCATGACATCATGAGCTCTTGAGGTTGGGAGAAATCATAAAAAGACCTGATCCATCGAAGAAATCCCTTCCACGCACGTCTCTAACAAATAATTATCCAGATTATCCCAGAATCTTCTAAGGGATTAATCTAACGGATTCTTGAATCTATGGGGATTAATTTGAAGCTATCTCATCTCCCTTCTAATGAGCTCCAGTCATTACGAAATTCTTCCTCGTACTGGCTTGAAGTGTGCCCTGCACTCTTGCATCCTAGTTCTCTTCCCTGGGTCCAGCTGACTGTACCAGCCTCTTTGCACATGACAACCTTTCCCACATTCATAAACACCCTCTACACTAAGATTTGTCTTACCTTACAGCCCTTCCAAGTAGGAACTCCTCAGTACTCTAGTCACCCTCTTCTGGGCTAGCTTCATAATGTAAGTCTTCCCTTTGAAACATTGCACCTAGAACTAAACATGCAGGAGATGACCTCAAACTGCTTCTCAAAATTTAAGAAAAAAAAAAAAATCCCACCAAACAAGGCCACGCTACAGTTTGCCAATGGGAAAACCCACAACACACTTTTTGGCCAACTTGGTTATAAATTTGAAGAATTAGAATGAAATAGCCAAATGTCTACTTTAAAATTCGAATTTGGTAATTTAGGAATTAAATTACATATTTATTCTGAATCACACATTCTAATAGAATAGATCAATTTAGAAGCATAGTTTTTCTGGCTGGATGCCGTGGCTCATGCCTGTTCATCCCAGCACTTTGGGAGGTGAAGGCAGGAGGATCACCTGAGATCAGGAGGTCAAGACCAGCCTGGGCACCACAGTGAGACCCCATCTCAACAACAACCACAAAATAAAAACATGGCTTTTCTTTTCTACACACGTGCCATCAAAAAAATTGTTCACTCTTCATTTGCATCATTACATCTTCCCTGCCATCACTGGAGCCACCTTCAGAGTCACATAAATAAAACAGATTTCCAGAACATATCATCTTTAGCTCTAAATTGCTCCAGGTGTAGTATTTTTAAAAAGTTTTGGCCGAGAGTGGTGGCTCACACCTATAATCCCAGCACTTTGGGAGGCCGAGGCGGGTGGATCACGAGGTCAGGAGATCAAGACCATCCTGGCTAACATGGTGAAACCCCGTCTCTACTAAAAATACAAGAAATTAGCCAGGCATGGTGGCGGGCGCCTGTAGTCCCAGCTACTCGGGAGGCTGAGGCAGGAGAACGGCGTGAACCCGGAAGGCGGAGCTTGCAGTGAGCCAAGATGGCGCCACTGCACTCCAGCCTGGGAGACAGAGCGAGACTCCATCTCAAAAAAAAAAGAAGAGGCCGGGCGCGGTGGCTCAAGCCTGTAATCCCAGCACTTTGGGAGGCCGAGGCGGGCGGATCACGAGGTCAGGAGATCGAGACCATCCTGGCTAACACAGTGAAACCCCGTCTCTACTAAAAATACAAAAAATTAGCCGGGTGTGTTGGCGGGCGCCTGTAGTCCCAGCTACTGGGGAGGCTGAGGCAGGAGAATGGCGTGAACCCGGGAGGCGGAGCTTGCAGTGAGCCGAGATCGCGCCACTGCACTCCAGCCTGGGGCACAGAGCAAGACTCCGTCTCAAAAAAAAAAAAAAGAAATTTCACTGTAGTAAAACATACATATACAGAAAAAGGCACAAATCATCCTTGTTTGGCTCATTGATTTTGCTCAAAGTGAGCCAACAGAACCACCCTTGCACTCATTACAAACCAGTGCCCCAGAAGCCCCGCCCTTTTCCTCTTCAGAGGGAAACCAGTATCCTGACTCCTACCACAGCAGCTTAAAGGTGCCTGCTTTTGAATTGTATATGTGTTTTTTGTGTCTAGTTTATTTTAGTCAATATTATGCTCATGAGAGTCATCCATACTGTTTCATACTGTAGTTACACTTGTAGTTCAAGGTTTAAGTTTACTTCTGTGTGTGGTGCATTTACTATGTTGTTCCCCCAAGCCACAAGTGCCCATTTGCATAATATTAGGCAGCTGGGCTTTTGAAATTCATCTCATAGGTTTATAGATGTGTGATTTCCACAATATAACCCCTTACTTGTTGGCTTTGTCAAGTGATCTCTAAAAATCAATTAAAAAAACTTGTTTAAATCAACATTTTGCATTTAAAACTGTGAGGTCATACACCCAGGAATAATCACTAAATTGCTGTGAAATTTCTTTGCCTTCTTTTTTTTTTTAACTAATTCTATCAAGGGGCCTCTGTAAGCCTCAAAACTGGCATTGATTGAGGTAATATGTCCTCATAATACAATATATTCTTGTTTCCTGTAATATGAGAGACTTGTTAGACCTTAAATATAAGGTGGCTTTTTTTCCGATGGATAATTTTTGGTGGAAAAGCTCATCATATATTCAGGCATAAATTGTGTCTCATATTAACCTCTTATTACTTGGGTTCTAGTATTTTCTCTTATTGAGCCTATGATTAGCTAAAATATCCAGATCTTTTGCATATGGGTTCCTATAGAACTATTTATCCCCAGAGTATATTTCTATTTATATTTATACTTTTAACTAAGTATAAATTCCATATTAAGATCATCATATACCTCCATGTACATAATGCTTGGGATTTTTCAAAGCACTTTCGAATGCATTATCACAATAATTCAGTGCGATAGCCCAGGGAATGAATTGTTATGCACATTTTATGGATATGAATATAATTATCACTGATGGATTTCAACATGTTTGAAGGGATAATGCTGATGTTTTATAAAAGGCTCCTTCAAACGGAAAAGAACATTATCTAGCAAAATCAAAAATCATGATATTTGAATATTCCCCAAAAATACAAAAAGTAAGCTAGCACACAGCAAACTATGATTGTGATAAATAAAATAAAAGCAAATTCAAATAATAATGAGGACCACTTTAGACTTAGTAAATGAATGAGGCAGAATCCGACAGTGATCAAATTCATTAATTGCTGGTAACACCATACATTTGTATAATTCATTATTCATAAAATTGTTAAATTCATTATTTGCTGGTAACACCATAAATTTGCATAATTCTTCTCGAAAAGTAAGTTGACAATATGTATATTTTAAAAACCAAAAACAAATCCACACCCTTTCGCCAAATATTCCCCTGCATAAAATTTATTCTGGAGGAAATTAGAAGAAAATATATCATTTGAAGGGAGATGTTCATTGAAGCCTTATTTACAATAATAAGAAAAGGAAACAATGGAAATTTATTTCAATTTTTTAAATAAAGCTTTGTTCAAATGAATACCATCCAATCTCTCTCTCTCTCTTTTATACACTCACACATACTATACTTTGCAAATATGGGAGAGAATATTACTGTTTCTGTATTCCTGTTACATCTTGTTCACTCCCAATATTCTCAGTATTGTATTTCACACAATACTCTCTCCTCTGAATTTTCCTATCCAACCATACAGTTAAGTTTGCATTGGCCCAGGAACAGCCTCTGTGGTGAGGAAAACGCTAACAGGTATAACATGGTTTTCAAACTGCAAAACCAGATAGGAACTGTGCCCCTCTGAATGGAGAGGCTGTGGCTGTGTCTGTGCACTTACAAATAAATTTTGTGATGAAAATATATTTGCATGAGTCTCCAGATAACCTGAACAATTGCTTATCCAACAGTGCCGCCTCTAAACATTTTGGCAGATCACAGGATGCCCTCCCCAGCAGGCATCTGTCTTGTAGTGTAGAATGCACAGTGGCTCCCTCAACGTCTCGCTGATAGCGGCAAAAGGAGGTGGAGGAAAGACTTCATCTATGTCCTTAGCAAGCATAATCCAAGCCCTTGCCTCCGTTAGTCAGTAAATATCATTTAGACTTTTTAACATGAAATTTGATTTTCTTAATTTAGAGGGGAAAATATTCGTTTAGTTCATATATTTCCTGAGATGTGCGGAAAATGTCAGGAGGTGGAAAACCGGGTATTTAACAGGGTTTTGCACTTTTTAAAACATCTAGTGCCTTAACTTCTCCTCAAGAGAGACAGGACAAGCCTCTCAGACCATTGAAACAGTGTGCTCAATGTCAATGTTTGCCTTTCCAAATCCACACGTTTCTGGTCACTTCATGACATGTTTATTGGTCTTGACAGACAAGGAATAGAACAGGAAACTGCAACCTTGCACCCATCTGACTGGTCTGTGGGCAGACCAGCCTTGGTTTCTGCTTTGTTGAGTTCCACATGGTGGCTAGAGGCCCTCCTGCCATTAACTCCCCTTACATCCGATTCTCTGTAAAATTTGTACCAGCAAGTCTAGGGCAGTTAAATATATGGCTTGGGTAATTAAGCAGGTTACAGATGAATATTATTTGGTCTGCAAACAATTCTGTAAAAGGTTCCAGAGGGCTGTCTCGAGGATTGTAGCTTATTTGTGGGGTTTTGGCAGGAAATGGCTAATTATGACACCTGCGCACGTTTCCATGCAATTGGAGCCTGGGGATTCTCAACCCTGTGTACACAAGTCAGACTCGCCTTCATGGTGGGGAGCCACACAGCAGAGCACTGAGATCAAGCATAGCCTTGTTAGCAGCACTATGGAGGAAACAGCTCAGCTCGGGCTAGCAGCTTACCTCTATGCCTTTCCCCAGCAACCAATCCTAGGGTTGCTGGCATCAAAATTAGCCCCTTACACGCTCCCTATCCACTGCAGGTCTTCTGAAGGTGCACTAGTTCTTCAGGAAAACATTGCTTCATAGACTGGGCATTATTGGAGAGCAATTTCTCTGTCCCTCAAGGTTAGGAATTCCACTGATGGCATCTGGGAACCCTCTGTAAACCTGCAAGCAGAATTGGCAATGGGAATAAGCACGGAGAGAGATCCATAGCTTTTATCTGTTTCTCAAAGATAACAGATGGTGACTTTGCCTGATATCAATGCTCGAATCTCAGAGCAGTGTGGGATCAGTTGAAGGACTTTAGGAAACGGAATGTGCCAAAACCACAGGCTGCCCAGCTGGAGCTGTCTCCTCTTCTTCCTCCTGGGCATCCAGCTGACCCCAATTTCCAGCAGCTTCTGCTGGTAGGTGTGGCCATGTGGCTGAATCCTAACCAAAGGAATATGAAAAGGAAGATGGCACCTGTTCTGGCCAAGGCTTTTAACAGGTGACTGCCCCTCCTACAAATCCTTTCTCCTTTCACCCATTCATGTAGAGGATGACAAGGGGGTAAGAGATAGTCGAACCGTATGTCAAAAGGAGCTTGAATTTCCGAGTCACCGTATGGAAGAAAGCTTCCCACCAACCAGGAACAGCTGCCTCAGACCGTGGAACACAAAAGTAAACTCCTCTTGTGTTGA
Organism: Nomascus leucogenys; assembly: GCF_006542625.1. Classification (NCBI taxonomy): domain Eukaryota; kingdom Metazoa; phylum Chordata; class Mammalia; order Primates; family Hylobatidae; genus Nomascus; species Nomascus leucogenys. Next base: position 116,965,485 of record NC_044386.1, read on the forward strand.
ACAATTCATTGTACACATGTATACAGAGTAGGCTAGTCTACTGTAAGAGAGGGAGGAGCCTGGTCATATTTGCATTTTAGAATGGGCTTCACGTTTTGAATGGTTTTTGTGATAAAGAGAAACATCAGGATTTCACTGTACTGCAACGCTTTTGTATTATCACTTTTCAAAGTGCCCGACACATCCTGCCATTCCCACAGCGCCCAAATCTTAGACAACAAAAAACGCATTTTATTTATAGATCAGCTGCTGGGTCATCTCCTTCAGACTCATACACAAGGGCACAAAGTCTTCCAATGTTATTTCCCTAAGTATGACATCCAATTTTTCCTTGAATATCTCTAGTTCTAGAGTCTTGACAGCTTCCTGAGTGAAATTATTCTACTGCCTGATTGACCTTCATGGTTCAGAAATTTTTCCCCCCACTTCAGACTTTAGTTTTCTTTCTTCCGGCTTCACCAAGTAATTGGCCAGACCCAGGTGAATACAATCACTCCATAGTGAAAACCGGAAACACGGTAAATGACTGAAATTCGCCTTTATTAAGTACTCCCTAGGTGTGATCTCCTTCAATCTTCATACTAATCCTCCATTTGACAGGCTCTGAGATTTTAAATAACCCACCCACTATCACAACACGAAGGATGGAACTACGGCAGGCCTAGATCCTCATGGGCGCACAGCCCAGCCCGCCCAGCCCATTCTAATTGGCTCTCTAGGACTCAGCTAATAGAAGCATTTCGTCACTCATTCATGCTCAAGTTCCTCGGTCATTTGGGGAAATAAAACCTTGAGTTCACTGAGTATTTTTACTTTGGTGAAGTCCACTTCCCAGAGCCGAAACTATTATGTTTGAGAAAGTATTCTAATTCCCTTGAAAGAGACCCAGCAGAAATTCGTGTAGACAGGAGGTATACAGAGACAGTGGATTTGAGAAAATCACTTTCTCATTGCTCAAAATGAGCTTCCAGAACTGATTAGAAAACATTCACTCTGAAAACGAGCTGGGGAATTTGGGAAATGTTATATTGGTGTTGGTCAGGTTCCTCTGCTCATGCATTGAAGATCTTAGACTAGGGGCCTGGGTGTCTCCTGTCTCTCCTCTTCATTGCCTGCCCTTACATAAATGGGAGAAAGGGTCCCCAGCTCCTCCATCTCATCCTGGTCCTCCCGTAATCTTTATTCAGTTGTATGCAGAGGGACTTTGCAGGGGGAGGAGAGGGATCAGACCTTTCTGAGCCAAGGCAGAGGCATCCCCAGCCACACTGGTCAGGGCAGAGGCATGGGGTCTGCAAGGGCAGGGCAGCCCCAAGCCGGCCGCAGCCGCAGCATGTCCATGCCAAGCTCATCACCAGGACTGGGTAATGAGGTCAATGTGAAAACAACTGGAAGGCACGTTCCCCAGGAAACATAAGCAGAGTGGAAACGGCCTGACCTTATGTTGCAGAATCCAAACCCATTGAGTCAATTGCCGGGAAACATGACATGACCTTTCAGATGCAGTGAACATCGCTGGGAGAGCAGGCTACCCTGCTCTTTTCCATTTGCTACCCCCGAGGCAGCAAGTCACTGGAAATAATAGCCCTGGTTCCAAATCTGTGCTTCTTTGATGAAACACACATGCACAGCATCGAGCTTGACACTGGGGCAGACATGTGCATGTGCTTGTGTGTGCATACAGGCACACACACATATATATATATATGTACTGTGTATATGCTTTTATTTATCTGTTAAGTCCCTTTCAACTTAGTGTTTCATGTTGTGTAATAGAATATGATATCATTGTAGCTTTATATTTTAAATAGAAGTCTTTGGGACCCAGTGCATATTTTTGAGTTTGAAAATAACCTTTACAGCCTTATTCTCAACAGCAGCCTGCAGCTCCCTCTTTGAGATTAATTAACAAAGCTACTTGCCCCTCCAACAATGACCCAGCCCTGAAATAGACCCAATAAATCCTGCTTTTCTGCTTTCTAATGTCCTCCTATCTTTCCCACAGCTTATTAGAATCTGAACACAGAGCATGTTCTTCATGATTAGCAATTGCAAGTTAAAGGAAGGGACACTGCTCTTCCTGCAGAAAAACTGTTAAGTCTGGTTTTTGGGGTTCAAACTTCAAGCCAGGAATGCTTGACTTGGAAGCCAGTTTGACGGAGAAGCAGGAAAAACAGCTCTAAGTTCTCTGATGAGAAAGCTCCTTTGATGAAATGTTAGATGGGGGCCCACTGCATGTCACCATAAGCCCCTCTAAAGACTTCACAATCATCCACAGAGCAAAACATTTTAACAGAAAAAAATTTCTTGCTGAGAAATGGAAAATGCTAGCACTTTACTAAGAGTCTGAAAAATATGATCCTATTTTTTAAAAAAGAAACGGGGTGAGGGTGTGGATCCCAGTGGGTAATTCGTACGTTTCATCCTTGTTGCTGAGGACAAGTTGCAGCATCATGAGTAGGCTGGTTAAACCTGGGTTAATTACATGGATATGGCATATATTGAGTTCCCAAAAGGATAATGTATGCCAAGATTGTTCTTCTCATATTCTGTGCTCTACTTAAACTTGGAATGACAAATAGGGGAGCTGGGAGGGCTCCCGGGAGCTACGAAATATATTCCCTGTAGATTACAGAATACTTTGAGCAATCATTAGAAAATGTAATCACTACTTTATCATATAAAACTGTTTCTCACTGTTGGAGGCTGATTTTTGTAGGTTTAATATAGCTCTAGGTCATGCTTTATGGATCGCTCTGCAGAAATGCTTTGTTGGAAGTTTCCATCAAGGTTAGCTTAGCCATGAGGAGGTTGGGGAGCCTGGGCAGGAGGGTGACCCTCCTTCCCACAGAGCTGGAAGATCATAATTCTTGGGCCCCCTGAGAAGACTGAACTTTGGAGATATTCCCAGTGGAGAAGTCCTACAGGTCCTACTTTCTGTAGGTAAGCCCCATGAAATTTATCACATTAGCAAGTAATGGAATAGCCATGTGGAGTGAAAGTTGCCCTTGAAAATCCCTTAGGTAGCTTGTTAAGCCAAGCAACAATAATCATGATAACACCCAGCACTTAGTAAGAGCTTACTGTGACCTGCACTATTCTAGCCTTGAGATGTCGGTATGATGACTAGTTCCCTTTTATAGATGTGGGAAACTGAGGCACAGAATGAGTTAATGACACCCACCCAAGGTCACAGAGCCACTCAGTGGTGGAGCCAGGATTTGAACACTGGAAGTCTGGCTCCAGAGCCCTTGCTTGTTAGTACATGTGGCTTGGCATACAGTACCCAGTATGTTACTGTGCTTGCATAAAAATTGAATGTCTGATGAACTATGAAGAGTGAAGACTAATCCTGTATGGCTTCCATTGATGCATCTTTCTCTTCCCAATAATACCACTGAACTGTCATTTTCCTCTTGTAGTTGAAACTGATCCAATTGTTCCATAGAGGTGATGTTTACAATTTCTTTGAATAAACATAGAAATTAATGCTTCCAGTCTTAAAACTTAAGAAAGTTACATTTGTCTTATCTGAGTTCCTTTTTCAGGAAACCAACCATCAGGACTCCCAGATAGTATCAAGGAGCTGAAATTCACCAGATCACTGTCACACCACTCACCCATCATGACTGCCTAACTGCCCACCTGCTTCCTGTCAACCAACTTCTCTTCCTTACCCCTCCCTAATTCCTGTTTTCCCACACATAGTTACATTGCTTCCCTGCTATATAAACCCCTAACTTTAGTCAGCCTGGGAGATGGATTTGAGACTGAGTTCCCATTTCCTCAGCTGCAGCACCCAGTCCAAAGCCTTCTTCCTTGGCAATATTTATGGTCTCAGTGATTGGCCTTCTGTGTAGCAAGCGGCGGCACCTAGACCAAACTCTTTGGTGTTTCAGTAACATAGGGAGCTCATACAGTTGAACTTGAGTAAGTGAGGTGTTCATCTGATGTGATTCCACTGTGCATGATGTGATTTTATTCAGTTGGGAATAATAGAATAGAAGTGGAGACTGCCTGGCAAGAGCTACATCCTTTTTCAAATTGAGACAGTGCATGAGTAAAACCTAAACCTGGGTTCAGAGACATAAAACATTTATGCCTGCCAAGAACAACCAAATATACATTTAAGAACTTCTTCCGGCCTGGTGCAGTGGCTCACACCTGAAATCCCAGCACTTTGGGAGGCCAAGGTGAGCAGATCATCTGAGGTCAGTATTACAGAATAAGAAATTACAAAATATAGAGTAAGAAAACTTCCACATTCAACAATGACATGTTTGGTAGTGCCTGCAGCTTGGATCTTTAGAAGTCTAGCATAATTAGACTATAATGCAAGGTGAGACTATCAGGGGGTTTTTTGGAGCCCTTGCCACATGCCAGGTACTAAATGAGGTTATTTGTATCCTTTAATTTAACTCATCAACAACCCTAAAAGGTAGACATTATTATTACCCATTTTATGAATGAGGTGACTGGGAGCTCGCCCAAAATCTTACCTTTTAGAAAGTGGTAGTGCTTTGTGAGCCCGGGTCTGTCTGTGTCTGACCAATGTGCTCTTGCCACCACGTGAAGATGCCTTTTCATGGGATCATCCTCTCTTTCCTTCGAGTTCCCAATAACCAAACAACTAATAAACACATCAAGGCTGACTGCATTTGAACTTCTGACTGTTTTCCAACCAATCTGGCAGAGAACCAATTTAAATACAACATGCCCTGGGCAAATGTTTCAGATCAGCACAGGCAGTCACTGCCTATGCCCTGCACGTCTGTCTCCACTGCTGTGCCAATGGGCTGGGGGCACCCCGCAGGGCTGACTTCCATGAGCTGGAAGGAGGAGAACTCGTGGAGTTATTTGTCATGCTTTCCTTACCGTGCAGTGCACAGAAGCATGATTTACGAAAGCCGGTAATTAACACTTTCATTCTGAAAGAACAAATTCTACACCCTGAGAACACGGAGCTCCCACAACACATCAAGATAATCCAGGGGACACTGGAAAGCTCACCATAAGGAAGAGGAAAATGAATTGGCATTTTCAATGGTCTGAAATGGGGCTGGAGAGTTCTGATTGGCCCCAGGCCAGGGAAACCCTCAGGTTGGAGCAGGTGCCCTCAGAGGCCCAGTTGCAGAGATGACTGCCCAGGATACCAGGCACAATGTGGGACTCGGGGCAGCAAGGGCCAAAACACCTGCAGCAGCCAAGATGGATCCAGACTGGGCAGAGGAACCGGGAAGAATACAGGCAGGGGCAGCAGGAGGTGGGCCTCAGAAAACCACCCTAGGATGGCCTGTGACCTGGAAGCATAGGCAGAAACAGATGCACTAGAGACGGGGATGGAAACACTGGCTCTCCCAGTCAGCCACAGAGCAAGAGAAGCTCTCCATGCCCATTCCCCCTGCCCCATGGCCAGGGTCTCTACCCCTGTCCCAGGATTCAGGGCCTGCAGAGGGATTCTACACTCCCCACATCCAGGACAAAGAAGCCAGAGAACCGGGCCCTGTATCTTCCCAGGACAGCTTTGGGTGACAAGTCTGGGAAAATGCTCCTCATGTCATTCCTAGATCCCTTTAGCCAGCTTGCTTTTACAGAGGACCAGTCCCTGCGTAAGTGAAGAATAGCAGCAGCTCTGTTTTCGCTTCTTGTGGTTGTTATAACAAAGTACCCCAAGCTGGGTGGCTTAAAACAACACATTTATTCTCTTCTAGTTCTGGAAGTCAGTTGTCCAGAAGGAGTCCTGTGGGGCTAAAATCAACATATAAGCAGAGTCATGAGGTTCTAGGGGCGAATCTGTGTCTTTGACTTTTCCAGTGTCCAGAGGCCTTCTGGCTCCCTTGGCTTGTGGCCCCTTCCACTCTCTTCAAAGCCAGCTTCCTGACTCCTGTTTATAAAGACCTTTGTGATTACATTGGACCCACCCATATAATCCAAGATAATCTCCCCATCTCAAGATTCTTAACTTAATCACATCTACAAGGTCCCCTTTTACTCACAGGTTCTGGAAATTAGGATGTGGACATCTTTGGGAGGTGTTATTCATCCTCCCAGATGCTTTTACAATTTCTTTTCCATTATTTTGTTAATTTTTCTTCTATCTGCAAGGTCCCTTTTACCATGTAAGGTAATTATATTCACAGGTTCTGGGAATTAGGATGTGGACATCCTTGGAAGGCATTATTCATCCTACCAGATGCTCTTACAATTTCTTTTCTACTATTTTGTTAATTTTTTCTTCAATACAGCAGGTACAGTCAAATGCCTAAATCTTTATCGTGAAGCTCCATCACTGTCCAGGTTTCCCTGTGGGGAGGAACCTCTGAGACAGAGATTTGCCTTCTGGTGGTTGACAGGGGAGTGCTCTCAGATTGACACCTGGCTGACTTCACAAGAGTACAACCCGTGCCACAGTACCGGGTCGTGCACATAGAAGGGCCCTCACTTCGCCTAGAGCTCTGTTGTCAACATTTTGGAATTCTTCATAATGTATGAATGGAGGCCCACATTTTTATTTTGCATTGAGCTCTACAAAGCAGGTAGCCAACCTTACCTATTAGGCAATAAAGCAGCAACACACGACAGAGAGAAGAGCTGGGCTGCAATGCGGTCATGAGAAAGACATCGACTGATCCTGTAAGAGCTCCAGAACTGGGATGGCCCTGGAGAGGTGCCTTAACTGGCACGGGCTCAGGTCTTTACCTCCCAAGGTAAAGTCTCTGCATGCTGGCTATTCTCGGGAAGGAACACAACCCAGGGCAATTCCTAGAGATGGACTCAGTTGAGAGCCCTGTGATGTCAACGTTCCCAGCGATGGAGGCATGAGTGCCTGGGTTCTGCAGGGGTAGACTGAGTAGCATGCACAGCGTCCAGTATGAGCTCAATGAATACTGACTCACATCTCCATCTATGTAATCACCATCGAGTCCACATATAGAATACTTCTGGCCGGGCGCAGTGGCTCATGCCTGTAATCCCAGCACTTTGGGAGGCCGAGGTGGGCAGATCATGAGGTCAGGAGTTCAAGACCAGCCTGAACAACATGATGAGACCCCGTCTCTACTAAAAATACAAAAATTAGCTGGGCATGGTGGCACGCTCCTATAGTTCCAGCTACTCAGGAGACTGAGGCAGGAGAACCACTTGAACCCGGGAGACGAAGGTTGCAGTGAGCTGAGATCGCACCACTACACTCCAGCCTGGGTGACAGAGCAAGATGCCATCTCAAAAAAAAAAAAAAAAAACAAAAAAAAAAACAAAAAAAAAAAAAAAAAAAAGAATACTTTCAGCACACAACAGGCTCCTTGTGCTCCATCCTGGTCCACAACTGTCCTCACAGAGATAAATACTGATACAGTTTCTATCATCATACATCAGCTGTGCAGTTCTTGAACCTCACATCAATGGATTCTTTTGGATCTTGCTTGTTTTACTCATTCATCCATGCTGTGGTGTATATCAGTAATTCTTGTTGTTTTGCTATATTTGTCCATTCTCCTGAGGATAGACCTTTGGGATATCTCCAATCGTGGCTGAATATCAGAAAAGCAGCTATGAGCACTCTTGTACCTGTCTGTTAGTCATTTCTCTTGGGTGTAGATGCAGGAATGGGAATTGTTGCATTATAGGGTAAGCGTGTGATTAGCTTTACTGGATACAGCAAACCTGTTTTCCAATTCAAAGTCCTACACACTTTTATTTTAAGTGGATTCTGGCTAGATAGAAAAGCATAGAAAAAACATAATTGATTAATGTAGAAGAAAAAGCAACCATCAGTCCACATATATAACCACAATAGATGTGAGTTTAGCTGCAGTTTATAGGCTTATACAAATTTTTTTAGCTGATTGGGACACCTGGGAAGATGGGATGGTCTACCCTAAATATTTCTGAATAGAGTGTGTGTTCAGCACTAGAGGCCTCAGACACTCTCCTGTTGATAGATTTCTATGGAAGGCTCAGGAAAATCCCAGGCAAGGGCAAAGGGCTGGACTTTTGTTCAAGGTACCCTTAATAAACATGCTTGGATTGAACTGATCCACACAATGAGACCTGTGTTAACAAATCAGGAGGGGTCTGGGGGGACCTCTTTGCTCTCTGTAGACAATAGAATGGCTGAGAACTGGGCCTGCGACTGATAACACTCGTCTCTTCACAAGAGGCATGGATGTGACCTAAGTTTACTCTTCTGTAAAATTGGAATAGGAAAAGCCCCTTCACAGGATTTTTGTGAAGATTCGATGAAATATTGTTTATGAAAGGGCTTACAAATGATAAAGTGCAACATAAATCACAAGTTTTTATTATTAGCTATTTTCCTGTGCCACTTTTCCTAACAGAGGTTAGGTGCCAGGTGCACAACAGAAGGTCCTAAGAAAAGCAGGTGGTCCCTGGACTCCAGGAGATGAAAATACAGTGCAAAAGCCATTCTCCACCCCTTGCAATGGTTTTGTTGAGAAAGTTTACTCCAAATAAATTCTTTAAAAGTTTTCTTGCCATGAAAATGCATTCTTCCCGCTGAAACAATCTTATAAATCCCATTTGGGTGCCCAGGGGAGTCACACAATACAACATATCTTTCTCCTGGCTTACAGATTCTCATTTAACATACAATAACAATAGTGTCAATTATGGATTTCTCCAACTCAAAGTTCACATTGTAAGTATAGGGTAAGAGGGGCTGGACGTGGTGGCTCACACCTGTAATCCCAGGACTTTGGGGGAGGTGGGTGGATCATTTGAGGTCAGGAGTTCGAGACCAGCTGGGCCAACATGATGAAACCCTGCCTCTACTAAAAATACGAAAAATAGCTGGGTGTGGTGACGCACACCTGTAATCCCAGCTACTCGGGAGGCTGAGGCAGGAGAATCACTTGAACCCAGGAGGCAGAGGCTGCAGTGAGCCAAGATCGCACCACTGCACTCCAACCTGGTGACAGAGGGAGACTCCGTCTCAAAAAAAAAAAAAAAAAAAAAGTATAGGGTAAGAGGGAAGGGAAGACTGGAGGCAGAAACAGCAGCAGACAGAAAAAAAAATGATAATGCAGGGGCTGACAGAACTGACAAAGACGTTCAGGAAAGCAGCCTGGAGATGTTTCGTGTGAGAACATCTGGATAACGCCCGAAGAAATTGCAATGCCCTACAACTCAGGTTCACGACAACTTTTAGTCATGAAGAAAACATGATGTCATATTCATTTCATGAAGTGGTGGAAAATGTGTCACCCTTATTGGGAAATCTTTTCATCCAAAACACTTTGTAAAATATTTAAAGCAAAAACAAACAAACAAACAAACAAAAAAAAACTGTCCTCAATCATCCCCAAGCGGAGATCTATAAGAGGTTTAAATGCAATATATTTACTGAATATAGGGTGACTTTAAAAGTCCATTGCTGTGGCATAAACATCTCATCACCTAAATACAGCAACACTAAATAAAAACAGTTCTGGGAACACAGCTCAGATTACGTGTGCCTTTAATCACATTTTCTACTATTTCCCAAAGTGATAAGGAAGAAACTGATCAGAAATTCTTCGTGTAAGAAAAATACAGACAAAATGAGTCTAATCACATGCAGAGGTTCTTTCACTTCCTACATTATTTACTGAGGCATAAATATATTATGCATTTTATGCTGTTATCTTAACTCTTGAAATTTAGAAAGAAAAGAATTTGAAGCTTTTCCATATAGAGGAGACAGAAAAACAGACACGGTAATAACCATAAATTTCGAAGCATGTGGATAAATGGAATGCTGATGCATTGAAATAAAAATCTACAATAATGTGGTGTTAAAACAAATACACCCTCCTACATAATAGAAACGGGGTCTCAAGGTTCCATTCATGTGAAAGGATCAGCAGATTTCTACTCCATAATAATAACTGTTATTATTATTTATTAAGCACCCAACACATAGTGGATGCCTGAGGCACCATCCATAAATGAAAGAGAAAAGATTCTTTTTTAAAAAAGTCAGTGCTTGAAGGCCTTATGAAATAAGAGGATTCTATATCCAATATAGGAAAGATTGTAATGGAAGCAATGTGCTTTTCCCATGTGTTTCATTTTATGGCTCCAATCAACACCAAGGAAGCTTTTTGTCCTTCTGGCCTTGAGAAAAAGCATCCATCATGAATGCCTACAGGAAGACAAGACTATAGGGGAGTTATCATCAACCCACTGGAGCTTTGAATGTACATATAAGCTCCACCCTCATTTATAACAAGTACCTATTCACAATAATAAATATTAAGAATGAATCACATATCAAAAACACAGCTGAATACTGGCTGGGCGTGGTGGCTCACACCTGTAATCCACACTTTGGGAGGTCAAGGCAGGCAGATCACTTGAGGTCAGGAGTTCGAGACCAGCCTGACCAACATGGTGAAACCCCGTCTCTACTTAAAAAATACAAAAAATTAACTGGGCATGGTAGCAGGTACCTGTAATCCCAGCTACTCAGGAGCCTGAGGCAGGAGTGAACCTGGGAGGCGGAGGTTGCAGAGAGCCAAGATCATGCCACTGCACTCCAGCCTGGGTGACAGAGCGAGACCCTGTCTCAAAAAAAAAAAAAAAAAAATTACAAATAAAGACTCCACTGATTTTTTAACATCAGAAAAATGTGTTAATATTTTAGCTGGGTCTATATAACTAAAACAGGTAATCAGTTTGATCAATTCAACTGAGTAACCAATCAAGTTAACAAATATATCAATTCTAGCTTGCTTTTTAGATGAAAAAGATCTGGCAGCATGCAAGAAAGATGGATGGATGGTGGATGGATGGATGGATGGATGGTGGATGGATGGATGGAATGATGGATAGAGGATGGATGGGTGATGGATGGATGGATGGATGGATGGATGGATGGATGGATCCCAGGCAAGGGCAAAGGGCTGGACTTTTGTTCACGGTACCCTTAATAAACATGCTTGGATTGAACTGATCCACACAATGAGACCTGTGTTAACAAATCAGAAGGGGATTTTTTAAAATCAGAACAATGTGTTAATATTTTAGCTGGGTCTATGTAACTAAAACAGGTAACCAGTTTGGTCAATTCAACTGAGTAACCAATCAAGTTAACAAATATATCAATTCTAGTTTGCTTTTCAGATGAAAAAGATCTGGCAGCATGCAAGAAAGATGGATGGATGGTGGGTAGATGGATGGATGGATGGATGGTGGCTGGGTGGATGGATGGATGGATGGATGGATGGATTGATGGATAGTGGATGGATGGAGGACGGATGGATGGATGAATCCCAGGCAAGGGCAAAGGGCTGGACTTTTGTTCAAGGTACCCTTAATAAACATGCTTGGATTGAACTGATCCACAAAATGAGACCTGTGTTAACAAATCAGGAGGGGTCTGGGGAGACCCCTGGATGGATGTACAGGTGGATGGTGGATGGATGAATGGATGGATGGTGGATGGATGGATGGATGGATGGATAGTGGATGTAAGGATGGATGGTGGATGGACGAATGGATGGATGGTGGATGGATGGATGGATGGATGGATAGTGGATGTACGGATGGATGGTGGATGGATGAATGGATGGATGATGGATGGATGGATGGATGGATGGATGGGTGGATGGGTGGGAGGTGGGTGGATGGATATACGAATTGAGAACAACAGAGAAAGACAGAGAAGGTGAGAGAGGAATTCTTGCTGATATGATCTGTTTCAAACCCCTTCCTAACTATAGGCTCCAGATTTTAGCTATCTTCAGTAGGACTCATGTCAGCCCCAACTGAGCTCCATTTCTGGGGAATGTCATCCTTCTGGCCTTCTCCCCATGGTCAAAACCACTTAGGATGTTTTGTGATTATCTGCTTGTCTTGAATTCTCCTAAAGGAAAATGATTTTGTTCAATTGCATGAATGCAGAGTGCAGGAACTTTGCCAACTATTTGGAAGTGAAGAACAACATAATGTGGAAATAGTGAGATACCCTAAAATTTGATTAAATGCATGTATACTGGATGAGCTCAGACATCTCTTCAAGCAGCGCATCTAAGGGATACACTGTAAGCTGGTGATGGATGGGTATTTGAGAAGCCCCAGAGTACTAAACAAAAGATGAGTACAAACCTAATGCCGAAGTCCAGCTATGGAAACATGTAGAAGACATGCCATAAAATAATGTGAACATGGCCGGGCACAGTGTCTCATGCTTGTAATTCCAGCACTTTGGGAGGCCAAGGTGGGCAGATCACGAGGTCAAGAGAGCAAAACCATCATGGCCCACATGGTGAAACCCCAACTCTACTAAAAATACAAAAAAAAAAACCTCATCTCTACTAAAAACCCCATCTCTACTAAAAAAACTGAAAAAAAAAAAAAAAAAAAAAAAAAATACAGACATCTGGTGGCAGACGCCTGTAGTCCCAGCTACTCGGAGAGGCTGAGGCAGGAGACTGGCGTGAACCTGGGAGGCGGAGCTTGCAGTGAGCCGAGATCGCGCCACTGCACTCCAGCCTGGGAGACAGAGCGAGACTCCACCTCAAAAAAAAAAAAAAAAAAAAAAAAAAAAAAAAAACAACAACAACAAAAAACAGAATCAGTTTACCACCCATGGGACCACATAAGACCCAGGGAAGGCCCTCCTCATCTCTTGAGAGCCCACTGCAGAAAGTGGGGCAAGGACCTAACACCATGCCCTGTTACTCTGGCCGTGGTTCTCTTCATCTTGTGAATAAATTTCATGTGTGCATCTCACAGTACAGGCTAGTATACAAAAATAGAGTCAGGGCTCCCAAAGGGCATCCTATGCCTGTCTCTTGCACTTAGCGAAGACAGACAGAAAGACCCAGAAGGTAGGAATAATAAAACGTCCTGGCATCTGTAGATAATAGGAAGCAGCATTATCCACAGGGAGCTAATTTACGGTGATGAGAGTGGAGGACAGTTGTCAAGCAGGCTTTGTGCACCTTCAGGCTGGCTCAGCTTAGCCCCTGACAAGAGCAGTCATGAGTCCCACGCTCCTCCTTCACCCCCACCCCATGGCATTGCGCTCCCTTCTTACCTCCGGGGTCTGCATCAAAGTCCATCAAAGGACAGGTGCAAGCTCAAAGTTCAGTGTTTAAAGCTCTTTGTTGCTAATTTAAAATCCCCTGGATATTTTAAGGTTATCCTTAGAGAGAGGCCTGGAGAATCTCTTGGCACTGAGAAAGAGGGATCCAGCTTCCTGGAGTCTTTCTTAGGTGAGAAAGGAAATGTAAATCTCACCCGCCGGATGCTCTACATACAGGTACACAGCAGATTGGCTTCTTCTTTCCATCCTCACCATTTCTCAGAGCCCATTCTCTGGTCTGTTCTGGAGGCCTCAAGAGTAAAGACAGGTTTACAGAGGAAGAACAAATTCTCAAGACTGCAACATGGAAAGTGTGCCTGGGTTTCCAACCTGCTGCCCTGCAGAACTCAGACTCGAGACTGTTGTAAGATCAGTATTTACCGAATTGACAGCATGCTACAGATTTTGTACTTGTCAGACCCCAAAATCATGAGTCAATTTCTTAAAAAAATAAAATGTCATTGTCTTCTTGTCACTGCTGTTATTGCCTTATACAAATCTAGTCAATGACTGAAGATATTCATTCAGTCATTTCAGAATAGATATGTGTATTATGTATGTACACATTACATATGAGACACCTGTGTATATATCATATAAATTATATATATGATATATGCACATTATATACATATAAACATGTAACATTAAGCACCTACTATGTGCCAGGCAGTGTGTTAGGAGCTAGAAGGTGGAATAGAGTGATAAAATAGATGCATATTATATAGAGATCACACAAATAAAAGTAAAGTTGCATTTGCAATAAGTGCAATGAAGGAAGTGTTTGATGTGTTAGAGAATGCAACCAGGGCACCACCTCAGGGGTGGGATACGGAGGAAAGAGGGGAATCAGGGAGCATCATTCTAAGTGAAATCAGGAGGATGAGTCATTTCTCTGGTATTAATTACTAGGCAATTGCCAATTAACTACTAGTCAATTGCCACATGATCAGGCTTCCTATCAGCCCAAGAAAATAGAAGAATGAATTCCTTGAAAAGCCAAAGGGAAGAAAGGGCCAGCATTGTAATGAAGAACTCAGATGAGAGACAGGATCCTAAAGTTGAAGTGGCTCTTTAAGGTCATCTATTCTATCCCTCCAGCAGCTGCTCCCATCCTTTCTACTTCTGGCAAAGTGATCCAAGGCTGTGTTTGAGCCCAATCCAACTTGGGCATCTTTCACTCTTGGAAAGCTCTTTCTTAACTGAGCTGAGCTCTGTCTTCCTGTAACATCCATTCCACTCATCTGTCCTGGTGCAAACATTTGGGGCTACATCAAGACTGTCTCCTTTGCAAACAGTCTCTGGCACACAGTAAAGACTCAAAAAGAAGGTGTTGAATTAATGAATGAGGGAAGGAAGCACTAAATCAATTCAGAATAAGATCAAAGGAAGGTTTTCTGGATGAAATTCTTAACATACAAATTAAACTAATAAAAGCAATAGGGGAAATTCTCTGAATATTTTTTCATCTAAATTGATTTTGGAGTTTACTTGCCTGAAGGCAAGGAGATAAACCAAACCCTTCAAAGTCTTGTCAGCCTCAGAATTCTAGTTCTTTGAATTATAAAACCATTTTCTCAAGTACTCACAGATTTTTTTCGCACATCTCATAAGGATGATAATGCTGGACCTACACCAAAGGTCAGTAGAATAAATATTCACAGAATAGACTCTGTGAGTGGAGAGATCCAAAGTCAGAAAACCATTCAATCATTTAACCTGCCCTGTGTCTACTATAAATCAGGTTTCCAAATGAATCCTTCCTCCTTTGGTCATTTTGCTTGGATAACAAACATTGCTAAGTAGAAATAATATTTATAAGTGAATCATGATTTCGAATTCATATATATATATATATATATATATATATATATAAATCTTTCCCTCTTTCCACCAACAACTTTGACTTAAAGGGTCATTGCTATAGGTACTGTGAGCTAGCCAGTGGCAAATGTACTGCATTCTCAGCATAATAAAGCGGGGGAGAAAACAAGAGATGGGAAGAGATGGACATGGGATGAGAGAGAGAATTCAAGTGAAAAATTAATTTTTCAAGCAGAGTTAGAAGTTAATTGATGCCCTTGAAGGTAATTAGCATCTCATTTGGAGCACTGAGAAAATGCTTAGATGCCAGAGCTGCCTGTCTGAGGTCCAGCCAGGGAAACAGAAAGCACACCAGTTATATCTAACAGAGAGAATTTTATATAGGGAATTGGTTAAGCAGAAAGTACGCAGAATAAATATGTGGGTTTCTCAGAAGACCAGATGAGGAACCCACAAATGTAAGTTTGTCTAGAGTCATCCAAAAATGAATACTGCCCAATAGTACCATTTGGAGGGTCCTGAGGCCCCAGGGAAGCCCAGAGGCTGAAGGGAGTCAAAAGCAGCTGGATTGCAGGGAGAGATCTCAGATGGGAACCACAAAGGGTTAGCTCAATCCAGAGGTCACCAACCTGAGCCAGTTTCAACCTTTCTAGTCTCATTAAACTGTGCCTTGTCACACTCTTGACCTGGAGGTATTAAAGGCAGCAGGCAAGCACTGGGGGCAGATGCAGCAAGGAGAGGTAAGATAAGCCAATCAACCAGCCACATCACCCAGCTGCAGGCTGGTGGCAGATATGGAGGAAGACGGGAGAGGAAGAAGGTTGAAGTGACATTATTATTAGACTGAGTGAACTTCTCATTATCTAAGATGTGCCGGCTCAAGATTCATCCAGGAACAAAAAAATGACAAAATGAACCCAGAAAGGGAGTTGAATTGGGAATACTTATAATTCATAAAGCTGCTCTATAAGTTCCCCCTTCTAAATCAAGCTCATTCAATAATTTAGATACTTAATATTACTCATTCAGTTCAATAGATTATGCTATTTTAAAAAAGCACAACAGAAGCTTAGTAACAAGCACCAACATCAGGGCCTATGATGGAGAGTCATAGGGAGGGGTGGGGACAGTGACAAACTGGCAACCAGATATCTGTGTTATCTGTGGAGTTTGGCTGCATCTACATAAAATAACGTCATGCTATCTGGGGGCCAGATGCTTATGTGGATTATTTTGGGATTACACGGAAGGCCACAGAACACATCCCTACCCTTCTAGAGGATGTAATTTTCACCTAGCTGCAAGGTGTTGTTACCACACAGGCTTTACGGATCTTGCATTAGTCCATTTTCACACTGCTATGAAGAAAAACCCAAGACTGGGTAATTTACAGAGAAAAAAAGTTTAATGGACTCACAGTTCCACATGGCTGGGGAGGTCTCACAATCATGGCAGAAGGCAAAGGAGGAACAAAGGCACGTCTTACGTGGCAGCCGGCTAGAGGGCATGAGCAGGTGAGCTGCCCTTTATAAAACCATCAGATCTTATGAGGCTTATTCACTATCATGAGAACAGCATGGGAAAACCTACCCCCATGGTGTGAGCAACGCAGAAGACGGGTGATTTCTGCATTTCCATCTGAGGTACCGGATTCATCTCACTAGGAAATGCCAAACAGCGGGTGCAGGACAGTCAGTGCAGCGCACTGTGCTTGAGCCGAAGCAGGGCGAGGCATTGCCTCACTCGGGAAGCACAAGGGGTCAGGGAGTTCCCTTTCCTAGTCAAAGAAAAGGGTGACAGATGGCACCTGGAAAATCGGGTCACTCCCACCCTAATACTGCACTTTTCCAACGGGCTTGGAAAATGGCACACCAGGAGATTGTGTCCCACACCTGGCTCGGAGGGTCCTACGCCCACGGAGTCTCGCTGATTGCTAGCACAGCAGTCTGAGATCAAACTGCAAGGCGGCAACGAGGCTGGGGGACAGGCGCCCACCATTGCCCAGGCTTGCTTAGGTAAACAAAGCAGCCTGGCAGCTTGAACTGGGTGGAGCCCACACAGCTCAAGGAGGCCTGCCTGCCTCTGTAGGCTCCACCTCTGGGGGCAGGGCACAGACAAACAAAAAGTCAGCAGTAACCTCTGCAGACTTAAATGTCCCTGTCTGACAGCTTTGAAGAGAGTAGTGGTTCTCCCAGCACGCAGCTGGAGATCTGAGAAAGGGCAGACTGCCTTCTAAAGTGGGTCCCTGACCCCTGAGCAGCCTAACTGGGAGGCACCCCCCCCCGGTAGGGACAGACCGACACCTCACTCGGCTGGGTACTCCTCTGAGACAAAACTTCCAGAGGAACTATCAGACAGCTGAATTTGTGGTTCATGAAAATCCACTGTTCTGCAGCCACCACTGCTGACATCCAGCCAAACAGGGTCTGGAGTGAACCTCTAGCAAACTCCAACAGACCTGCAGCTGAGGGTCCTGTCTGTTAGAAGGAAAACTAACAAACAGAAAGGACACCCACACCAAAAACCCACCTGTACATCACCATCATCAAAGACCAAAAGTAGAAAAAACTACAAAGATGGGGAGAAAACAGAGCAGAAAAACTGGAAACTCTAAAAAGCAGAGCACCTCTCCTCCTCCAAAGGAACACAGCTCCTCACCAGCAATGGAACAAAGCTGGATGGAGAATGACTTTGACGAGTTGAGAGAAGAAGGCTTCAGACGATCAAACTACTCCAAGCTACAGGAGGAAATTCAAACCAATGGTAAAGAAGTTAAAAACTTTGAAAAAAAATTAGATGAATGTATAACTAAAATAACCAATACAGAGAAGTCCTTGAAGGAGCTGATGGAGCTGAAAGCCAAGTTTCGAGAACTACGTGAAGAATGCAGAAGCCTCAGTAGCCGTTGCGATCAACTGGAAGAAAGTGTATCAGTGATGGAAGATGAAATGAATGAAATGAAGTGAGAAGGGAAGTTTAGAGAAAAAAGAATAAAAAGAAATGAACAAAGCCTCCAAGAAATATGGGACTATGTGAAAAGACCAAACCTACATCTGATTGGTGTACCTGAAAGTGATGGGGAGAATGGAACCAAGTTGGAAAACACTCTGCAAGATATTATCCAGGTGAACATCCCCAATCTAGCAAGGCAGGCCAACATTCAGATTCAGGAAATACAGAGAACGCCACAAAGATACTCCTCGAGAAGAGCAACTCCAAGACACATAATTGTCAGATTCACCAAAGTTGAAATGAAGGAAAAAATGTTAAGGGCAGCCAGAGAGAAAGGTCGGGTTACCCACAAAGGGAAGCCCATCAGACTAATAGCTGATCTCTCGGCAGAAACTCTACAAGCCAGAAGAGAGTGGGGGCCAATATTCAACATTCTTAAAGAAAAGAATTTTCAACCCAGAATTTCATATCCAGCCAAACTAAGCTTCATAAGTGAAGGAGAAATAAAATACTATACAGACAAGCAAATGCTGAGAGATTTTGTCACCACCAGGCCTGCCCTAAAAGAGCTCCTGAAGGAAGCACTAAACATGGAAAGGAACAACCGGTACCAGCCACTGCAAAAACAGGCCAAATTGTAAAGACCACCGAGGCTAAGAAGAAACTGCATCAACTAATGAGCAAAATAACCAGCTAACATCATAATGACAGGATCAAATTCACACATAACAATACTAACTTTAAATGTAAATGGGCTAAATCCTCCAATTAAAAGACACGGACTGGCAAATTGGATAAGGAGTCAAGACCCATCAGCGTGCTGTATTCAGGAAACCCATCTCACGTGCAGAGACACACATAGACTCAAAATAAAGGGATGGAGGAAGATCTACCAAGCAAATGGAAAACAAAAAAAGGCAGGGGTTGCAATCCTAGTCTCTGATAAAATAGACTTTAAACCAACAAAGATCAAAAGAGACAAAGAAGGCCATTACGTAATGGGAAAGGGATCAATTCAACAAGAAGAGCTAACTATCCTAAATATATATGCACCCAATACAGGAGCACCCAGATTCAGAAAGCAAGTCCTGAGTGACCTACAAAGAGACTTAGACTCCCACACAATAATAATGGGAGACTTTAACACCCCACTGTCAACATTAGACAGATCAACGAGACAGAAAGTTAACAAGGATACCCAGGAACTGAACTCACCTCTGCACCAAGCGGACCTAATAGACATCTACAGAACTCTCCACCCCAAGTCAACAGAATATAGATTTTTTTCAGCACCACACCACACCTATTCCAAAATTGACCACATAGTTGGAAGTAAAGCTCTCCTCAGCAAATGTAAAAGAACAGAAATTATAACAAACTGTCTCTCAGACCACAGTGCAATCAAACTAGAACTCAGGATTAAGAAACTCACTCAAAACCGCTCAACTACATGGAAACTGAACAACCTGCTCCTGAATGACTACTGGGTACATAATGAAATGAAGGCAGAAATAAAGATGTTCTGTGACACCAATGAGAACAAAGACACAACATACCAGAATCTCTGGGACACATTCAAAGCAGCATGTAGAGGGAAATTTACAGCACTAAATGCCCACAAGAGAAGGCAGGAAAGATCCAAAATTGACACCCTAACATCACAATTAAAAGAACTAGAAAAGCAAGAGCAAACACATTCAAAAGCTAGCAGAAGGCAAGAAATAACTAAAATCAGAGCAGAACTGAAGGAAATACAGACACAAAAAACCCTTCAAAAAATTAATGAATCCAGGAGCTGGTTTTTTGAAAAGATCAACAAAATTGATAGACTGCTAGCAAGACTAATAAAGAAGAAAAGAGAGAAGAATCAAATAGACGCAATAAAAAATGATAAAGGGGATATCACCACTGATCCCACAGAAATACAATCTACCATCAGAGCATACTACAAACATCTCTATGCAAATAAACTAGAAAATCTAGAAGAAATGGATAAATTCCTCGACACACACACCCTCCCAAGACTAAACTAGGAAGAAGTTGAATCTCTGAATAGTCCAATAACAGGTTCTGAAATTATGGCAATAATCAATAGTTTACCAACCAAAAAGAGTCCAGGACCTGATGGATTCACAGCCAAATTCTACCAGAGGTACAAGGAGGAACTGGTACCATTCCTTCTGAAACTATTCCAATCAATAGAAAAACAGGGAATCCTCCCTAACACATTTTATGAGGCCAGCATCATCCTGATACCAAATCCTGGCAGAGACACAAACAAAAAAGAGAATTTCAGACCAATATCCTTGATGAACATTGATGCAAAAATCCTCAATAAAATACTGGCAAACCGAATCCAGCAGCACATCAAAAAGCTTATCCACCGTGACCAAGTGGGCTTCATCCCTGGGATGCGAGGCTGGTTCAACATATGCAAATCAATAAATGTAATCCAGCATATAAACAGAACCAAAGACAAAAACCACATGATTATCTCAATAGATGCAGAAAAGGCCTTTGACAAAATTCAACAGCACTTTATGCTAAAAATTATCAATAAATTAGGTATTGATGGGACGTATCTCAAAATAATAAGAGCTATCTATGACAAACCCACAGCCAATATCATACTGAATGGGCAAAAACTGGAAGCATTCCCTTTGAAAACTGGCACAAGACAGGGATGCCCTCTCTCACCACTCCTATTCAACATAGTGTTGGAAGTTCTGGCCAGGGCAATCAGGCAGGAGAAGGAAATAAAGGGTATTCAATTAGGAAAAGAGGAAGTCAAATTGTCCCTGTTTGCAGATGACATGATTGTATATCTAGAAAACCCCATCGTCTCAGCCCAAAATCTCCTTAAGCTGATAAGCAACTTCAGCAAAATCTCAGGTTACAAAATCAATGTACAAAAATCACAAGCATTCTTGTACACCAATAACAGACAGAGAGCCAAATCATGAGTGAACTCCCATTCACAATTGCTTCAAAGAGAATAAAATACCTAGGAATCCAACTTACAAGGGATGTGAAGGACCTCTTCAAGGAGAACTACAAACCACTGCTCAATGAAATAAAAGAGGATACAAACAAATGGAAGAGCATTCCATGCTCATGCATAGGAAGAATCAGTATCGTGAAAATGGCCATACTGCCCAAGGTAATTTATAGATTCAATGCCATCCCCATCAAGCTATCAATGACTTTCTTCACAGAATTGGAAAAAACTACTTTAAAGTTCATATGGAACCAAAAAAGAGCCTGCATCACCAAGTCAATCCTAAGCCAAAAGAACAAAGCTGGAGGCATCATGCTACCTGACTTCAAACTATACTATAAGGCTACAGTAACCAAAACAGTATGGTACTGGTACCAAAACAGAGACATAGATCAATGGAACAGAACAGAGCCCTCAGAAATAATGCCGCATATCTACAACTATCTGATCTTTGACAAACCTGACAAAAACAAGCAATGGGAAAAGGATTCTCTATTTAATAAATGGTGCGGGAAAACTGGCTAGCCATATGTAGAAAGCTGAAACTGGATCCCTTCCTTACACTTTATACAAAAATTAATTCAAGATGGATTAAAGACTTACATGTTAGACCTAAAACCATAAAAACCCTAGAAGAAAACCTAGGCAGTACCATTCAGGTCATAGGCATGGGCAAGGACCTCATGTCTAAAACACCAGAAGCAATGGCAACAAAAGCCAAAATTGACAAATGGGATCTAATTAAACTAAAGAGCTTCTGCACAGCAAAAGAAACTACCATCAGAGTGAACAGGCAACCTACAAAATGGGAGAAAATTTTTGCAACCTACTCATCTGACAAAGGGCTAATATCCAGAATCTACAATGAACTCAAACAAATTTACAAGAAAAAAACAAACAACCCCATCGAAAAGTAGGCAAAGGATATGAACAGATACTTCTCAAAAGAAGACATTTATGCAGCCAAAAAACACATGAAAAAATGCTCATCATCACTGGCCATCAGAGAAATGCAAATCAAAACCACAATGAGATACCACCTCACACCAGTTAGAATGGCCATCATTAAAAGTCAGGAAACAACAGGTACTGGAGAGGATGTGGAGAAATAGGAACACTTTTACACTGTTGGTGGGACTGTAAGCTAGTTCAACCATTGTGGAAGTCAGTGTGGCGATTCCTCAGGGATCCAGAACTAGAAATACCATTTGACCCAGCCATCCCATTACTGGATATATACCCAAAGGACTATAAATCATGCTGCTATAAAGACACATGCACGTGTATGTTTATTGCAGCACTATTCACAATAGCAAAGACTTGGAACCAACCCAAATGTCCAACAATGATAGACTGGATTAAGAAAATGTGGCACATATACACCATGGAATACTATGTAGCCATAAAAAATGATGAGTTCATGTCCTTTGTAGGCACATGGATGAAACTGGAAACCATCATTCTCAGTAAACTATCGGAAGGACAAAAAACCAAACACCACATGTTCTCACTCATAGGTGGGAATTGAACAATGAGAACACATGGACACAGGAAGGGGAACATCACACTACAGGGACAGTTGTGGGGTGGGGGGAGGGGGGAGGGACAGCATTAGGAGATATATCTGATGCTAAATGATGAGTTAATGGGTGCAGCACACCAACATGGCACATGGATACATATGTAACAAACCTGCACATTGTGCACACGTACCCTAAAACTTAAAGTATAATAATAATAAAAAAAAAAAGAAAAGAAAAGAAAACCTACCCCCATGATTCAATTATCTCCCACGGGGTCCCTCTCACAACACATGGGTATTATGGAGCTACAATTCAAGATGAGACTTGAGTAGGGACACAGCCAAACCACATCAGACCCAATGCTGTGAGGTCTGCTGACTCTTCAAGAAAAGCTGAAATTCCAGGTGATTATGTAAACTCTCCTGATCCCCCAACATTGCCAATTAATTCTAAATATCTTTAGAACATTGTGTGAGCCTCTAGTTTATGGGCCAAGCAAAACATATCTGCACTGACGTGTGGCCCAGGAGTTGTTGATGAGACCAGTGACCTAAATCTACCTCCTGTTTTGGTCAAAGCAGAGGCCAAAGCATCCTGGATTCAGGTTCTGCCTCTGAATTTCTCGATTTCTTGAGCTTCTATTTCCTATTCTGTGAAATGGGGATAGTGAGCCTTATCTTTCATGTTTGCTCTGAAAATTGAATGAGATGATGCCTGTTGTATGTCTAGCATGGTGCTTGACATAGGAAATTAACTCAAAAAAGTTATCGCTCAGCCCTTCTCCTCTTGAAGGGACCAGGGCTCTGAAGCTGATGCACATGATTAAAACTGAAGAAATGCTATAGCACAGGTGTCTTCATGTAAATGCTGCCTACTCCAACAGCCCCAGCCTGTAAATCAGAGGGCTCTCTGGGACCTCAGATTCACCAAGTTCAGATGCAGCAGAAGCCACTTAGGCCCTCTCCTGCCTTGGCCCTCAGCTCCCACGTTCCACCTTCCCAATTTTCCAGCATGTTGAAGAGCTAGAGGCTGGGCAGCAGGACAATTTGTCCCAAGAGGTACATGGGGGTCTAGTATGACTTCACTCTCCCTCAGAGCCAGCCACTTATTTAAGCTTTTTCAGGACCTCACTCCTGCTTTCTCACAGAAGCTCCCTCTAGTTTTCTATGTCTGAAAGTTCTTGAGGATGTGGGGACTTTTCACAGGAAGGGGAACATTAACGGAGGTGACAGAGTGAATTTAATTCAACTACACTGCAAAATGATCTGCTGGTAGAATTACTTTTCTTCCTTTTAAATTTACCCTATTTGAGTTTTTAATTATGAAAAGATGGTAGATGAAGTAAATGTTTGTCTCGTTTCTTCCTATGCCTCACTCATATTATAGCAAAAGAGAGAACTGTGCAGCCCACAAGGTGAGAGAATGGTGGCAAAGACATCAGTGGGCAAAAGAGTTTGACATATTTTTAGGAAACAGAAGGCAGATGTAGCAGTGGTAACTAATTTGACAAACTGGAGCAAGCAGTAGCCCAAAGAGTCTGCAAAGAGGCATCTTGACAGGAAGAGAGTCCAACTGCACCACCCCACTCAAAATATCCAGGAAGCTGGAGTCAGAGGAATGCAGTTGAAGATAGCAGTTAAAAGTAACACACAGAAATGCCTACTGCCACCCTCTCCCCAGCTCCAGTCCCACACGGAAGGCCAGCAGCGGGTGTGCACCCCCATGCAGGAAAATGGAAGTCCTCATCCTGGAGAAACTGAAAGAGAATGGTGCAGGAGTCAGAGACATCCAACACCTGAACTCAAGATGGGGACATGTAACTGAAGGACCAAATATGGAGTGATCATGACTCTTACCTTCAGTCTCACACCCTAGATACCAAATGCCAGCAGCCAAGAATCCATTCCTCCAGGAGAGAGATTAGAGCATTCACCCGGAGAAGTGGAATAAACCAAAGAAAAGACCACCATATGTCCAGGCGCGGTGGCTCACACTCATGCCAGCACTTTGGGAGGCCAAGGCGGGTGGATCATGAGGTCAAGAGATCGATACCATTCTGGTCAACATGGTGAAACCCCATCTCTACTAAAAATACAAAAATTAGCCAGGCGTGGTCACATGTGCCTGTAATCCCAGCTACTCAGGAGGCTGAGACAGGAGAATCGCTTGAACCCAGGATCGTGCCACTGCAGTCCAGCCTGGTGACAGAGCAAGACTCCGTCTCAAAAAAAAAAAAAAAAAAAAGAAAAGACCACCATAGTCTGGCATTTGGAAACCACCCAAATAAAGGTCAGGCCCTCCATGAAATCACCCAGCATTAAGGAAGTACCATCAGACATGGGAGCAAGTCATCCAGTGTGAAAATAGAAAGAAAATAAACAAACAAGAGGGGAAATGAACCCAGAAGAAAAAGATCATGCCGTGAACAGGGAACAAATAAAAGAACTCTACTTTTACTATTCCTCTACACGCGCTTTGTTTCACAAAACAAACACACAATGCTATTTTATAGAAGACTGCTCATAGAAATTTGAAAATCTAATTGTCTAATTGCAAAGATAAAAGAAAAAATTTGTAGATAATTTGTAGATAGTATTGATAAAATGTCCCAAGAAAGAAATAGGACAAAATGACATAAAGCTGAGACGTGTAACAAAAAGAATAAAAAATATCAAAGGTCATTCTATAGAGTCCAAAATCTAACAAATAGAGAATTAAGGAGAGGAAATTTTAAAAACAATACAAGAAAATTTCCTCACAACTGAAAAATATGGCTCTCCACAAAGTGCCTACTAAGATGGGAAGACACATGTGCACTCACATATACTACATCATCATGAAATTATAGAACTTGAAAATTAAAGAGAATATCCTAAAAGCTTCCAGAAACAAAAAGAATAGTTGAAAGCAATAGATCAGAAATCAGAAATACATCAAGTTTCCCAGTACAAGGTCTTAGAAGACAATAGGGTTTACAAAATTCTGAAGGAAAGTAATTTTCAAGTTAGAAGTGTATACCCAGTTGGAATACTCTTCACAAGTAAGGAGAGAATGAAGGCCTTTTTAGGCCTACAGAGACATGGAGCATTTACTTTCAAAGCATTCTTTCTTAGGATACTATTAAAGACATGCCTGGCAGAATTGAAGAGTAAACCAAAAACTGAGGTAGATGGGATGCAGAAAACAAAATCTAACACAAGAGACCTAGTCCCTCGGCTTCCCCCTGTATCTGTTCTCCACAGAAAGGCCAGAAGGATCCTTTGAAAACATATGTCCTTTCTGCAAAACCCTCCTTTCCTGACTCATCTCACAAAGAGTGCAGACCAACGTCCCTCCAGCGGTCTACAATGTCCTGCATGCATGACCTCCTTGCACCTCTGACTCATCTCCTACTGCTCTCTCTTGCATTCGCTCAGCTCCAGCCATGCTGCCTCCTTTTATATTTGAACCTTCCAAATGCATCCCTACTTTAATGCCTTTGTACTCTTCAATTTTGCTAGACCACACCTCATGGTAATATCCTAAGAAACAGTCATTATACTTGAATATTCTGTGTCCTTGCACATCCCAGGTCTTTATTTTATCCTTATATTTCAGTGGTAGTTTGGCTGGGTGTAAAATTCTAAACTAAAAAGATTTTCCTCAATTCATTCTGCCTAGAAACCCTTTTCCCCAGATATCCATGTGATTGTTTTCTTCACTGCCTTTAATCTCTGTTCAAATGCACTTTATCAAGGAGGACTCCACTGATCATCCTAGAAATCACAGTGACCCCTTCTTTACTTCCATCACTCCTTATCATCTTTACCCTATTTTTTCCCTAGCTCTCATTACCAATTGATATTTTACTATTTATTCAGTTGGTTTATTTTATGGCACCAACCTCTGGAATGTGAAAACCATGAAGGCAGGGATTTTTTCTATGTTTACTGCTGTGTCACACCCATAATAATGCCTGGTGTGTGGAGAGGAGGGAGAAAGAAAGGGAGGGAGGGAGGGGGGAGAGAGGGAGGAAGGGATGGAGAGAGGAAGGGAGGGAGGAATTTGAGTAACCAGCAGCATTAGAGAGCAACCATTCATGTTAAAACAGGAAGAGTGATAACTCTGGATGGGGGAGTCCATGGAAAAAGATGAGAACTCTATAGCATAAATCATTTAATGGAATATTTAGAAAAAAATAAGAAGAGATAGTAAATTATTTGAGTAAAAAAAAAAACAAGCAGGAAGAAACATAGGAGAAATTGTAGATTGCCCTGGATATAATTTGACTTTTTAGACACAACATCAAAGACACTATCCATGAAAGAAATAATTGATAAGCTGGACTTAATTAAAATTAAACACTTTCACTCTGTAAAAGGCACTGTCAAGAAAATAAAAAGACAAGCCTCCCAAGACTGGGAGAAAATATTTGCAAAGGACATATCTTATAAAAACTGTTATCTAAAAGATATTTTTTAAACTCTTAAAACTCAACAATAAGAAACTCAATTTTAAAATAGGCAAAAGACTTAAACAGGCACTTCACCAAATGAGATAGACAGATGGCAAATAAGCATAGGGAACAATTCTCAACATCTTGTGTCATTAAGAAATTGCAAATTAAAACAATGAGATACTACTACTCATCAATCAGAAAGGCCAAAATCCAAAACACTGATAACACCAAATGCTGGTGAGGATATGGAGCAACAGAAACTCTCATCATTCATTGCTGGTGGGAATACAAAATGGTACAGCTACTTTGGAAAAGAATTTGGCAGTTTCTTAAAAATTAAACAGACTCAGAGCCAGGTGCAGTGGCTCATGCCCATAATCCCAGCACTTTGGGAGGCCAAGGCAGGTGGATCACGAGGTCAGGAGATCGAGACCATCATGGCTAACACAGTGAAACCCTGTCTCTACTAAAAATACAAAAAATTAGCCGGGCATGGTGGTGGGCACCTGTAGTCCCAGCTACTTGGGAGGCTGAGGTAGGAGAATGGCATGAACCCGGGAGGCAGAGCTTGCAGTGAGCCAAGATCGCACCACTGCACTCCAGCCTGGGCAACAGAGCGAGACTCCATCTCAAAAAAAAAAAAAGAGAGACATACACTTATATACACAACCCGTTTCCCAGGTAAGTTCAACCAACAGTTTAAGAAAATACAAAAATTCTAAGTAAAATATGAGCAAGTAGAATATAGCATCATATAAAAAAATACAGTATGACTAAGTTTTCATATCAGCACTACAAAGATAACACAATAATTGAATATGTATTAAAGTATCTGTTATTACTATATTTATAAAAATCTTGATCATCTTAAATGCTGCAAAGATTTTGATATAATATTGGACATCAATTTTAGAATTTTTTAATTAAAAAAATTGATGGTTTCCTTCCTTCCTTCCCTCCCTCCCTCCCTCCCTCCCTCCCTCCCTCCCTCCCTCCCTCCCTCCCTCCCTCCTTCCTTCCTTCCTTCCTTCCCCTCTGTGGCCCAGGCTGCAATCTATTCAGCTCGCTGCTGCCCACGCCGCGGACTGCCTGGGACTGCCGCCGCACGCCACCGCTGCCTGCTTTTGCTCGTTTGGCTGCAGGCGCGCGGTCGCCATGTTGGCCACGCTGCTCGCCAGCTCCTGACGCCGAGTGCTCTGCCCGCCTCAGCCTCCCGAGCCCCTGCCCGGCCACCGCCCCGTCTGGGACGTGGGGAGGGCCTCTGCCCGGCCGCCCCGTCCGGGAAGAAGTGAGGAGCGCCTCTGCCCGGCCACCCCATCCAGGAAGAAGTGAGGAGCGCCTCTGCCCGGCCGCCCCATCCGGGAAGAAGTGAGGAGCGCCTCTGCCCGGCCGCCCCGTCTGGGAAGAGGTGAGGGGTACCTCTGCCCGGCCGCCCCGTCTGGGAAGTGAGGAGCGCCTCTGCCCGGCCGCCCCGTCTGGGAAGTGAGAAGCGCCTCTGCCCGGCTGCCCCGTCTGGGAAGTGAGGAGCGCCTCTGCCCGGCCGCCCGTCCGGGAAGAAGTGAGGAGGGCCTCTGCCCGGCCGCCCCGTCTGGGAAGTGAGGAGCGCCTCTGCCCGGCCGTCCCGTCTGGGAAGTGAGGAGCGCCTCTGCCCGGCCACCCACCGTCTGGGAAGTGAGGAGCGCCTCTGCCCGGCCACCCACCGTCTGGGAAGTGAGGAGCGCCTCTGCCCGGCCACCCACCGTCTGGGAAGTGAGGAGCGCCTCTGCCCGGCCACCCACCGTCTGGGAAGTGAGGAGCGCCTCTGCCCGGCCACCCACCGTCTGGGAAGTGAGGAGCGCCTCTGCCCGGCCACCCACCGTCTGGGAAGTGAGGAGCGCCTCTGCCCGGCCACCCACCGTCTGGGAAGTGAGGAGCGCCTCTGCCCGGCCACCCCGTCTGGGAAGTGAGGAGCGACTCTGCCCGGCCGCCCCGTCTGGGAAGTCAGGAGAGCCTCTGCCCGGCCACCCATCGTCTGGGAAGTGAGGAGCGCCTCTGCCCGGCCGCCCCGTCTGGGAAGTGAGGAGCGCCTCTGCCCGGCCACCCACCGTCTGGGAAGTGAGGAGCGCCTCTGCCCGGCCACCCACCGTCTGGGAAGTGAGGAGCGCCTCTGCCTGGCCACCCATCGTCTGGGAAGTGAGGAGCGCCTCTGCCCAGCCGCCCCGTCAGGGAAGTGAGGAGCGCCTCTGCCCGGCCACCCCGTCTGGGAAGTGAGGAGTGCCTCTGCCCGGCCACCTCATCTGTGAAATGAGGAGCGCCTCTGCCTGGCCACCTATCGTCTGGGAGGTGAGGAGCACCTCTGCCCGGCCGCCCCGTCCGGGAAGAAGTGAGGAGCGCCTCTGCCCGGCCGCCCCGTCCGGGAAGAAGTGAGGAGCGCCTCTGCCCGGCTGCCCCGTCCGGGAAGAAGTGAGGAGCGCCTCTGCCCGGCCGCCCCGTCCGGGAAGTGAGGAGCGCCTCTGCCCGGCCGCCCCATCCGGGAAGAAGTGAGGAGCGCCTCTGCCCGGCCGCCCCGTCTGGGAAGAGGTGAGGGGTACCTCTGCCCGGCCGCCCCGTCTGGGAAGTGAGGAGCGCCTCTGCCCGGCCGCCCCGTCTGGGAAGTGAGGAGCGCCTCTGCCCGGCCGCCCCGTCTGGGAAGTGAGGAGCGCCTCTGCCCGGCTGTCCCGTCTGGGAAGTGAGGAGCGCCTCTGCCCGGCCACCCACCGTCTGGGAAGTGAGGAGCCCCTCTGCCCGGCCACCCACCGTCTGGGAAGTGAGGAGCGCCTCTGCCCGGCCACCCACCATCTGGGAAGTGAGGAGCGCCTCTGCCCGGCCACCCACCGTCTGGGAAGTGAGGAGCGCCTCTGCCCGGCCACCCACCGTCTGGGAAGTGAGGAGCGCCTCTGCCCGGCCACCCCGTCTGGGAAGTGAGGAGCGCCTCTGCCCGGCCACCCACCGTCTGGGAAGTGAGGAGCACCTCTGCCCGGCCACCCACTGTCTGGGAAGTGAGGAGCGCCTCTGCCCGGCCACCCACCGTCTGGGAAGTGAGGAGCGCCTCTGCCCGGCCACCCACCGTCTGGGAAGTGAGGAGCGCCTCTGCCTGGCCACCCACCGTCTGGGAAGTGAGGAGCGCCTCTGCCCGGCCACCCCGTCTGGGAAGTGAGGAGCGACTCTGCCCGGCCGCCCCATCTGGGAAGTGAGGACCGCCTCTGCCCGGCCGCCCCGTCCGGGAAGAAGTGAGGAGCGCCTCTGCCCGGCCGCCCCGTCTGGGAAGTGAGGAGCGCCTCTGCCCGGCCGTCCCGTCTGGGAAGTGAGGAGCGCCTCTGCCCGGCCACCCACCGTCTGGGAAGTGAGGAGCGCCTCTGCCCGGCCACCCACCGTCTGGGAAGTGAGGAGCGCCTCTGCCCGGCCACCCACCGTCTGGGAAGTGAGGAGCGCCTCTGCCCGGCCACCCACCGTCTGGGAAGTGAGGAGCGCCTCTGCCCGGCCACCCACCGTCTGGGAAGTGAGGAGCGCCTCTGCCCGGCCACCCACCGTCTGGGAAGTGAGGAGCGCCTCTGCCCGGCCACCCCGTCTGGGAAGTGAGGAGCGACTCTGCCCGGCCGCCCCGTCTGGGAAGTCAGGAGAGCCTCTGCCCGGCCACCCATCGTCTGGGAAGTGAGGAGCGCCTCTGCCCGGCCGCCCCGTCTGGGAAGTGAGGAGCGCCTCTGCCCGGCCACCCACCGTCTGGGAAGTGAGGAGCGCCTCTGCCCGGCCACCCACCGTCTGGGAAGTGAGGAGCGCCTCTGCCCGGCCACCCACCGTCTGGGAAGTGAGGAGCGCCTCTGCCTGGCCACCCATCGTCTGGGAAGTGAGGAGCGCCTCTGCCCGGCCGCCCCGTCAGGGAAGTGAGGAGCGCCTCTGCCCGGCCACCCCGTCTGGGAAGTGAGGAGTGCCTCTGCCCGGCCACCTCATCTGTGAAATGAGGAGCGCCTCTGCCCGGCCACCTATCGTCTGGGAGGTGAGGAGCACCTCTGCCCGGCCGCCCCGTCCGGGAAGAAGTGAGGAGCGCCTCTGCCCGGCCGCCCCGTCCGGGAAGAAGTGAGGAGCGCCTCTGCCCGGCTGCCCCGTCCGGGAAGAAGTGAGGAGCGCCTCTGCCCGGCCGCCCCGTCCAGGAAGTGAGGAGCGCCTCTGCCCGGCCGCCCCGGCCGGGAAGAAGTGAGGAGCGCCTCTGCCCGGCCGCCCCGTCCGGGAAGGAGTGAGGAGCGCCTCTGCCCGGCCGCCCCGTCCGGGAAGGAGTGAGGAGCGCCTCTGCCCGGCCGCCCCGTCCGGGAAGGAGTGAGGAGCGCCTCTGCCCGGCCGCCCCGTCCGGGAAGAAGTGAGGAGCGCCTCTGCCCGGCCGCCCCGTCTGGGAAGTGAGGAGCGCCTCTGCCCGGCCACCCACCGTCTGGGAAGTGAGGAGCGCCTCTGCTCGGCCACCCACCGTCTGGGAAGTGAGGAGCGCCTCTGCTCGGCCACCCACCGTCTGGGAAGTGAGGAGCGCCTCTGCCCGGCCGCCCCATCTGTGAAATGAGGAGCGCCTCTGCCCGGCCACCTATCGTCTGGGAGGTGAGGAGCGCCTCTGCCCGGCCGCCCCGTCCGGGAAGAAGTGAGGAGCGCCTCTGCCCGGCCGCCCCGTCCGGGAAGAAGTGAGCGCCTCTGCCCGGCCGCCCCGTCTGGGAAGTGAGGACCGCCTCTGCCCGGCCGCCCCGTCCGGGAAGAAGTGAGGAGCGCCTCTGCCCGGCCACCCCGTCCGGGAAGAAGTGAGGAGCGCCTCTGCCCGGCCGCCCCGTCCGGGGGGAAGTGAGGAGCGCCTCTGCCCGGCCACCCCGTCCGGGAAGAAGTGAGGAGCGCCTCTGCCCGGCCGCCCCGTCCGGGGGGAAGTGAGGAGCGCCTCTGCCCGGCCGCCCCGTCCGGGAAGAAGTGAGGAGCGCCTCTGCCCGGCCACCCCGTCCGGGAAGAAGTGAGGAGCGCCTCTGCCCGGCCGCCCCGTCTGGGAAGTGAGGAGCGCCTCGGCCCGGCTGCCCCATCTGGGAAGTGAGGAGCGCCTCTGCCCGGCCGCCCCGTCTGGGAAGTGAGGAGCGCCTCTGCCCGGCCACCCATCGTCTGGGAAGTGAGGAGCGCCTCTGCCCGGCCACCCATTGTCTGGGAAGTGAGGGGCGCCTCTGCCCGGCCACCTATCGTCTGGGAAGAAGTGAGGAGCGTCTCTGCCTGGCCGCCCCGTCTGGGAAGTGAGGAGCGCCTCTGCCCGGCCGCCCCGTGTCTGGGAAGAAGTGAGGAGCGCCTCTGCCCGGCCGCTCCGTCTGGGAGGTCTACAATGGAGGCCAGAAGCAATGTGGGGGCTGGACGTGGTGGCTCACGCCTGTGGTCCCGGCACTCTGGGGGGCGAGGCGGGTTGATCACTTCGGGCTAGGAGTTCGAGACCAGTCTGGCCAACTTGGCGAAACATGAAAAATACAACAGACAAACCAACCAACCAACCAACTCAGTGACAACAAAACAGGTCTACCCTGGAGTCATACTCTAATTTTTTCTATTTTCCTCCCTTTCTGATCCTTTATCCCACTTTCTTTTTCTTCCTCTTCCTTCTCCCTCTTCTTTGTCAAATAGAGGATTGAATTATTATCACTGATCCACATAAAGTCCCTCTCTACCTTATTTTAACTCCCACCCCCCATTTCTATTCCCTGACTTCCCATGTGTAACCTTCCTAATATGTTTGATACGCATCTTTTTGTTTGTATGTATTTTTAGAAAATGTTTATTGTTTTTGTGTGCAAAAAAAAATTAATAAAAAAAAAAATTGCATATGACAAAAAAAAAAAAAAATTAAAAAAAAAAAAAAAAAAAAAATAAAAAAAAAAAATTGATGGTTTCTTCTTAAATGTGATCTCATGTTGCTGTGGGCTGAATGTTGGTATCACCCCAAAAAGTCATATGTCGGAACCTAATACCCTAAGTGATAATTTTCAGAGGTGAGGCCCTTGGGAAGTGATTAAGTCATGAGGGTTCCACTCTCATGATGGGATTAATTTTCTTATAAAAGAGGCTTGAGAAAACTCCCTTGCTTCTTCTGTCATGTGAGGACACTGCAACAAGCCAACATCTACAAAGCTCTTCCCAGACATCAAATCTGTTGGCGCCTTGATCTTGGACTTCCCAACCTCCAATAATGTGAGCAATAAATTTCTCTTGTTTATAAATAACATAGTGTATTTTGTTATCACAGTACAAATGGACTAACACATACAAAGGTATGCAGTTTACTCTTGAACAACACAGAGATTAAGGACACAAACCCTCTGTGCAGTCGAAAATCCACATATGACTTTTGACTCCCTGATAAGCTAACTACTGATAGCCTGCTGTTGACTGGAAGCCTTATAAACAACATAAACAGGCCAGGCATGGTGGCTTATGCCTGTAATACCAGCAGTTTGGGAGACCAAGGCGGGCAGATCACTTGAGGCCAGGAGTTCTAGACTAGCCTGGTCAACATGGTGAAACCCCATCTCTACTAAAAGTACAAAACATTAGCCAGGCATGGTGGCACGCACCTGTAATCCCAGCTACTTGGGAGGCTGAAGCACAAGAATCACTTGAACTAGGGAGGTGGAGGTTGCAGTGAGCCGAGATCAGGCCACTGCACTCCAGCCTGGACAACAGAGTGAGACTCTGTCTCAAAATAAATAAATGAATAATATAAGCAGTTGATTAACACATGTTTTCTATGTTACATTGTTAGAGTACGTAGTTAGGCAGACATGAGAAGAGCAAGAAAGGGCCCCCCAGGAATGCCAGGTGACTATCAGATGATCATTCGGCAGCTGTTAAACTGCCTTTCTGAAAATATATAGGAAGACAGTCTCCCAATAGATAGAAAACACCCAAAGCTGGTGATCCGTAGCCTCCTGATAAGATCTCAGGAGTTGGGCGAGCAGGCTCAACCATGCACAGGAAGAAGCAAAATGGCAGATGTATGAGCTTCCTCTAGAGGCATTTGACCCACAAAGGAAAATCATCCCCAGAGAGCATGGGCACAACCTCAGTAAACACACCATGCATGCGGTCACGCTCCCGAGTGCTGACCAACACTGCGCATGTGGCAGTTGAGCAACAGCCCTCCCCAAGGGAAGGATTAAAGGAGGAGAAAATAAAACCCCAGAGCCATGCCAATATGTAAAATCCCAGGTCAAAGGCTGAACGGGCCACTTGGTTTGCTCAAGTTGCCTGCTTGGCTCCCTTGCAAGTGTACTTTGCTTTCTTTTGCTCCAGCTCTAAAACTTTTTAATAAACTCTCACTGTTGCTCTAAAATTTGCCTCAGCCTCTCCCTCTGCCTTAAACCTACTTCTGCCTCTTGGCTGATTTACTTTCTCTGAGGAGGCAAGGACTGAGTTTGCTGCCAACCCATATGAATTTGCCGCTGGTAACAATATGCATTATATACTGTATTCTTGCAATAAAGTAAGCCAGAGAAAAGAAAATGTTATTAAGAAATCATAAGAAAATGTATTTATGTACTGTTAAGTGGAAGAGGATCATCATAAAGGCCTTTATCCTCGCCATCTTCATGTTGAATAGGCTGAGGAGAAGGAGGAAGAGGAGAATTTGATCTTGCTGCCTCAGGGGTGACAGAGGCAGAAGAGGTGGAAGAGTTGGAAGGGGAGGTAGGAGAGACAAGCATACTTAGTGTAACTTTTATTGAAAAATATCCACCCATGAAATATTTTCCAACTTTATTGAAAAATATAAGTGGCCCATTCTGTTCAAGTGCATGTTGGTCAAGGGTCAACAGATACACAGGTAGATAGCTACATCCATGTAGCTATCTAGATATATATATGCACAACATACAAACATATATGCCTCATGGCAAATACTAGAGGCTTTCCTACTAGTGTCAGGAATAAGACAAGGATGTTCCCTGTGCTGGTTATCTCCCCCTTTGTGTCTCTAAGTCCACTGTTTCCTTCTCCATCTGCTCTTGCCCAAGAAGCAAGTTCACCTATGTCATTGACAAGATGCTTTATCTCAGGCTGCTCATTGGGTTCAACTAATGGAGAGTACTGGCAGATCAGAGGGAGGGAGAGGGCGGGGCTAGGTATCATTTTCCTGTTTTCTCACTGTCATTGCAGGTTGGCTGTGACCCTCAACTAAAAGCCATTGCTCCTGTCTGACAGCCTCCTCCACACAGCTCTCTCTGGCTCCAAGCTCCAAAGCTTCTCCCTCCCTTTACCCATCAGGCTTAGAGGAAGTAAGGGTTTCCCACGGTCGCTACACAGAGTCCTGCACCATGATGACTCCCGACACCTTGCTCGCTTTGGAAACAGCCTATTCATTAAATTTTTCTCAAATCACCCGATTTAGAAATCAAATCACCCACTTGTTCCAATATCAGAACTTTTACTTCCTCTCCACTATAATTTAACTATCTGATGCAATTAGACTTAAGGAAGAAATTAAAGTACATAAATGATAAAGAATAGAGTAAAAGTATCATTATAGTCAGGCAATATTATTGCATATCTGAAGAAACTAGAAAAAAATCAACTAAAAACATTATTATAAACAATATAAAAATTAAGTTCTACGATTACAAAATTAATTTACAAGATTATTAGAACATATACAAGTTAGGAAATACAATGGAAGAAAATAGCAGAGAAGATTGAATATATGAGCATAAAAATATTAAGAAATGTATAAGATTCACCTAAATAAAACCTTATAATGCTATAGAAGGACATACTTGAATAAATTAAAAGGCATACTCCATTTTCTTGAGATAGGAAGACTCAGGTTTTTTTGTTTGTTTGTTTGTTTTTGTTTTTTTGAGACGGATTCTCGCTCTGTCACCCAGGCTGGAGTGCAGTGGTGTGATCTCGGCTCACTGCAACATCCACCTCCTGGATTCAAGCGATTCTTCTGCCTCAGCCTCCCAAGTAGCTGGGACTACAGGCATGTACCACCATGCGTGGCTAATTTTTGTATTTTTAGTAAAGGTGGGGTTTCACCATATTGTCCAGGCTGGTCTCGAACTCCTGACCTCATGATCCGCCTGCCTCAGCCTCCTAAAGTGCTGGGATTACAGGTGTGAGCCACCGCGCCCGGCCAGGAAGACTTAATATTTAAAGGATATCATTTTTTTCTACATTAATACATAAACTTAATGTGGTCTCAATGAAATATCAATTAAAAATATAGAACACAATCTGATTCTAAAGTTCATATGGAAATGCGCAGAAAGAAAAAATTTTCAAACAGAAAGTTGAGGAGATATTTTTCCTACCAAATATTATTTAATAAAACTAAAGTGAAAATATTGTGGTAATGGCACATGAATAATTAGATCAATGCAACAAGATGGAAAGCACAGAAATAGACCAAAATTGCTATTAAAATCTAAAATACTATTAAAATGGCATTGAATGTCACTAGGGGAAATTCAGCAAATCAGTGATGTTGGCAACTGAGTACGTATTTAGAGAAAAAATTGTTAGGTCTCTATCTCAATCCTTAGAACAAATGAAATTAATTCCAAATAGATGAAAAATTTGTGGCCGGGCGCGGTGGCTCACACTTGTAATCCCAGCACTTTCGGAGGCCGAGGTGGGCAGATCACAAGCTCAGGAGATCGAGACCATCCTGGCTAACACGGTGAAACCCCGTCTCTACTAAAAACACACAAAAAATTAGCCAGGCGTGGTGGCGGACGCCTGTAGTCCCAGCTATTTGGGAGGCTGAGGCAGGAGAATGGCGTGAACCCGGGAGGCGGAGCTTGCAGTGAGCCGAGATTGCGCCACTGCACTCCAGCCTGGGCGACAGAGCGCGACTCCGTCTCAAAAAAAAAAAAAAAAAAAAAAAGAGCAGAGAGTTTTTACATGCCCCCACCCCCATCCTCAGCTTCCATTAATGCTGACATCTTACATAATCATAGTACAATTATCAGAACCAGGAAATTTGTACTGGCATAATACTAAAGACCTTATTCAAATTTCACCAACTTTTCTGCCAATGTCCTTTCTTCAGTTCCAGGATCCTATCTAGGAAACCATGTTGCATTTAGTTATTTCCCCTTCAGCTCCTGTATCTGTAACAATTCCTCAATCTTTCATGACCTTGGCACTTTTGAACGTATTGACAAGTTATTTTGTCAAATGTTCCTCCATTTGAATTTACCTGATGTCATCTCATAATTAGACTAAGGCTATACAATTGCAAAATTTGATTAGATAAAAAAATGAAAATTTCTACATGAAAGAAACACTATAAAAAAGTCAAAAGGTAAACCCCAAACTGAATAAAATAATCTGCAAATCATATTCCAACAAAAAGCCAATTTCCCTAATACATAAATAGTTTCTACAATAAATAGGATGTATAATTCATAGAAAAATTGGCAAAATATGACTAATAAATAGTTCAGATAAAAGGAGTTATATTGACTCTTAAATATACAAAAAATATACTAAAACTCATTCATAGTAAAAGAACTACAAAATAAAACTATAATCACATCTCACTGTAGTATTTTATCAGATTGGCAAAGAGTAAGTCAAGTCACTTACCAAACAAGAAATCATTTTGTCCTTGCAAAACGCTCGAGAAACAAGTTACGTTGATGAAAGTGTGAATTGGTATATTCCCTTTGAAGAACAACTTCACGATATCATTCAAATGTAAAATGCCTGTATTGTCTCACCCAGAAATTCCACATACAGGAATTTTTCTTTTAAATAGATAGCAAACACACATACGAAATGACATGTATACAGTATGCATTCCAGACCTGATAATAACCTGAAATTCCATCAATAGACCAGTAGTTAAATAAATAAATTTTGTCCATTTATGCAATATGCAGCCAATAAAAAGAATAAGGCATGCTTATATGTGTTAATGTAGAATACTATCTACAATGTATTGTTTTTTTTTTAAAAAAAAAGCAAAGAATGGATAATGTGTATCATATGCTACTATTTCAAGGGGAAAAGGAAAATGTATACATATGTGCTTGCATGTGCATAACATTTCTCTAGAAGGATACATAAGAAATGTGGGTTGCTCTGTAGAGGAATCTGCCTGCTGGGAGAGAACAATGGTAGAAAAACTTATTTTTCACTGGAAATGCACAAAATTACCTATGTTATAAAAGAAAACAATCATAGCAAAATATTTGGCTGTTCAGGAAACCATGTTCATAGAGACGTAATGATATGAATGCTTTTTTATTGATTTAACTAACAATTGTAAGACGATGTCATCTTATGGGGGAGACAAGGGAGAGGAGGGTCAGGTGAGGCAGTGCCGAGGAGATAAATGCTCCCCTGTTACCCCAGGAAGACCTGGGCAATGTCTAAAATAGAAAAATCAGGAAAGTGCATTGTGAACATATTATTTAGAAGTATGGAAAAAACAATGGAAACAGACAACTGAAATATTTAAAAAGTGATTGCCTGTAGGATGATGGCCAAGCCAGTGGCGGATATGGGGGTTGGGCCTCTGTTTTCATTACAAATCTTTTTTGTATGCTTAGATTTTTAACAAGGCGCATGTTTTACTTTGATAACATTGCAGTGCACAGATAATTGGTTATAGAAAGTGCACAAAACTGTAAAATTGTGAAAGAAACTATTACTAATTGACATGCACACAAGACTTCCATTTGTTCTCACCCCTAGGATAACCATGTTGTCATCCTGACACCTTTGCATGTATTTCTCTATGTCTATACAAATATAAATGCATGTGTGAACACAAGTCATTATCTGCCACATAGATGCATCTGTGCACGTATGCGTGTATATACAATACAAATACACAAATATATACAAATATATATTAGTATCTTATATATAATATATACATATATGTGTATTATGGATTTTTTTTTTTTTTGGCTGCTGCACAGGCAAAGCAGGACTATCCCATAGACAGAGGGCCCAGAGAAGCCTCACACACCTGTAATCCCAGATACTAGGGAAGGTGAGGCGAGAGGATCACTTGAGCCCAGGAGTTTGAGGCCAGCTCAGGCAACAAAATGAGACAAGAAAGAAGAAGGAAGGAAGGAAGGAAGGAAGGAAGGAAGGAAGGAAGGAAGGAAGGAAGGAAGGAAGGGAGGAAGGAAGGAAAAGGGGAAGGGGAAGGGGAAAGAGAGAGAGAGAGGAAGGGAGGGAAGGAGGGCGGGAAGGGAAGGGAAGGGAAGGGAAGGGAAGGGAAGGGAAGGGAAGGGAAGGGAAGGGGGGAGGTAAGGAAGGAAGGAAAGAGAGAGAGAGAGCTCGTCAACCTGGCTCTCCTCTCTCAAGTTACCAAGTCCCCTCCATAGTCATAGTGTTCTGGCCTCTTACTGGTTGTGTGTAGAGGGTACACAGGTCGGGTTGTTGGGGTCCTTCCAGCGTTTGCTGGGGCCAGTGACGTGATTGGGTCTTACCCCTGTAGCAGCCATGGGGTGCCCTGCTCAGAGCTCCCTTCCTGAGACAATCTTGGGTGAGGAGTGCAATCGGCTGACATTCTTTGGCTGCAGCACCTTTAGGACTTGCTGGAGTGTTTGAGCCAAGGCTGTGGTCTCCTCAGCAGCGGCCAGACAGTGATGGAACCCAGTGCAGTACTAGGCCTGGCCATTTCTGTCCCTTAGGGACACTGTGGGCAGCCTTTTTGCTGAAGCTCCACTGGGGAAGCCTAACTTCCCAGAGCTGCATGGCAAGGCCTTCTTTATGCCTTTTCTTGCACAGACAGCAGACCCACCTCATAGTCTGCAGCTTTCTCTGCCTAGTCCTGTTCCTTCTCCTCTTTATCTTTCACACACATTTACCTCCAGAATAGTTTGCACTTCTGTGTCTCACCAGCTGCTTCCCAAAGTACCCAAGCTGACTCATTTCTCAGCCAAGCAATGCCAGAGGAGCCTCGCTGCTCTTAGGTTTATTCCACTCAACCAGTACGTCAGCTCCCAACCCTGCAGTACACAAATATTCCTGTGCCTCTTCATGGGGACCCTCCAGCTCTCTGGGGTCAGGCATATGGGCAGCCTCCCTTGGAGCAGACGGTGCAGAGGCCTGGAAGTTCTCAAGGGGCACAATTGGAGTCTTCCTCTGGGCTGCTGGGAGAGGCAGGGCTTCTGTGCATGAGTCCCTCGTGTTCACTCTGTGTCCTGGAAAATGCTAGCCTCCGCCTCTTCCTTCGAGAGCTTGGGGGAACTTGCTGCCTCGCTGGCCTTGGTTGTTGCATTACTCCAAAGAGGAAGAGGGCCTTGGAGATGTGCATGCAAGCTGCCATATTCCCAGAATTCCCTAGTAATGATACAGGAAGAAAGCAAGGGGTGGAGGGGTGTCCAGGTACAGGCCAATGAGGAGGGAGAATGGTAGGGGTCAGCCAGCATAGATGTGACCCACTCTCATCTCAGCATTGCCTCCTGGACAGATCTCTAGTTGCCCTGAATTCATCTAAACAGTGGCATAGATGTTGGCCTAATGAGATGAATCTCACTGACTAATTACTTTCATTTTGTGGGTGTACACACACTACCAAACTGTCACAAGAAAATCAAAGCTACACAGGATTTTCAGACTGGTATCCACTCTCCCAGAAGTTCTGAATCCTTCAAGTCAGTTTCTGTCACCAAGTCTTGTCGGATAATGTGGGAGAAAAAAAAGG
This sequence comes from Nomascus leucogenys, assembly GCF_006542625.1. Classification (NCBI taxonomy): domain Eukaryota; kingdom Metazoa; phylum Chordata; class Mammalia; order Primates; family Hylobatidae; genus Nomascus; species Nomascus leucogenys. The sequence continues at coordinate 117,005,985 of NC_044386.1, forward strand.
GACAGGGAATTTAAAAAATCAGAGAAGCAGTAGCCCAATAATAGCATTACGCTCTTGCTACTCAGTATCGATCATATGTCATTAACTGTTGGATTGCTTTCCACGTTTTCACTTCAAACTTATTCCAGGAAGAAATGAATATTTTTCAGCAGGTGACCAAGATCATCAAATGTACTTCTGAACTCTTCTAATGAAAGACAATTACTTTATGTTGCCTTAGGCTCTTTCCAGCCAACAGAATGTCAATGTCAAATTCTCCAATTAAAAGGGACATTTTTGAAAAAGACTGATGAAAACTTAAAAGAATAAAGTTGGTTAAATAACCATGGCAGCAATCAGAACTTCCTATGGGCTAGCATAATAGCTACTGCTGTGTAGTAAAAAACACACAGTCTGGAGGCCTGGGTTCAAGTCCCAAATCTGCCCCATAAGTTGTGCTACTTGGGCAAATCGTCTACCCCACTGGGCCTCAGTTCCCTCATGTTTCAGATGATGGATTTTCAAAATGTTTAGCAGTGAACTTCTTTTCCAACAAATCTTGCCCTATTACAAGAGGGTAGAGGCCAGGCGCAGTGGCTCACACCTGTAATCCTAGCACTTTGGGAGGCCGAGGCAGGAGAATCACTTGAGGTCAGGAGTTTGAGACCAGCCTGGCCAACATGGTGAAACCCTGTCTCTACTAAAAATCTGGAAATTAGCCAGGTGTGATGGCACACGCCCATAGTCCCAACTACTCAGGAGGCTGAGGCAGGAGAATCATTAAACCCAGGAGGCAGAGGTTGCAATGAGCCGAGATCACGCCACTGCACTCCAGCCCGGGTGACAGAGCGAGACTCTGTCTCAAAAAAACACAACGAAAAAAGAGCATAGAGCTCCTACCTTGTAAAAGCACCCTATTATAGGCTGAATTACATCCTCTCCAAGAAAGACATGTTGGCGTCCTAACTCCCAGTATCTCAAAATGTGACCTTATTTGGAAACCAAGTCTTTACAAGAGTAATCAAGTAAAATGAGGTCATTAGGGTGGGCCCTAATCCAATATGACTAGTATCCTTTTTTTTTTTTTTTTTTTTTTTTTTTTTTTTTTTTTTTTTTTTTTTTTTAGACAAAGTCTCCCCCTTCGCCCAGGCTGGAGTGCAATGGTGCGATCTCGGCTCACTGCAACCTCCACCTCCCGGCTTCACACCATTCTCCTGCCTCAGTCTTCCAAGTAGCTGGGACTACAGGTGCCCGCCACCACGCCTGGCTAATTTTTTGTATTTTTAGTGGAGACGGGGTTTCACCATGTTAGCCGGGATGGTCTCGATCTCCTGACCTCGTGATCCACCTGCCTCAGCCTCCCAAAGTGCTGGGATTACAGGCGTGAGCCACTGCACCTGGCCGACTAGTATCCTTTCAAAAGGGGGAAATCTGGACACAGAGACGTGCACTAAGGGAAGAGAATGTGAAGAGACACAGAGAGAAAATGGCCATCTACAAGCCTGAGGCTACCAGAAGCCCAGAGGAAGGTCTGGAACAGATCTCACTCCTACCCACACTCATACACACAGACACACACACACACACACACACACACACACACACACACGCTGATCTCCCAGTGCCTTCAGAGGAAGCACAGCCCTACCAACACCTTGATTTCAAACTTCTGGCATCCAGAATTGTGAGATAACAAATTTCTGTGGTCCTCAGCTATCCAGTTTGTATTACTTTGTTATAGAAGTCCTAGAAAACTAATACAGCCTGAATGCCCAGTTAAAATCCTCCACTGTCTGTAGAGTCTGACAGAGCACAACCCAATGCCCTCTGAACTAAATGATGGCCAAGAGCCCCACTGCCTCTTCTAGCCCATGAGAGCTGGTGTTCTTACACGACCCTGGGGCCCTAAAACTTCTGAGCGCTCATCAAAAGAACATTCCCGCATGTGACATTTCAAGGTGAAGTGTGTGCATGTATTCCATGCCTTTAAAAATTACTAAATTGGCCGGGCGCAGTGACTCACGTCTATAATCCCAACACTTTGGGAGGCTGAGGCGGGTGGATCACCTGAGGTCAGGAGTTTGAGACCAGCCTGGCCAACAGGCTGACAAAACCCCGTCTCTACTAAAAATACAAAATTAGCCAGGCGTGGTGGTGGGTGTCTGTAATCCCAGCTACTCAGGAGGCTGAGGTAGGAGAATCTCTTGAACCCGGGAGGTGGAGGTTGCAGTGAGCAGAGGTTGCACAGCTGCACTCCAGCCTGGCTGAAGTCTCAGCCAGAGTGAGACTTCATCTCAAAAAAAATAAAATAACATAAAAATAAATAAATAAAAATTACTAAATTGCATACAGTTTATCTGCTACACTCTTAATGGTAGAATTTGATTGACTGAATGTGTAATGCCCTAATCCTGAATTTTTTTAAAAAGGAACCTACCTCTTTGGGTCTGTTTTAAAAATAGATAGATGACAGAGAGACACATGGAGAGGGATATTAAGATTACATTTGTAACTTCATAGCTACGTAAGCCACGTCTAAAAGTGCTTGAAGGTCAGCCAGGCACAGTAGCTCACGCCTGTAAACCCAGCACTTTGGGAGGCCAAGATGGGCAGATCACTTGAAGTCAGGAGTTCGAGACCAGCCTAGCCAACATGGCAAAACCCTGTCTCTACTAAAAGTACAAAATTTAGCTGAGTCTGGTGGTGCATGCCTGTAATCCCAACTACTTGGGAGGCTGAGGGAGGAGAATCATTTGAACCTGGGAGACGGAGGTTGCAGTGAGCTGAGATTGTGCCACGGCACTCCAGCCTGGAAGACAGAGTGAGACTCCATCTCAAAAAATAAAAATAAAAGTGCTTGAAGGTACAATCCATTACCAGAAAGAAATCTTACCATTAGACAACAGCAGAAACACACAAAAGTCAGTCCTTTGCTTGTCCCGTTGTCACCTAGAGGAGTGTCCATAAGGCCCCTTGTGCTGCCCTCACCCCACCCCTACTCCTCCTGGATGACTCCCCCCTGCTCCCAGTCCACCAGATTGGAGGGCTCCTGAGGGCTCCTTTAACTGCAGAGTCTAGGTTCTTCCAAATGAAACACAAAACAGACCAGCAATCAGTTCTCCTATCAACCTGGGCTGCCTCTTAGAGCACAGCTTAGATAGACCAGCGTCAGCAGCTGCTTTTTCATGCTTACCCCCCCCCCAAAAAAAAAAAAATCTCTTAGGAGAATATGCAAGACAGAGAAAAGAAACAAGAAAGGTTGAGGGTGGGACAGAAGTGGAAAAAATCCCATTCTGCCATCTATTTTATCCGTGTTCTATCCACATGGATGTACATTCAGATAAATATTTCCGTATTTACATTCAGGTCAGCACCAAGACAGGATCTAAAACCGTAAAGGGGGAGAAAAATTGCTGACTTTGAAACGTGAAGAGAGACTACAAGAAAGAGACTGTTTCCAATGATGATACCTCAATGTTAGAGCCCAAGGCATATACAGTGACACTAAATTTGAGCCATTGGATACCATCACAGAGATGCCGTCATCGTTGCCACATACCCTTTCTGGAAGAGGTCAATAGATTCTCCTGGCCAGGTCTGGTGGCTCATGCCTATCATCCCAGCACTTTGGGAAGCTGAGATGGGAGGATTGCTTGAGGCCAGGAGTTCAGGACCAGCTTGAGCAACATATCAAGACCCCTGTTGCTACAAAAAAAAAAAATTTAATTGTCTGGCATGGTTGCACACACCTGTAGTTCTAGCTACTCGGGAGGCTGAGGCAGGAGGATGGACTAAGCCCAGGAGTTTGAGATTGCAGTGAGCTAGGATTGTGCCACTGCATTAGGCAACAGAGTGAGTCTGGCCAGTAGAGGAAGACCCCGTCTGTTAAAAAAAAAAAAAATGAAGAAAGAAGGTTCTCCTATGAAATAATGAAATGGAGCCTTGGGTGCCACACATCCTTGGCTAAGACAGAGTCACCAAGGGAGCGAATAGAAAGCACAATTGCTGCCCTGTCTCCAGGTCTCTGTGTGTTGCACTCTTTGCATTCATTGTTTCATTTAATCCCACAGCAGAAGCACTATTTATCCTCATTTATGATCAGGAAGGAAACTAAAGCCCAGATGGTTTAGCAAATTTCCCAAGTTGCATGACCAGAAGGACTCTCCAGTTTCTAGAACCTTGGGTTGTCAACACAGGAGACGCTGTTCTCACCTTTCCCATAGGAAGCAGGACACCCTCCCTGTAGTCTCTATATTCCTCAAGTCCACGCCTTGGATCCTTTCTCAGACCTAGAGCCACTGTCCTCAGGGTGCCCACTCTCCTCTCTAGAGATGGTTGAGAGGCAACAGGGCATGAGGACCTGAAGGAACCCACTCAGTCACTTCCTTCCTGGGAGACACTGGGGAATTGTTCTCACCCCTTCCAAGACTTGCTCTCCTCCAATGCAGGGTGGGGGTAAATATGGCTCACCTTTTGGTGTGTTATGTGCATGCAATGGGTTAGCAAACTAAGGGCACAAAAAATAGAGGCTTGTGAACAACAGCAAAGACAACAACCATGCATGATTTTTATTTAGTTGGTGGGAATCTTCACCCAAGTAAAAGATCTGCAGTTCTACAGGTCCGACACAGAGGTAGGACCTCTCCAAGAAACAGGAGGCCTGCAAAATTCTCTGTGCTCATTTTCAGTTCCAAAATTTCAGTTCCTCCAGGTATGCACTGACACCCTGCCTATGAGTAGCATCATCGGTGGAAACAACAGTCCCTCCTATTTAGTCAGTTGCCAAATTAAAAGGTGTCAACCGAGACACTTTTTTGGAGCTTTCTGAACCTAGCTTTTTCTTGGCATCCTGTCTAGTATCTTCCCTGTGAAACAAAATAAAAATCCCATTGGCATATAGTTTAAAACTCAAATGAGCTAGAATCTTATTTTAACCATTAGGAGAAATTATTTGCAGCTCCTTAGAGATGCCCTATAGTGTAAAGCTAGAATAGAAAAAAGAAAAAAACATAATTCTAAACTGTTCTCCTCTATCTCATCTTTCTCAAGAGAGTGTGTGTATGTGTGTGCATTTGTCAGCCTATGGAGCAGGACGTTGTCAGTGCAGAGAGATAAAGAGACAAAAAAGAAATTAAACTTTTCCATTGGGGAAATGTTTATTGGACACATACTTTTAGCCAAGGCTGGGAAGTAGTAAACACTGGTGTATGTCTCTGCTGACTCACAGTCTGGCAACAGAAGTGGACCAGAAAGCTTATAAAGACAAATAGTGTGGCACATACTAAGACGCAGGGAAGCCCTTGGGCCTGTTGAAAGCCAAAGGAACCACATTTACATCCAAGAATGGAGATAGGAAGCTGCTTCCTATCCTTTCTCAGCAGTGGTGGAGCAGTTTTGTATTTGGCAAGCTTATTCCTGCTTTGGGTATGAGGTCAGTCTAATAACTTGAGAGCTCTTTCAGAACCTTTAATTTTTCCACAGGCTTCCTCAAAAAACTAGACCAGAGAGATAATCTTTCTTCTTGCTCATAAAGCATTTCTCACACAGGGCAGTCTCCAACACATCCTCACTGTCATGTGTGTTGGTTGTGGGTAATCCAAATGGTGTGTAACTAACGTGATGTGCAACTATCCCCTGGCTAACTCACAAAAGCTTTGACCAACTGACTAGCAAGTTGAGCCTTCTCTGGCGCTGCTCCGGGTCCATGTGCAGCATGAAATGCAGCCCCAGTGTGCCTGGCTCCAGGGCACACAGCACTGGGATGTCCTTGGAAGAACAGCCTGACCTTGAACCAGAGACTGGAGTTTGGAGGCTTTGCACAAAGGTTTCTGTGCTGAAGCACTGGGTTTTTCACCACCTACATCCTGTGAACTCAGCTGTGTGTCCTGGTCAGTAGTTAGCATGCCTCTCAGTGTATCCTGATTGGTGACTGCCTTTCTCAGTGACATGTCCCCTGGCCCCTAAAGTAAATGTGTATTCTATGACACCTGCCTTTTTGTTAAACCACTTCAAATACACCCTTTAATTCAAATGAAAATCTCTTCAGCCACTTTGTCTTGATAGTGTAACACCACTAAGATAGAAATTTAATTGTATTTATATGAGACATTATGATTTTTCTTTATTTTTAAAAAAACCTTAAATGTGAACTATAACATACTGTATCAGGCAGGTGTCATTTGGCTTTGTCAGGTAAAAGCAAACATCTTCTGATTGTGCTTGCAAATGAGTCTAGTGAAAAGGTATTTATTTGGTCGATAGCTGCATTCCAACATTGGGGTCATGTTGATTTGCTCCAAAACAAAATTCCACATCTGGAATAGCAGCAACAATTGAAGTCACCACTTGATTAAGCAGAAAAGAGCCCATCTTCATTCCCCAGGATCCATCCACAGCCCCAACAGGTGAGTTAACGGGATCATAGTATGTGGTGAGTAGCACCCACATCTATCCATATTCGATGGTGGAACTTACATCCATTCAGAGTCAGGATTGTGGTTAAGCTTTTGGTTTACCATCCTGATAGGGAAGGATGTCCCACAGACTTCCTATCAGAAAGAACTAAAGAATTCTGCCCATTACCAAGTATGTACATTGTAAATTTTATATTCTGGAAATGGAGAGATAATCACAGCATGAGTCCACAGAACTACAGGGACCACTATGATTTCAGCTTGGTTTAATTCTCCATTTATTACCTAAGCACTATAAGCCCTCACTTTGATGGGCAGATCCCAGTGGTATTTTGGGTCCCCAGAAATTAACATCAATTCAGAGTCAGAAAATCCTGAAGGGCCTCAATATTTCCTTTTCCTCTGGGTAGCATCACTCTTGTAAGTGACTCCGTGTTCCTTTGGGTACGGCTTGGAAGAAGATTCACGATCTGCACTTGTGACAGTGCAGCCGCCCTCAAGAGGATTCAATCAAGGGGCTTCCAATCTGAGAACTGGTTAGGCCCAGGACTGGGGTGAGAGGCTGTGACTGTTCCCTGTGGCACCTCTGGCCACCCAGACCTGGTGGAGTTTGTGCCATCAAATAGATAAAGCAACACTTATTAGGCTGCCCATCTACTTCATTCTTAAGGACACCATAATAGCCAGTCAGCCACTGCCAAAGATCCCTGTGGCCAGCAGCAGTCTGCTGGCCCCTCATTCCCACTGCCCATTCTGCATGGCCCACCTATCTCTAGTGTTAAGTGCTGCCACTCAATCTCTGCTACCTGGGGATCCCATCATCCCCGCTGCAGTCAGAATCCAAATGAGTGGCAGCATCATCCATGATGGTACAATGGCCCCCTCACCACTGCCCTTCTCAGATTCTTAACAAAGAGAAGACACTCTGGGTCCTCTTGAGGGATGTAATTGAGAGGTCACGGGGTTGGGAGGTAAAGGTTTCATCTAAAAAATCCATTTCATGCCGGGCGCGGTGGCTCACACCTGTAATCCCAACACTTTTGGAGGCTGAGGCGGGCGGATCACCTGAAGTCGGGAGTTCAAAACCAGCCTGACATCAACATGGAGAAACCCCATCTCTACTAAAAATACAAAATCAGCTGGGCATGATGGTGCACACCTGTAATCCCAGCTACTCAGGAAGCTAAGGCAGGAGAATTGCTTGAACCCGAGAGGCAGAGGTTGCTGTGAGCCGAGATCGCACCATTGCACTCCAGCCTGGGCAAAAGAGCGAAACTCCGTCTCAAAAAAACAAAACAAAACAAAACTAAAACAAACAAACAAAAAAAACATTTCAACATTCCCGTCTCCCTAAACCTTTGGATCCCTTCCCCTCCATTATGGCAAGGAAGTTCTGGCATCTCATCCTCGTTAAGGGTGGATCCCCACTGAGCCCAAGCTTCGGTCATCCAAACCAAATAAACCATTAGACCTAATTCCAGCCACATATTAAATCCCAGGTCTCTGGTAAGTGCAACCACATACAGGAATTTGGTCCTACCCAGTGTAATATCCTGTCTTCTTTGTCTAACACCCTCATAACACATTACTACTCATATCCCTCAAGTTTCTAGTAACATAAATTGGTCAGATCTCACAATTCTTTTGAAACGTAAGCCATTTCCTCTGGTGTCCTGCTTTGTACTTGTTCTTTAGACCTTGTTAAGCAGCAAAAGGTGGTGGTTTGGTCTTGAAAAGGATCAGCCCACCTTTCAAAGGAACTTCCCTCCGTGACAATATTACAATTTCTTCCAGCAATAAAAGCCTGGTCTCCTCAGACACCAATGGCAAGCTGTTTCCACCAGTAAGGAAGGAGGATCAAAGGGACTCAGGCCTCCAAAATTATCAGCTTCATCTGAATGCATCCAAATATCTCCATTATCAGTTCTCAAGGTCCCACTCCTTCCCAAAGAACCCTCTAAATTTCATATAGACGCTTGCCATAGCTTTGAATTCACTTTAGGTTGCAATTCTTCATCCTGTACAATTAAGTATTTTGTCTAGTTTTCAGCAAGGTCGGGCCTGGAGCTATAAAGAAAAAAGAAAGATTTAGAGGGTTCTCTCTGATTGTTTGGTGGAGACTGGAACTGAGAGTTTAATGGCCTGAGTGTGTCCTTTTCCTTTCTCTATGTGCTCCAGTGCACTGAGGAAGAGCCACCTGCCCTACAGTCCTGGTGGTCATCATGACCCCTTCACAGTCAAGCATGGCAGCCACCTGCTCCTCAGGCATTTGCTTCAGGAAGCATTTCGTTCACACACCACTGCAGGTGACACACTAATTGCTCATGATGCCACTGCCCGCCATGACAAGGAGCTCAGCACTGTATTCAAATCCAAAGATCAAATCTTGCCCCAAATCCCATCTTTGAGGACCTGGGGGTCACTCCTGGAACCATTTTCTGTATTACAAGCGTTCAGTCAAGAGACCAGTTATTTTAATAGAAAAAAATGTAATATGAAGAAGTGTTAACTAAATTATTGAGAATGAAAAAGATAATGGTAGGCATGGATTTCCCACAGAGGTAATACCTACAGCATCTACCAAAGGAGATTCTTCAGCAGTTCTTCCAATGCTTGGTAATAAAATGCAAATGACAACAACAGTAAGAGGGCCCAGTGCCATTTATAACCTTAGGTAATAATAAGTTGCAAATGTTTTCTATAGAAAGTGGCTACCTGAAGGAAGCAGCTACTACCCCCAGAGCTGCAGGGATAAAGGAAGGAGGGTGGGAATATTAAAGTTTAGAACCTTCAAGGAAGGACCCTGCAGAGATGGAACTGAGACCTTTGAGAAAAGGCTCCACTGGGACTGGGTGCCTTGCTGGCTGGTGCTGAGCCCTCTGAGAAGATACATCAAGGCTGTTTCAAGTAGCATAAGAAGCTGGACCTGGTGCGGTGGCTCATGCCTGTAATCCTAGCACTTTGGAAGGCCAAGGTGGGTGGATCACCTGAGCTGAGGAGTTCGAGACCAGACTGGCCAACATGGTGAAATCCCATCTCTACTAAAAATACAAAAATAGCTGGGCATGGTGGCAGGTGCCTGTAATCCCAGCTACTCAGGAGGCTGAGGCAGGAGAATTGCATGATTCTGGGAAGCGGAGGTTTCAGTGAGCCCAGATTGTGCCATTGCACTCCAGCCTGGATGACAAGAGCAAAACTCCATCTCAAAAAAAAAAAAAAAAGCTACAAATTGGACTCACCAGCTGCTACTGGAATTGACTGGACCTGCTAGGGTGAAGGAGCGTGGCTGCGGAGACATTGACAAGAGCAGAAAGCCAAGGGAAATAATGAATCCCATCTCCCTCCTCCAGCCTGCCAGCCTTTCTCCAGAGGCCCCTACTGTCAGTGCGGTACAGAGCCAGGTGGCAAAGGAGAATGTGTTTTCCAGAGTCCCAGCCCCAGCATCAAGAAAGGTACATAACAATGTGGGTTTAAAGCTAAAAGTCAAGAGGTTAATAACCAGCACACCCACACAGAGAGAAAGGCATCAGGTCTCGATGTACACAAGTTAGGTACTGCCAGCTCCAGGAAGCTCCTACACACTCTTCCCATGTGCAGCCCTCACCCGACCCCACGAACGCAGTCATGATCCTGACTTTCAACGTACCACCTCTGCGCCTTTCTTTATACTTTTACCACCTAGGTATGCATCCCTAAGCACTATCATTTATTTTTACTAGTTTTTAAACCTACAATGTGGTCCACATGCAGCAGCTCATACCTTCAATTCCAGTGTTCTGGAAGACCAAGGTGGGAAGATCTCTTGAAGCCACGAGAGACCAGCCTGGGCAGCATAGTGAGACCCGTCTCTACAAAATAAAAATTAAAAAATTAAAAAGGGGCCGGGCATGGTGTCTCATGCCTGTAATCCTAGCACTTTGGAAGGCCAAGGCAGGCAGATCACCTGAAGTCAGGAGTTTGAGAGCAGCCTGGCCAACATAGCGAAACCCATCTCTACTAAAAATACAAAAAAACTAGCTGGGCATGGTGGCTCATGCCTGTAGTCCCAGCTACTCGGGAGGCTGAGGCAGGGGAATCATTTGAACCTGAGAGGCGGAGGTTGCAGTGAGCTGAGGTCATGCCACTGCACTCCAGCATGGGCGATAAAGCGAGACTCCATCTCAAAAAAAAAAAAAAAATTTAAAAACTCTACTATATATATTCTTTTGTGCCTGGGAGCTTTTATTCAACATATAATTGTGTGTAGCTATAGTTAATCCATTTTCACTGCTTTAGTATTCCATGTATGAATATATCATCATTTATTATCCATTATAGTTGAAGGACATCTTCCAAACAACTGTTGCTTTTAAGGCGCAGTTATCTGAGATAACTCAGATAGTTATTCTTAAACTTTCTGTTTTCAGGGTCCCTTTATATATTTAAAGTTTATTGAGGATCCCAAAACAATTGTATTATGTTGGTTTTATCTATCAAAATTTGCTTTATTAGAAATGAAAACTGAGAAATTTTAAAATATGTAATAGTTCCTTTTAAAATAACAATAAAAACCCATTACATGTTAATGTAAATATTGTATTAAAACAACTACACTTCCCCAAAAGAGAAAATTTTAATGAGAAGAGAAGCTTTATTTTACATTTTTCAAATCTCTTTTAACATCTGACATCATAGAAGACAGCTGTACTATTGGGTCTGCTTCTGCATCCAATCTGTTGCAATATTTTGTTGGGTTGAATTAGGCAAAGAAAATCCAGGTTCACACAGATATGTCACTGGAAATGGGAGGCCCTTGCAGACCTTCTGAAGGAAACTTTGGGATCCTTGGGGGTCCTTGGGCCATCCTTTACGAACTGCTGATTTAGACGAAGTTCTAGAAAATCAAATGCAATTCCTAAACAAGGTTCCATGGAGGAAGGCCAAGTGGGTTTCTACAGTTCTTATGTTTAAAATGCTGTGACTGGTGTGTCTCTTCTCTCTTTGCAAGCCTCTTACCTTATTCCCTGCAAAAAGAAAACTAATAGTAAACTCATACAAATAAATTGGTCGGGGGAGTGGGAATAAGGTACATCATCCCCCCAACCCCGTTGACCAGTGGATCCTGGTTTAAACTCAACCGAGTGCATTTTGCACAATTTCTACAGGAATCATGCAATACTTTTGTAATAAGAAAATAAAAGTTCTTTTCTAGAGAAGAAATAAATGGAGGAAGAGGAGAGGTAGAACATCCAGAAGCTTTTCCCACTTTTCTGACTTGACAAGGGGAACCCCAGAGACCAAGACGGTGAGTGGAGAGGGAAGAGCTGGATGAGGAAAGAATGATGGAGCAGCCAAGACACCCAGAGTTCTGCTCATGGGCAAGACACACATATGACGTGTCAGAATGCGACTTCCTGTTCCAAAAGGAAGAGAAAGGTATTTTTCTGAGTTCATATTTCTTCATCCATGGGACTGAAATGCAAACCTCAAGAGTCCAGGAGAGAAAAACAACCATGCAAGTAGAACCCCTCAAGACCCTTCCACTGAGACCGCGGTTGTGCCTCTCCTTTATGCAGTTCTCTGTGCCTACACGTTCCTGCTTGAGTGAGTACAGTAATAATCCTCCAGCTCCCAAAGCTGTCCACTAACTCAGATAAAGAAACCATCTGCAAAGTAGAACCACATCAGAGCACAAAAGGTGGGTCCTCACTAATGAACAGGAGCCTGGTTGACAGCCTGGGCTGCCCGCCAAACTCATTTGCTTCTAGACTTTCCATTTGCCAGCTGAAGTTGTTGAGAATTAATAGGCCCCCAAAATATTTCCTTGGATACATGATGCAAGAGCTGCCAACTCTGGCCACTTCCAATGATGTTAGAAAAAGCAAAGTTAAAATGTAATGAAACAGAAGAGCCAAGGTACTGTAAAGCACACTCCAAATAGAAGCCATTCATAAAGGAACATTCTGTTAATTTGCTGCATTCACTGAGAGGAACACTTATTCTAAATTCATATTCTGATCTCAAGTGTCAGCAAGCTACCGCTGAGAGCAGGAGAAGGGAAGTCTTCGTCTACTACCATAGTTAATAAATAAGCATTCAATTGTATACGACTGTTCAATTTAAATAATCCAGATAGTGTATACTAACTTTTCTTGGGAGAGATATTAGAAAGTAAATTTTAACTGAAACAGACAATAAAAGGTAAAGTAAAATGGAAGGAGAATACTGGAATCCTCATAAAATGTTAATTTTTTAATAAACCTAAGAAGACTATTTTTAAAAATAAACTGATTGGCTTCCAGTTTTGGGCCTGGCATGTAAGGAGTTAACAAGTGAAAAGCCAAACAAACTAAAAAATCAAAAGTTCTTGCTAGATCTGTCGGAGAACTGGGGTCACAGGGCAAACCAATGCACCAAAAATCAGAGAAATAAACAGGCAGAGGCAGAAAATCACAACTTTCTGGAAGCAAAACCCACGAGCAGGAAACTCCATGAAGACCAGTGTTGAGGTAGGAAACCTGAACTATAATTGATGGGGCTCAGCATGGACAAGTTTGAGAGTCAAAAACTCCAGAGGGGACCCAGTCATAGGGGAATCCCGAGGCTTTCGTGAGTTTTCCCTCCAAGAGCTCTACCAGGTCCTTATGGTAAATATCAGAGAAAATCCCCCTGTGCTTCCAAAAGGGGAAGGAAGAAAAAGAACCATTTTTGAAATATGCCAGAGCATTCTGGTCTTTTTAACAAGGCCTGCTCTGAGGAGAAACACTTTTATCAGAGCCTAACCTGCTGGCATATTATCAAAGCCTAATTTACCTGGAGGAAGGAAGTTACCCAACCCCAGATTCCTCTACCCATCCTGTCCCACCTAAGTGGGAAACAAAAAAAAAACTGAAATGCACTTGTGAAGTTCACAGTCCAGGGCACAGGCTCACCGAAAGACTGAGACCTAATCACAAGACAATGGAATGCTTCTCCCACCCCACACCTTACCACCACACAGCTAAAGGTCTATTTACCAGAGTTCCTTTCTACCAGTACATCATTTCCAGATTTCAACAAAAAATTTACAAGATACACTAAGAGGCAAACAACACAGTTTGAAGAGACTGAACAAGCACCAAAAGTAGACTCAGCTATGGCAGGGATGTTGGAATTATCAGACCAGGAACTTTCTTAAAACTTAATATGCTAGGGGCCTTAAGGGAAAAAGTAGACAACATGCAAGGACAGGTGGATAATGTGAGAAAAGAAGTTGAGATTCTAAGAGAGATCAGAAAGAAATGCTAGAGATCACTTAAACATGAATAACAAATGCTTTGAATGGACTCAATACCATACTTTATGCAGCTGAAAAAAGAGTATCTGAGCATAAGTAGATAATGATAGAAACCTCCAAAATGGAAAAGCAAAGAGAAAACATATACTGGAAAAAAATCAGAGCAAAGTAATCAAGAGCTGTGGGACAGCCATGAAAGGTATAACATACATAGGAATATCAGGAGGAGAAGGAAGAGAAAAAGGAATAGAAATAATATTTGAAGTAATGATAACTGAGATTTCCCAAAATAAAGTGAGACACTGAACGACAGATCTAAGAACCTCAGAGAATACTAAGCTGAATAAATGCAAAAAAATTAAAAAACTACGTGTAGGCATATTATATTCAAATTGCAGAAAATCAAAAATAAAGAAAAAATGTTGAAAGAATCCAGAGAAGAAAAAAAACCTTAAAGAAAAAGCAAAGCAAAGATAAGAATTACATCTGACTTCTCTTCAGAAACCATGCAAGCAAAAAGAGAGTGGAGTGTAATATTTAGTGTTGAGAGATTAAAAAAAAAAACCACCAACCTAAAATTCTGTAACCTGTGAACTTATCCTTCAAAAGTGAAAGAGAAATAAAGATTTTCTCAGACAAACAAAACTTAGTGGAACTTGTTATCAGTAGACCTACCTTGCAAGAAATATTAAAAGAAGTTCTTCAGAGAGAGGAAAATCATATAGATCAGAAACCCAGATCTACATAAAGAACAGAAGCACATCGGATAATAAATAAGTGAAAGTAAAATTAAAATGTTTTATTTTTCTTATCCTTAATTGATCAAACAAATAACACTTTGTTCAAAATAATAACAATTATGTATACAATTATGCATGTATATATGTATATATGCTTATGTATAATTCAAATAAGTGATAGTAATGATACAAGGGATGGAAGAGAGGAATTCAAACTATTTTGTTATTACAAGGTTACAGGGTACTTGCGTTACCTATGAAGTAGTACAGTGTTGTTTGAAAGTGGACTTGAATTAGTTGTAAAATATATTGAAAATTCTATGGAAACCACTGAAAGAGGGGAAGAAAGTATAACTGATATCTAAGAAAGGAGAAAATCATATAAAATGCCCAATTAAACCACAAAAAACAGAAAACACAACCTGCCAACACTCAAACAACAAGAAACAATCTGGATAGGCCTATATCTATTACTATCACTGAATCAGTAATTAATAACCTTCCAAAATAGAAAGCACCAGGTCCAGATGTTTTCACTGGTGAATTCTACCAAACATTAGGGAAGAAATTATACCAATTCTCAATATTCTCTTCCAGAAGATAAAAAGAGAGGGAGTACTTCCTAAATCATTATGAGGCTGCCATTACCCCAATACCAACCAGACAAAGACATTACAAGAAAAGATAAAAGAATTCTCAACAAAATATTTTCAAATTGAATCCAACAAAGTATATAAAGAACTATGCACCACAACCAAGTGGGATTTATCTCAAGTATGTGAGGGATAAATCAATTAATGTAATACAATTACATCAACAGAATAAAGAAGGAAAATCAAATAATCATGTAAACAGATGCAAAAAAAAAGCATTTGACAAAATCCAACACCCATCTAAGATTTTTTAAAAATCTCTCGGCAAACTAGAAATAAAGGGGAGCTTCTTCAACTTAATGAACAACATCTACCAAAAAAAGAAGAAACAAATTACAGCTAACATAATTCTTAAGGTGAGAAACTTGAAGTTTTCCCATGGAGGTTATGAATGAGGTAGGGATGTGCTCCTTCACCACTGCCTTTTAACAATGTAGTGGAAGTCTTAGACAATGCAATAAGACAAGAAAATGGGCTGGGGGGAAGCTATACAGATTGGAAAGAAATAAATAAAACTTAAAGCTGTCTTTGTTTGCAGGTGACATGATCATCTATATAGGAAATCTGAAAGAACTGACAAAAAAATCCTCTGGAACTAAGGCAATTTTAGCAAGGTTGCAGGATACAAGGCTAATGCATAAAATCAATTGCTTTCCTACATACCAACAATGACCAAGTGGAATGTAAAATTAAAAACACACTGCCATTCACATTAGCATACAGAAATGAAATACTTAGGTATAAACATAGCAAAATATGTACAAGATGTACATGAGGAAAGTCACAAAACTTACAAATCTCTGATGAAAGTCATCAAAGAAGTAAACAAATAGAGAGATAGTCCACATTCATGGATAGGAAGATCTGATATTGTCAATATGTCGGTTTTTCCCAGCTTTATAAACTTAATACAAACCAAATAATAGTCCCAGAAATTTATTTCACGCATATTGACAAACTGATTTTAAAGTCCATATGTATAGGCAACAGAACAGCCAACTCAACACTGAAGAAAAACAAAGTCAGAGGACTGTTACTACATGACTTCAAGACTTAATATAAAGCAACAGTAATTAAGACCATGTGCTACTGTTGAAAAAATGCACCAATGGAATAGAATATAAAGCCCAGAAATAGACCACATTAAATAGCCAACTCATGTTTGTTTGAAAATTGAGCAAAAGGAATTACATGGAGCAAAGATTGTGTTTTCAACAAATGGTGCTGGAACAACTAGACTCCCATAGGCACACACACACAAAATTTACACAGACTTTCCACACTTCACAAAAATTAACTCAAATTCAAAACTATGAAACTCCTAGAAGATAACACAGGAGAAAAATAAGGGCTGGGCAGTGGGGAGGAATGGATAAATACGCAGAGTGCAGACAATTTTAGGCACTGAGACTATTCTGTAAGGTACTATAATGGTGGATGCACGTCATTGTACATTTGTCCAAAAGCATAGATTGTACAACACCAAGAGTGAACCCTAATGTAAATGATGAACGTTGGGCGCTAATGATGTGTCAATATAGCTTCATCAGTTGTAACAGATGTACCACTCTGGTGTGAGATGTTAGTAGTGGGAATGGTTGGGGAGGGTGAGGCAGGGGTTATGTGGGAAGTCTCTGTATCTTCCACCTAATGTTGCTTTGAATCTAAAACTTCTCTAAAAATAAATCGTATTAATTTATTTAAAAGATCGATTTTCTTGCAAATCATTGGCTGCATTTCCTTTCAGATTATGTGTTTTCTCAGAGCACACATACTTATCAAACCACTATCAAGCAACTTAAACTCTGGACTTGCCCCACCCTCTGCTGAATTCTGAACACAAGTCTGTACAGTTAATAAACATCGTATCCCCTGTTGAGAGAACTCACTGAGGTCCCAGCACAGAACTCAGCACTTTTACAGAGGTTATCACGTACATTCCCACTACAACCCAGAGAGAGAGATAAGTATTTTTACCTCCATGTGGAACATGGAGAAACTGAATTTCAGAAATGAAGTAACTTGCTCTCCAATACATACAGTCTCAAACACACTACTACTGGAGATCAAAACAAAACAATATGAAACTAACCTCTGTGAGTGTGTGTGTGTGTGTGTGTGTGCACGCGCATGTGTGTGTGTGTGTGTTGGGAAGTAAGATAGAAGGCGATGAGTGTCTAGAGCTGTCTCGATAACATGAGAATAATTCCTTACAAGTTAGATTTAGGAAGTAGCTGCAAGAGATTCAGTTTTGTGTTCAGGGAAAACCCCACGGAGGAATTTAGACACCACTGGAGAAAAACTCTAAGAGACTAAAGACAGAGAGCACCTAAACTTGGGGGGGCAGTGGCTATTTGCATGCCTTTGTGGCTCCATCCTGAAAAACATAACCATGTCAACAATCTTCAAAGAAATATCATTATAGAAATTTCAAGCTGGAACAGACCATCTTCACCAAAACCTTACACCCATCTCAGAATATCTGGAACATGGTTTCTCCCCACTAAGCAGTCATAACCTTTACAAGATCCAAGACAAACATTTGTGTGTCAGCAACCCAAGAAGGCTGTGTTTGTCAGGATCACTCACACTAGCTGCTGCATCGAAAAAAAAAAACAACCACATTTCTCACTGGCATAATAGACCAATGGAAGCTGGGCAGCTCTCTTCCAAGCATGTGTTAGACCCCTTGTATCTTGTGGCTCAGACCACTGAGTCTTCTTAGTGTCTCCTGGATCCTTCACATTCAAAGAGTCTGCATCACACAAGACATTTTAGGGGCCAGGATGGAAAGTAGCAAAAATCACTTCTTCCCACATCATTGGTTCAAACTCATTGTACCAACCAATTCAAGTGAGGCCTTGGGAAAAGCAGTTTAGCTGTGTACCCAGGAAGCAGTGAAACCCCAGATATATGCATGCAAGCAGCTCGGTGAACAGTCTCTATGATTCCTGGGGTTCCACCAAAGGAGGGAGGGAATGCCTGGAAAGGAGGAGGAGCCAGTGTGGAAGTAGTAAGGAAAGAGGAAAAAGACTCCACGAAATTCAGCCCAGCTCTGACATGGAATGACTTTGTGGTCTTGGCCTAGACATGGAAACTCTTAAAGACTCAGTTTCTTATATGTGACATGAAGCTAAAAATAACTAGCCCATGGGTTGTTATAAGGACTGATGGAAGCAATGCATGGGGGTGTGGGCTTTAAATGATTCAAGACCGGATGCTGGACCCTTCCTCCAAGGAAGGACTTTGGTGACATGACCCAGCAAGTGTGAGGGAGCTCAGGACCTCTGCTGGTAGGGGAGGTGTTTTTCAAGAGGTACCCAGCCTCAAGTCTATTCCCTGCTCAAATCCAGAAGGGCCTGCTCAGCACACGGTCCCCATGCCCCAGCTCCGTAGCCTAGAGTAGCTGAGCAGAGCAAGCCCGTCACAAAGGAGGAAAATAGCCTCTGGTCCAGCTTTGCCTGGATCCAAAGGACGTCCTAAGGACAAGGAGACCTGATGAGGTGGAACTCCAGTCCTAGCTGTCTAGACCTTTGGATATTTGCAGGAAGAGGGAATGCACATATTTTTTTTTCTATTAATCCTAAAGGCATTGATACCAGGATACCGCATGTTCAACTCAGAATCAATCCAGAGCACACAGAATGGACTGGGGCCCTGGAGGCAGACATGTGATAAGCTGAGGGTGACTGAGGAGTCCCAGAGGGGACCAAAATCCACATCCCGCAGCCACACATCATAGAATGTGTCAACGCCTCAATCCTTCCCATGCCCAGGGCATGTGCTACAGATGGCCCAGCCCATTCTCTCAGGGGCCAGGAGAAAGACAAGTGGCTTCTTCCTCCTGGGAGGCCAGGGAAGCCTCACACAAAGCCCTCCCATGTGGCATCCCACTTCTTTGGCTCTCTGCCTGAAATCAGAAAATGGATTTGATTCTAAACCTAAACTTTATGGTTTGAAGCTTGATCATTTAAGATACTTGACAGCCAACCCTTCTCCTTCGCATCTGCCCAAGGAAATCATGAAAGAGCCAGGTTCCCTCCAGCTGCTGACTGTACCATCCTTAGGACAGAAAATTTATCCCCATGATTACAAAATGGCAACCCAACCCCAGGTTCTGCATTGCTGTTCCAGGCAGAGAAAAGGAGACAGGAGAGAGGAGGACTAAAGGAAAATGGAAAAAAGCACATGCTGGCTGACCCTGTCCATTTCCATCAGAAAAAATCAACAACTTTCCACGAAGACCTACCCAGCAGACTTTCACTTAAATGTCTTTGGCTGAAACCATGTCACACAGCCACGCTCACCAGCCAGACAGCCTGGGAAATAACATTCTTTGATCTCTATGTTGTTCCGCTGAAAAAAGTATTTGTCAATAAAGAAAAGTGAGGAATAGCCATTAGGTAGTCAGCCAGCAGTATTGCCCAAAAAGCCAACAAAGCTTTGCTTGGGGGAAAAAATTAAACCTAGAGTTGGGACTAAAGTGGCTACAATGCCCTGCTTAAGTGACCCTTTTTGAAAGTTCATTTCCACCATGCACCCAAATGCCTGGAACACGACCAGAGACAGTGCATCAACTTGACTCACTCAAATAACTCAAAATGTGTGCATTTCCACATAATTACTGATTTCCTCAA
This sequence comes from Nomascus leucogenys, assembly GCF_006542625.1. Lineage (NCBI taxonomy): Eukaryota > Metazoa > Chordata > Mammalia > Primates > Hylobatidae > Nomascus > Nomascus leucogenys. The sequence continues at coordinate 117,025,662 of NC_044386.1, forward strand.
CAGATTCAATGTCTAAGTTTATCTTCACTTTAATCCAATTTCATTCCTGGAGCAGAGGGATTCCAGCAGAAGGTCTTTCTTAACCTTCTGATATCATTAATTATTGCTACATTGGGAGTTACTGCACAGAACAAGCAGGTTTTTAAATAGAAATCATTTGTCTCTCAGCAGGGAGGCCCAACGGCTTTATTTCCGAACATTCAAACTGCTGCACTTGAGTAATCGGGTTTCATGGTGATCTCCCCGCACTCACCTCCAAGCAGAATAAACCCTTCCTCTCAGTTCCCAGACCAGCCCAATCTGCCACCTGTAGCAGGAGGCGTCCATTTCCTCCTTTAATTGTTGAATAGGTTTTTCTAGAAGGAAAGGCCAGCCTCTCCCTGAGCTCTGGGCATTTGGTCATGCTTCCTGGTGATTTTCTGCTAAAGGAAATCCCCTAACTCATTAAAAAATAATAATAATAGATTAATTGACCAGTTCAGTAACAAGTCGCTCCAGGACCCAATAAACTTTGCAAAGAGTACATTCCAATTACAACTGGGCTCAGCGGGAGCCCAGTGGGTAAGCCAGCATAATCTTTCTCCAGCACACAGGAATTTTTGTGTTTTCTTCTCCATTCATGTCACTCTTCTGCTTCAGTGTGGGCGTGGGGTCCATCTGCAGCCCCTATCCTGTCAATTTCTTGCCACTAAGGCTCTAGAGACTCTTGGGACCCAAGGTTCCAATGAATGACTTTGTGAAACCAACATGGTCTCATAAAGGGTTACTGCAGGCTCGGGTTTGCAGAAGCCTTGCAATGGGGCATTCGGGCCAAGTAGAGACAAACATCTGGGAAGCTGTGAGTGTTTTGGCGGGTAGTGCAGCTGTAACTTGCCCTCCACGGGGCGAGAAGGTCAGCAGGAAGCAGGGACTTCGGTAACTTGCCTGATTGCAAAAGCAGGCAGAGGAATTGTAGCCAAGTCTCAGATAATGAGCCTGCTGAGAGGCACAGGATGCTTCTTGATGGGGCTACTCCCTCCAGGACAAGCTACACCATCATTTGGAAACCTTGACACTATAAAAACAGTCTGCCTGAAAGGGCACCAGAGTGTAAGAGACTTCATGCAATGTCAAGGCCAAAGCAACTCAACAAATGTTTATTAGGCACCTCTCACGTGAGATGGTGGATAGGTTAATGTGTTTAATCATTTATATATATAATGACATCATGTTGTAAACATTTAATTATGCAATACAATTCATTTTAAAAAATAATAAAGAAAGAAGGGAAAGAGAGAAAGATGGAAGGAAGGCAGGGAAGAAGGAAGGACGAGAGGGAGGGAGGGAGAGAGGGAGGGAAGAAAGAGAGAAGGAAGGAAGGAAGGAAGGAAGGGAGGGAGGGAGGGAGGGAGGCAAGAAAGGGAAGGAAGGAAGGAAGGAAGGAAGGAAGGAAGGAAGGAAGGAAGGAAGGAAAGAAAGAAAGAAGGAAGGAAGGAAGGGAGGGAGGGAGGGAAGAAACGGAAGGAAGGAAGGAAGGAAAGAAGGAAGGAAGGAAGGAAAGAGAGAGAGAGAGAAAGAAAGAGAGAGAGAAAGAAAAAGAAACCACCTCTTATGTGTCAGCTCTGACCCAGAACTCATGGGCTGCAAAAATCTAAGCCAAGGGCCAGGCATGGTGGTTCATGCCTGTAATCCCAGCACTTTGGGAGGCCGAGCCAGGCGGATCACCTGAGGTCAGGAGCTCAAGACCAGCCTGGCCAACATGGCAAAACCCCGTCTCTACTAAAAATACAAAAATCAGCGGAGCATGGTGGCGAGCACCTGTAATCTTAGCTACTCGGGAGGCTGAGGCAGGAGAACTGCTTGAACCCAGGAGGCAGAGGTTGATGTGAGCTGAGACCAGGCCACTGCACTCAAGCCTGGGCAACAGAATGAGACCCTGTCTCAAATAAATAAATAAACAAACAAACAAACTAAGCCAAGGTCCTTTGCCTTTCTGAATCCCTCTGAAATGTCTCTGCAAATAAAATGTGATCTAGAAATTAAAAGTACAGCTATCACATTCTAAACTCTGCCTCTCTTTTCTTGGCCCCTTTCCCCTCATCTTTTTTTCTCATTTCAACTTCCCCTTGCCAGTCTCACTTTTTTATGTAGGCTAAAAGAAGAGCCAGCCCCAGCAATGAAGGAAGGACATGGCTTGTTCCTGACATAAGAAAAGGCAAAGCAAACATCCTAGTCCTGGGCAGGGCAACCCTGTGCCCAATCAGTCTATGCACAGACTTGGCGGTGGGGCACTCCTGCTTCTAGAAACCAACAGCTTTGAGACCTTCAGTGACCCCCAGCTATACATCTCCACCCCGTTCCTTGCTGTAGATCACAAGCTTCTCAAGGGCATGAATCAAGTCTCATGGACCTCGATAGTTGTAGTAACTACCAGAAGCTACTAGGTACTGAATCGGGGTTTCTAAACCTCACACTGTTGACATCTGGGACCAGATAATTCTGTCTGGTACGGACTGTCCGGGGCACTGTAGTACGTTCAGTAGCATCGCTGGCCTCGACCCAACAGATGCCAGTAGCACCTCCAATCTCGTTGTGACAACCAAAACTGTCTCCCGACATTTTGTCTGGTTGGAAAGCCACTGAACAAAATACTTGTTTGTTAAATGAAATACATAGATGGCCACTGCCCTGTCCAAGCGTTTAGCTGCACTGATGTTGCTTTTGAATTCTAACTTCCAATATTATTTCTCAGACCTGTTTAACCTCACAATCTTTGTAGAAGTGAGACCTCAGGGTTGAGGGGTACAATGACGGGGAGGGTGATCTACCTCTACGGGGCAGGATCACAGTATATTAAACAGGCTCTTGGGCAGTTAGTGAAATTTCCCCAGTGTCAATGCTACGGCTATGAACTGCTTATCACAGAGGGGTTCAGTAGTCATCAAAGTGCCTCACGACCCTGCTGGAAATCCCTCAGGTCAATCTACAGTGCCTAGCTCAACTTGCAAATTTGGTCATGATCTCAACTCCAAGGTCACAGCGTGCCCCAAACCTGCCGTATCCTTCCTCCTCTGCCCTCTCCTCCTCTGGCTCATGGCTGCTCCTTCTGCCTGGACAGCCTTGGCCCCTTCCTTGCCTCCCTGCAGGACGTTATCTGAGGGTTCTGCTCTGGGCTCCGAATTCACCATCCTCCTCAAGCAGGGTGAATAATTCTCTCCCTCAAACCCCATCTGCCCCATCCCTGCAAATGCCAGGAGGGAAGACATTGCTCTGCCCTGACACTGAGCCAGGAACCCGACAGGCACTCCATGGGTGTTTGAGAAGGACTTCATTCGTGGGTCAAAGCCTGAATCATTATCGCTGTGCCTTCAGCCATCTCGTGTTGTATGCTAAGTGGTCAACTCCCTCTACACTTGGGGAGTAACACAAAGTTAACTCAGGAGCTATACTGATCAAACAGTTGTTTTTTTTTTTTTACATCATTTGGGAAAAGAAAACAAACTTGTTGATGAAACTCGATTTGGGGATTTTTCTACTGATTATCTGAGCACTGTGAGTACATCATCAGGATTCTTGTTTCTTGGAACCTTATAGTAGCATTCTAAGCATGCCACAAATATTCAAAAATTACACACTGCAGTGGGAGGTGTTTTAAAAAAACACATTAGTAAAATTGGATCTACTGCACCAAGTGTTAGCGATGGTTTAAAATATTAATGCATGTTGGATGCCAAGTTATTTTGAAAGCTCAACCAGATTTCTATTTGGCAGGAACAATTTCGCACAGACAATTAGATACACGTGCAAATATTTAACTATAAGTTAATGCCTATACCACTGAAATACAGACGTTCATCTACTAACCACCTGGTTGGCAGAGCCAATTAAGGATTTGTCCATATTACAAATAAATCCTCCCCACCTTTCAACATTTTGGAAATACAAACAATTGGGGAAATTATAGGGGGAGGGCAAGAAAGGATGAAAGACACTTGTGAATTCTAAATTCTCAATGGAGCCCGAAGTACTGGAAATACGCCAGCTGTATACACTTATCTATATACCACATTTGATGTCTCCCAAGAGATCATGAATTGCTAAGTTGGCTAAACACACTCAAACTCATTTTTCAGTTTGGGTGGATTTTTAACAATTGCACATTTCATATAAGACATGAACATTTTCAAAAAATTAATTATCATATCAAAGATCAAGTTCCATCGTATATGCTAAGTAGTGAGTGCTAATATATGCATAAATACACACATACATGTAGACGCATACACTGAAAATATATCTATGGAAATCTGTAAAGCAGCCAGAATTTTCTCATCTTTGACTTTGTCATTTGTCTGGAAGAACCAAATGACAGGAAACTCATCACAGCATACAGGGGTGAGAGCTGGACTTGAAATCCAAAAGCAGGATCAAGCCTGACTATTTTGTTTACTAGTTTGTCACCCTCAACAAGTTAACTCCCCTGAGCTTCAGTTTCCTCAGTGGCAAAGTAGAGAAAACAGTATCTGTCTTACAAGGTTGTAGTGAGAATTGATGTAGAAGAGCCAAATGCCCACTTTCTTTGTTTGCAAAAGAGAGAAAGCCAGCTCTCCAATCTGCCCTTGGCAAGGCTTCCGGTTTGCTGAGAGGCACTGTTTACATGCAGAGAGCTTTCTCCTGTTTTCCTAGGGCACACTGCTGGAGTGCTCTTTGAAAGCCATTCATGTCTCCTGAGCCATTTCTGAATTAATTTAACATTTTATTCCAAATTAGACTGACAATGGATGAATGCTTTGACCCCACATGATATATAGGGACAGTGGACCCAGTAACATGAACTACTGTCGTGTTAAGTTGTAGGCATTCCAGCAATTCCAAGAACCAACATTTTTCAAGAAAGGTAGAGTATATTTTAGCAATGATACCCGGATTTTATACTTTTTGCTTTTAAATATATCCATCCGCCCAAATTCCCTATGCCAAGTCCATCCAAAGAATTTCCAGATACATATATTCTTTCTCATAAAGGCTAACATAGCAAACTTCTGCATTTTGTCTTTTATTTAAATGCTGGGCCAGGTGTGGTGGCTCATGCCTGTAATCCCAGCACTCTGGGAGGCCAAGGTGAGCAGATCGCTTGAGCTCAGGAGTTTGAGACCAGCCTGGGCAACATGGCAAAATCCCGTCTCTATGAAAAATACTAAAAAAACAGCCAGGTATGGTGGTGTATGCCTGTTGTCCCAACTACTCAGGAGGCTGAGGAGGGAGGATTGCTTGAGCCAGGGAAGTGGAGGTTGCAGTGAGCTGAGATTGTGCCACTGCACTTCAGGCTGGGCAACAGAGTGAGACCCTGTCACAAAATAAATAAATAAATAAATAAATAAATAAATAAATAAATAAATAAATGATAAAAATATGCTATATGCCTTGTAAAAACACCAATCCCAATACTAGAATGTACCTGATGTTTTCACTGGTTGCTCAGGCATTTTGTAAATGACAATTTGATCCTCAATAATTTCAACATAGACATCTGTTAGTATCTTCACACTGAGAACCCAGGATTTCACATCATTTTTGTTTCACCGCCAACAATAGACTAGGCAAACACAGAGTTCATGTTCACACCCTCTATTCTTTGTAGTTCAGTTTCCCTTGGAAAGCAGAATGGTGTGGGTGGAAGAACAAAAACTCTGCCATTAAATGAGCCCAGTCTGGCTGGCTACTGACCACATGACTCTGGACAATCACTGACCCCTTCAGAGCCTCCATCTCCTCATACATAAAATGCAGTCATAATTCCTATGACTCAGGATCATTGCGCCCCATCGTGTGCTGGGTTCCCGAGATGTCCAGTGCCTCACGAGAACAAAGCGCTAAGCCCTTCCCTTTGCACAAATAAAATGTCGAACACAATGTTCCAACCTCCTCCCTTGCTGTCATTACAGACATTGGATCATTTTTCTGGTGAACAAAAATTTTCTTTGGAATTTTCTCCTAATGTAGTAATGAGTGGTCCTTGATAATTCAGGAAACCATGAAAGCCTCCTGGTGATATCCTCACCTGCTACCTCATAATATGACAACACTTGGTAGCTGAGCTGATGCAGCAAACCGATTACTAACTTCTCTTTAATGTGTGCAATTCTTTAACTCTTTATTGTGAAATAATTATGTACTCACGGAAAATTGCAAAAATACTGAGCCTGTGCACTCACCTATAGAACAGAACTATTATTAACAGTGGTCTCATATAGAAAAGTGGCACAATATCAAAACCAGGGAACTGACTTTAGTATAATACTTATAATTAGATGACAGACCGTATTCAGTTTTCACCAGTTTTTACATACTTTCAATGTTTGTGTTTGCGTGTGTGTGTATGAGTGTGTGTGTGTGCGTGCATGTCTAAGCAATTTGACCTCATGAATAAATTCCTATAACCACCACCACCATTAGGACACAGAACATTCCATTTCTACATAGGAATTCCCTAATGCAACTCTTGATAATCACACCCCAATCCCAAGTTTTAAAATTGATTGTGGCTCATAGCAGCATTATTCACAATAGACAAAGACAAAAACAAATCAAATGTCCATTGGCAGATGAATGGATAAGCAAAATGTGGTGTGTGCATACAGTGAAATACGAATCCTTAAAAAGGAAGGAAATTCTAACACATGCTATAACATGGAGGTACCTTGAGTAGTTAGATTCATAGAAACAGAAAGTAGAATGGTAGTTGCCAGGGACTGAGGGGGTAGAAAATGAGGAGTTCTTAATGGATATAGAGTTTCAATTTTGCAAGATAAAAAAATTTTGGAGATGGCTGTTGGTGGTGGTGGTTGCACAACAATGTGAATATACTTAATGCCACTGAACTATATATTTACAAGTGATTGAAATAACACATTTTGTGTTATTTTACCACAACTGAAAATAAAAAATAATTCGACTGCGATTATATGGCCTGCAGGCTCTCCCGGTGAACTTTGGTGCGGTAATGAAGAGGAGAAAGTATAGCATGTGGTTAAACACACAGCCCCTGGAATCAGGAAGACCTGGATTCAAATCCCAACCTGGACTGTTTACTACCTGTGTGGCTTCAGCCAGGCACTTAACCATTCTGTGCCTCCATTTCCCCCTCTGAAAATGGAAATAATTATAGAACATACCTCCTGGGGCTTTTATGAAGATTAAATAAGGTGATGCTTTTAAAACGTGCCTGACCTGTGTTTTCCACTCAGTGAAGGAAAGAGCTTGGCTATAAAGGCCACTGCCCTCTTCCTGGGTGTCCCGAGACTTCCTTGCCAGATTGGACCTGCAGGGGTGGGGTGGGGGTTCTGAAAGGGATTGAGATAAGGTTCCCAGGTCAACCTGTTCCCATTGAATGACCTGTGAACCCCATCTCACCCCAAGCGTGCTCCAACTACTCACCCACCCCACTGTGGTTTTATCCTATTTCTACTGATTTGAAGTCAAAACAGTATTGTGGGGCTTTTTTGTTTCAGTCCTAAGCCCCACTTGCCCTGCATTGGTAGCTTTAAAAATGTGAGAGGTCAAAGAAAATATAGGCCAATGAAAATAACATTGCAGCAAGAAATTAATTGCACAGCCTGTTTAATATGACAGGGGATTCCCTAAAATCCTATTATACCGTTCCCTGCTTCCCTCCATCGTGCGCTCTGATTCTGTGCACAAAGGCCAGGGCAGGCTCCCCGGTGCATTGCTGCATTAATTTGACATTTCTGGCTCCAATTAACCTTACATTTCAGCTATTTTCTAAAGATTGTTCTTTTAATTTGTGATAAGGTTATTTTTTTTTCTATTGGTGTTTCACTGCCTTGTGCACAAAGGGCTATTGTAGGAAATCCAGCCCAGTGTCTCCATGTTTCAAAGTAACACATTGTCCTTTATACTTTGCCTATTCGTTAGCAGAAGACTTGGGTAAGAGACAGTTTCCTGTGATGTTAGCACGGGATAGGCTACAATTCCAGGAGAGCTGGGTGGAGCTGCCCTTTGTTGGCACAATGGGTGTTGTGAGCTAGTAGCCTCTACTCCAAGGCAAGAGCAAGGAAATGAAAGTGTAGAAAGGACATGGGATTCTGACTCAGTAGATCTGGATGCAAACCCCACCTGCATCTCTTGTCAGCTGTGCTGACGTGGGTAACTTGACTGATACATGGTGTCTCAGTGTCCTCATCTGCCAAATGGGGCAGGGCCACCTCCCTCCGTGGAGAGTTAAATCTCTTCTCAGAAGAGATTTTCAGGAACCCGTTCCCTGTTTGCCTCTCCTATTGTCACACACAGTTCTAAAGCAGCAGCCAGCAAACAACGGCCCACAGGCCAAATGAGCCCACTGCCTAGTTTTATAAATAAAGTTTTATTGGAACACAGCCATGATCATTCATTTATCGTCTACGGCTGCTCTCAGACTACAAGGGCAAAGTTGAGAAGTTGTGACAGAGACATTATGGCCCTCAAAAATGTAAAATATTTAAAACCTGGCCCTATATAGGCAAAATTTGCCCACGTCTGTTCTACAGGAAAGAAGGGAAATAGGGCGGCCGTGGGTCTTGGTACCATGGTACCCCTTCTTTACCCCTGTGGTCTAGCTTTGGTGGTGGTTGAATCCTAGAAGATTTGAGGACCAGGGAAGATGCCTGTGAGTCTCTGCCATCTCTGCTGTACCTCAGCCTCGAAACAGGGCTTCAGCTGATACTGTGGATAATGCCCCCCCACTCAACTGGAGACACTAGTATATACAATTCTTTGTTTCAATAATTTATTTTCTGAGCTATCCTAACTCTTAAAAATTATCCTCCAAGTGGAAGCCCATTGTGGGACTAGATTTGACTTCTGCAAGTACAGAATTTATTTTCTATAAGATATGTTGAGGCTGGGGACCTTTCTCCAACTCTCCTCTATATAAACTGCTACCTTTTAGCACAAAGGGAAAGGTGCTGTGCTATTAGGACACTTAGGGGGAAACAAACATGAACCAGCCATGAGTCCTTTTCTCCTTCATGCCTACACTCTAGTTGGAAATATACACCCAAAATAAACTTGCGGGACAAAATACCACACGGGTGTCAAATGAGTCTCACTACTCAATGTGGGGTCCAGGGACCAGCAGCATCAAGGGGACTTGGGGGCTGGCTAGAAGTGGAGAATCACAGGCTCACACAGACGTGCTAAATGAGAATCTTCATTTTAACAAGAAGCCCAGGAGACTGATGAGCACGTATATCAGGTGCTTCCTCTGGGAACAAGTGGACAGCTGGAGCCAGAAATGCAGGAGATTTATAAAGCAGAGAGGGAACAGGAGCAGGAAGGGGGCCTTCAGCTCAGGATGCAGATCTGAGATGCAGGAAAGAGAAGGGAAGGAAGGAGAACTGGAAAGGAAAAGCCTCACATTGGGGTACAGCTCTGAGAAAGTCACCGCTGGCCCAGGGAAGGTTCAAACAAATTTGAGTATGCTGGAATGATTTTAGTGAGGGGACCTGCCCATCTTCACCACTGTGTGGCCCTTTCTTCCTTTAGTCCTGATTCCATCAACTGTCCCTTCTATTCTTTTGCTTTATAAGCCTCAAAGCCTATTTGTAGAAATACTTGTTTTCTAATTCAAATAAACCCATTTTTATTAATTGAATTTGAGTAATCCTTTCTCAGAAGATCACCCTTGTCATTGAACACTCAGACCACTTTTCTACCAAACCAACATTTTAATGAAGCTGTCTTTCTGCTGAAATGTCCAGGATCATTTCAAAGTGCTTCCTGCAATGACTGAGAGACACCGGCATCCTGTCAATGCCATATGTTCCCAAGTTAGTTAAGAAAAACTTTGCCGGCATTCGGTACCCACAAAAAGGATAAGAAAGATGTTTTTTTCACACTTCAGGCATCAGATGCTCGGTTTTAAAATACCCTGCCTGGTGTGAACTTAGCTTTCAACATCAAATGCAGCTTTTCCCAGTTTGAAACCAAGTGGCTGAGAAATAAAGATGTTGGGTGGGAAAATGCACATGTGCACAGCGTCATGTTGTGAAATTGGCATACGTGTGGGCAAGTGCAACTGTTCACATCCAAATAAACAGCTGGACAGCCTTCCGTGATTCTGAGCCCCTGCCCCCTAGTGGGTGTGCTCGCACAGAAGCACACACACACACGCACACACACATGCACACACACACACATCAGTTACTAGACATGCCAACTGAAGCACTGTGTGTCTTTTGCATTCATGTGTGGTTCCATCCATGTGTGTTTTAGATATGTGCATCAAACAAAGAATGCTGTGGAAACACGCGATGAAACAAAGTTGCTCTTCTTCCTCCTTTAAAAAGAAATAGCCCAGTACACCTTCGAAATCACTACGATTTTGTAACATTTAAACAACCAAGAATGGTTTCAATCAGAAGTATTAGCTGACCTTCTGCAAGATCTGTGCCTTGTTGGCGGCCTGGAGCAGGACTGGTGGGGACACGTGTGTCCCTGCCCCCATACTCACTCCACCTTTCCAAGATTAGCCTTTGTGATGAGGCCCATCCTTGTGGCTGTTCTGATTGTGCCGCATGCTAAACCTCAAAGGAGGCAGGTGGGCAATGCAGCAGAAAGAAAGCCGGTTTCCTGTTTTAAAATCCGACACTAGTTCTAGCTCTGCCCCTGGCTCCCTCTGTGTCCTGAGCGAGCCTCAACATCTTTATCTGGAAAATGGGTCCATGCCACTGAAGCAGAGTCGTTGTCTGGGGTAAATAGCCAAGAATCATTGTCTCATGGTCGTGGAAAACTAGGACATGGACACACCAGAGTGAGGTTAAGAGCGGAAGTTTAATAGGTGAAAGAAAGAGACAGAAGAAAGCCCGGAGAAGCGGGCCCACCAGTTCCAAGGTGAAATGCAAGTTTTATAGGTGAGCTTGAGGAGGCGGTGTCTGATTTACATAGGGCACGAAAGACGGGTTGGACCAGGTGTGCCATTTGCATAAGGTGCGAAAAACTGGTTTGGACTAGGTGCGTCATTTGCATACTGCATGAAAAAGCTGGCTGCCCCACCCTAATCTTTTATTATGCAGATGGTTTCTCTACCTAGCTGGCATCATGTTGCCTGCTTCTTTACTGTACACGTGGTGACAAAGAAATGGAAAGATAGAGTCTCCATGTTGAACATACCTGGCCCCCAGGTAGCCCTTTTCTATTGGCACAGCTGCCAGCATTCACCCGTGCAAGCTTCCAGCTTTTCTTATCTATGTTTGCAGCTCCAGTTTTTAGGCTGCTCTTTGTTAGAAAAGAAATGATTTGGGGGCTGCTTTTTGTTAAAAGGGAAACCTTTTAGCCTCACTATCTACCTAAATAGTTTCTTTCTATCTCCTCTATCCCCATCTCCCTGAGTGGCTCAATTAGGGATTTAGGAGGTGTAGGTGAGAGAGCGTCATCAACCATGCAGAGGCGTGCAAACCAAGGTATCTATCCTTATAGCAGCTGTTACAGAGTATATGGCTGTCACCAAGAATACGGCAGATCTGGCCAGACTTCAGAAAGCTTGGCGGAATGCTTTGAATGTTTGTCCCCTCCAAAAGTCGTGTTGGAATTTAATCCCCAATGTGGCAGGATTGAGTGGTGGGGCCTTTAAGAAGCGATTGGGTCATGAGAGCTCTGCCCTCATGAATGAATTAATCCATTCATGGGTTAATAAATTCATAGATTAATGAATTATCATGGGAGTGGGAGATATCATAAGGAGAGGAAGAGAAACCTGAGCTAGCACACCAGCCTCCTCACCACGTGATGCCCTGTGCCACCTCGGGACTCTGCAGAGGGTCCCCACCAGCAAGAAGGCTTTCACCTTGGGGACCCTCCACCTTGGACTTCTCAGCCTCTACAAATGTAAAAAATAAATTCCTTCTCCTTATACATCACCCAGTTCAGGGATTCTGTTATAAGTGATAGAAAATGGACTAAGACACACAGGAAGGCAAATGCTTCTCTATGTATTTCTTAGACTCCCCCTTCTAAGTGCTTCTTCCGAAGGAAAAGCAGTTTCATCTTTAATAAAATGTGACAAGACCTTTTCAACTTCAGTACCACCTTCCAACCCAACCAGGCTCCGCAAAGCTCAGTCTTTGGAGAAGTCAGACTCCATCCTGTTGTTTTCAAGCCTGATCAAATTCATCATTTTAAAACGTACAGTAATAATAACAGCTACAGTTACGGAGTGCACACTATGATGATGCAAAGCACTGAATGCTTTATTATGTTCTTTAACCCTCATAACGATCCCTATTTTGCAGATGAGAAAAATCAAGGTACATGAGGTGAAATAACTTGCTGTAAGACACAGAACTACCGTAATAAGGGGTGATGCCGAGATTCCAATCAAGCACTGTGTCATCTCACTTCACGCACCATAGCGAATGAGCTCTCCTGCCTTTCAAGGGCTTCTCTGGAACAATCCCTCCCAGATACTGCAACTTTACATATTTTAAACCCATTGGAATATTTCAGAGAGCACTTGAAGCAATCATCAGGACAACGAAGGTAGAACAAAAGAAAGAAAAGGCTATGATTACGTTGCTATCTCATTTCCAGGAAGACCACTCTCCTGATTCCCAGTTGATCCTGTTGTCCCAAGTTAATTATTAACATTGTAGCTTTGCCTTTTACTCTCAGATGCAGCCAGGCTGGAACCATAAACTACATGGTCATCCCAGGCTTAAAACTTTTGCAATACATTAAGCTGAGTTTTTAAAAAGGAATTCCCAGAAACAACCCTTGTGGAAATTGACTGCTGTTTCTCTGCAAAAAAGTCTCGGCAGATTTTATCTTACGCTTTAATAGTCCTGGGTGTCAAGTCCGTAAGCCTTGCTTGAATTATAAATTGGGGTATTTCTCTATTAATTCAAATATCCAGGCCGGGCGCGGTGGCTCACACCTGTAATCCCAGTACTTTGAGAGGCCGAGGCGGGTGGATCACGAGGTCAGGAGATCGAGACCATCCTGGCTAACACGGTGCAACCCAGTCTTACTAAAAATACAAAAAATATATATGTATTTTTTGTAGTATTGTAGTATGTAGTATTTTGTAGTGTGTAGTATTCGAGAACACTCCTACAAATCCAGGGGTCCTGGGAAAAGGAGACTCACTCCAAAATTCTGTTCTAAATCCTTGTCACTTCCTATTTTAAAGTAAGAGTTTGTGTGTATTATTCTGTTTTGTTTCTTTTTTAAGTTATGTTCTGACTTCAGTTTACCTATTTCTTTCTAATTCAGTCCATGAGTACGGCTACTAAATAAAGGAGACAATTATTTAAATCTTATCCTAATTGCATAGTTCATTTTAACTATGTTGACACTAAAATTGATTCATGTGTATAATTGACTTAATAAAAAATTCCACTTTATAGAGTTATTTCCAGTTACCTCTATATACTATAGCTAGTTGATAAGGAAAGTTGAACATAAAAGTGAACATAATAGTAATTCCCTAAATCTTACCTATTTGCATGTGGTATTTGGGTTAGTAATAATTAAGCCATATTGACTCATCAGCATGATGAAGATTTCTCTCCATGTTTAAGAGTCTACTTTTGTGGGAAGCCCTGCTGGTTAGCTCCTGCAGGACCACCCCTATGGGACCGCTGGACAAGGGGTCACAGTGCCCATCTCTTGCTTTGAGGTACCGGGGAGACAATAAAGAACCTTTTGGGTGTGAACCTCGTAATGCAAACAGCTGGAGGCCCCAAAGACTAGAATTCTCTCCAGGGACCTATGGGTTTGCTTCTCGAGAAGAGGAAGCCAACCAATGCCCACCCATTCCTGGCCATTAGCTCAGGACACATGGAAACAGGGCCGGGCCTCCTCCGAGCAGTTGCTCTGCCCCGTTCCTCCACTGGAATGTCCCCTTGTCCAAGTTGGGGAAATGGCAGGCAGACAAAATTGTTGTGAGAGATTTCCAATTTAATCAACCTTAAATAAGCCATCTATTTTCCTGGAACAAGGATTTTTCTAAGCTGCCTTTTACATAATGAAATTACCCACATTTCAAATTCTTTTCTCAGAGTCCCAGAGCTGAAACATTCGTTTCCTGTAAAATGGGGACCTCTAACCCCTTCCCCATTGCCGCGTATCCCAGGTTGGGGCTACTGATTATCTCCTTTTTATTTGAGCTCGCTTCACTCGAAGGACAAAGCATACAGGCCTTCAGCACTTGACCCTGCTGAAAATATTTAACATCTGAATTAAACCGACAGGCTTTGCCAGAAGTGCTCTTCGTATTTTATGTCTGAGGCTATTTTGCCCCAGCATTTAATCACTAAAACATAAGTAGATAAAGACAACTCCGATGAATTGTGTTCCCTGAACTAAATGCCATCAAGGAAATTCTTTATTTTCCCTTTTTCACAGTAAGTGTTATAAAGTGTTCTATACCCTTTGTTTCCCCCGCTGGATTCAATTATTCTGGAAACAAACATTATTGTTCACAATGAAGATCCAAGGCCTATTAGCGTGATCCAACAGCTGTACTGGGGGTGAACCCAGAAGCAATGAGGCAGAGATGAGGGTGGAGGCGAGGAAGCTGGCTTTGATGGAAGATCAGAGACAATAAAATTATACAGCCATCTTTGTTTACTGCCCTTTCGGGATTAATGCCAAAAGGCCCATTCCACAACAATTGACTGCGAAAAGGAATAATGCGACTTACTGGACATTTCCAGAAGGCATGTCTAGACCAGCTTTTTCCCAGTGAATCATTCAACAATATTTATTAAGCACCTCCATCATATAAAGCATGCTGCATGGTGCTGCCAGCGTATAGAGAAAAAGACGAACACAATGCCTTTCATAAAACTGACCTGTATTCTTCTCACCGGTGAGCACAGTACCTATTTCATGCAAAGTAATGAGCTGGACACCAGAGCCCATAAGGAAATATAAAGTCTCGCCCTAGGCTACAGGAGGCATGTTCTAGAGTGCCTGTCCCACTCCCATCCAGCCTGTGGCTTTGGTGGCTGTGTTTGGTCTGGGTGGTCTTGTGGCCCTGGCCACAGCTGTGGCCACAGCTGGACTCATTAGAGCAAAACATACATCCTAGGGATCCCATTAACCATTCTAAGTCTGGCAGAAACCAGTGGTGGTCTTTCTTGAAAAGCTGGGCCACAAGACACACAGCAGGCAGATGTGGTCAACACAGCAGCTCTAACACCATGTGGACTCAGCTTACAAAAGAGGCCAGACAACAGGAGGAGATGGAAGCAGAGATGAGTAAGATCCTATGCACCCTGTGTGGCCAGGGCTGCGGATGACCTCAGGGCTCCTGAGAAATAGGGAGGATCTCGGGTCCTTCCCTCGAGGTTTCAATTTGCATGTTCTCCCGCAAAAAGGGGCTCTGAAGGGACACTTGGAGGAGCTCAGCAAGGGCCCTTGAGTTGGGGTGCAGTGGGCTGTGTCTGGCCCATGCCTGGGGATCTAAAGAAAGGATCTCCTGGAGCGGAGACAGAAGGTCGGGGACCCAGAGAGGAATCCACAGGCTAGAGCTTGTCTTGGGAACGTTTTAAAAGAGGTCATGCCACCAAGAGGTCTGTGTGAGGTGAGCATCATCCTCTTCCTGAGGGCCTTTGCCTCTGAAGGACCTGCAGGCACATGCGTGTGATGGAGAGGCAGCTCTGGAGATTGGTCAGATGCAGGGAGCTAACAGTACCTCATGGTATCGTAGTGAAGGCTGGGGACTGCACTGTGCCCTCCAGAATTCACATGTTGAGACCTTAACCCCCAATGTAATGGTATTTGGAGATGGGTCGTTTGGTAGATAATTAGGTTTAGATGACATCCTCAGGGTGGAGCCCTCATGATAGGATTAACGCTCCTATAAGAAGAAACACCAGGGAGCTGGCTCTGTCTCCTTCCTCCATGTGAGCACACAGTGAGAAGGCGGCCATCTGTAACCCAGAGAGACAGCTCTCCCCACAACCCAGAACCCAGTCATCCTGGCACCTCCATCTGGTACTGCCCAGCCTCCAGAGCTACAAGAAATCAATGTCTGCGATTTTAGCCACCTGGGCTGTGGTGTTCTTTAAGGCAGCCTGAGCCACCTAAGACATTAAGTGAAGCTATTCTTACCTCTTTTCCCTGTTTCTCTCCCCCAAGCTCTAGTCTTGAAGGAGGCAGAAGCCAGAACTTGAAACCTATGGGAAGAGAAGCAAGCAAATGAGCTGAGCCCATGCCCTCGCCTGGGCCACATGGCTGGCTCTAATTGGGGAGGAGAGATGCTCTGACTTTCATCAGAGTCAGAGTGCTCAGTATTACACTGGAGCGGGCATCTCCATGCCTGCTGAAGACTGTTTGCTGCAGAAGCTGTAGGACCTCCTATAACCTCAGAAGGACTTTCAGGTCATGGAGCCCAGGCACCGTGGGAAAGTCCACACTCAGAAGGAATAGTGGGGAGAAAATCAAGTCACATTGTGATCACATTCCCACGTCATGCTTGTGCACAAAACCAAGATGAGGAAACTGGGAAAGTCACATGGGGAGGTGGCCCTTGATGGAGGTCCTGAGGGTGAACAGAGCCAGGGGAGGGGAAGGGAGGGAGCCAGAGAAGGGAACTGGCATAGTAATTTGTGGCCAAAATGGGAAATGGTTTAAGCAGGGAAATGGCACAAAGTGAGAGCCATGTTCGAGGATCTCTCTGAAAAGAATGAGAGGGTCAAATTGGAAGTAAGCAGCTTTACAAATTCTTTAGCCAAGAAGTGATTAAGGTCCAAGGAACAGAAATACAAGGGAAGGGAGTAGCCACAGCTGGGGCATGCAAAGGTGGACTCAGCCTCTTCTGGGGATGGGTCATCTACCTGCAGCAAGAGACAGAGAGGAGCAGCCCTGAGCTTTCCAAACTTCAAGATACAGAGAGTGAGGCACTATTGAGCTGGAGAGTGGGGAGATGTAGGGAAAAGAGCTGTATCAGTCAGCGTTCTCCAGAGAAACAGAACCAACTGGATGTGTGTGTGTGGAAAGAGATTTCTCATGAGGAACTGGCTCTCGTGACTCTGGAGGCGGGCCAGTCCATACCTGCAGAGTGAGCTGTGGGCTGGCAGACAGAGGCCCAGGAACCAGTGGTGCAGCCTGATGGGGAATTCCCTCTTGCTTGGGAGGCTGGTGGTTTTGGTCTAGTCAGACCAAAGACTGTGTTTGCTGCAGAAGCTGTAGGACCTCCTATAACCTCAGAAGGACTTTCAGGTCATGGAGCCCAGGTACCATGGGAAAGTCCACACTCAGAAGGAACAGTGGAAAGAAAATCAAGTCACACTGTGATCACATTCCCATGTCATGCTTGTGCACAAAACCAATGTGAGGAAACTGGGAAAGTCACATGGTGAGGTGGCCCCTCCCAACATCCAATCGCCTTCAACTGATTGGATGAGGCCCACCCACATTGTGGCCGACCATGTTTTACCCAGAGCTCGTCAATCTAAATGTTCATCTACCCAAAAACACCCTCCAGTTGACACAAAAAATTCACCACCACAAAGATCATCATAACACCCATCTGGCTCAGTTGCCCATGGGCACAGTCAGAGTGGACAGCTCCCCTCAGTGCAAAAGCATCAAAGGTCTCAGCCACTCAGGACTCAGCACACATTTCCTGGAAGAACCATGTGAGGAACTTGTGCAGATACCACCAGAAGCAGCATCCAGAACCTCTGAGGGCCAACCTGTAGCACAAAATCACATCCTTTAGGTGGAGACTTTAGAAACTTTCTGGCTGCATCCAGGAGTCAACCATTGGCTTCATTATCAGCTTAAGAGGGAAGATTCTGGCATTCACTCACACAGTCAACATGGCTTAGGAGGGAGAATGTGGAAGATCGTCAAGACGGGCAGATGCTAGGGCCCTTCCTGATGAAGGAACAATGACTTAACTAGCAAATATGAAATTTATTTCAGGACTCTGAGTTATCTAAATTCCTCTAGCCAGCCTGCAAAGTTCACTTATTGGGTGATCTAAGTGGACAATAACACCTGTCTTATGTCTGCTTGATGTTTTACAAGGGGCAAAATGTGTTCATGTGCCTCCTCTTATGAAATCCTTAAAACCCTTTCTCAAAGTCCTAATTTAGAAATTAGGAAGTGAGATTAGGTGGTTAATCATAAGAGTGAGTGAGGACTTTAGCCTGCAGCCTCTGGCTCCAGGTCTGGCATCCTTTCCAGACCTCTCCCGAGGAGAAGCTGATGAGTGCTCAAACTATGAGACACCCAAGGCCACCACAGCAAGGACTGCTGCTCATCACCATACAGCAACCCCCAAGAGGGAAATCAACCAGAAAGGGGTGATGCAATCAATCAAGGGTAAAGGGGCTGGGATTTTGAAGTGAAGGACATTCTGAACCTCTTCCCAGCAGGTCAGCAGAAGGCACACAAAGTGACCAAAGCAAATGCCTCATTCCTCATGTCACTGCAGCCCTGCTTTGCAGGGGAAATGTCTAAAGCCAAGCAGACCAGAGTGTTTTGACCAAAGTGAGCTCCCCAGACAGAGCTGAAAGGATACACATGTACTAACAAGACTTGCCATGATAAACAGAATGCTGAGAAGACCCCCAAGCTTCCCTCTCCCTAGTATACACACAATTTCCCCCAGGTGTTCAATCCAGCACTAATCCAGATGCTGCCATAAAGGGATTTTTACAGGTGTAATGAAGGTCCCAAATAAGTCGATCTTAAGAACAGGAGGTTATCCTGAGTGAGTCTGACCTAATCAGCTGAGCCCTTAGAAGGGGCAGGGCTCTTCTTAGCAAAAGAGACTCAAAGCATGAGAGGGGTTCCATGCAAGGGAGGTTCTCAGTGGCTGGCTTTGATGATGGAGGGACCATAGGTCAAGGAATGTGGGTGACCTCTAGGAGCTGAGAGCACCCCCAACTAAAAACCAGCAAAGACACAGAGACTGAGCATGGAGGTGGATTTTTCCCCAGGTGCAGTGGCCTGGCCACCTCCCCAAGCACAGAATTCAGTCATGTTGTATCCAGACTTCTGTCTCACAGAACCATGAGCTAGTAAGTGGGTCGCCCGAAGCACCTAAGTACGTGGTCATTTCTTACACAGCAATAGAAAATGAGCACAATTGCAAATGCTTACTCATTGCTCCCTCTTTGCCAGGCAGCTATAAGTTTAGTTAATTCAATTAATTCTCACAACACTATGAGGTGCACACACTTATCATCCCAATTCCACCAATGAGGAAATCAGGGCACCAGAGAATAAGCCAGTTCTTACATATTAATACTTTTTCTAACCTGAAATTCTGGGAGGCTGTCAGCCTCCCCACAGGGCCCTGGTTTGCTTTCCCAACCTTCATCTTTGTATCTGTAACTAGTCTGAGGGGTGCCCGCCTCCCACCCCTGCTATCAGGACTCCAGGCTGACCTTCTAGGCTAACAGAGAGACAGGGAATGAAGGGTGCTGTATTAGTTTGCTACGGCAGTATATTAGTCAGGGTTCTCTAGAGGCACAGAACTAATAGGATAGATGCATATATGAAAGGGAGTTTATTAAGGAGGATTGACAGTGCAGCCTTCAGTCTGTGGCCAAAGGTCTGAGAGTCCCTGGCAAACCACTGGTGTAAGTCCAAGAGTCCAAAAGGTGAAGAACTTGGAGTCCAATGTTCAAAGGCATGAAGCATCCAGCGCTAGAGAAAGATGAAGGCCAGAAGACTCAACAAGTCCACTCTCATTCAACTTCCTTCTGCCTGCTTTATCCTAGCTGTGCTGGCAGCTGATTAGATAGTCCCACCCAGATTGAGGGTGGGTCTGCCTCTCTCAGTCCACTGACTCAAATGTTAATCTCCTTGGGCAACACTCTCACAGACACACCCAGGAAAAATACCTTGCATCTTTCAATCCAATCAGGTTGACACTCAGTATTAACCATCACAGGCAGCCTCAACAAAGTACCATAGACTGGGTGGCTTAAACAACAGAAGTTTATTTCCTCATAGTTTTGGAGGGTGGAAGTCCAAAACCAAGGCATCAGCAGGGTTGGTTCTTCCAGAGACCCCTCTGTCTGTCTTGCAGACGGCCACCGTCCCCCCGTGTCTCCCTCCATAGGATCTCCCTCTGCACATGTGTGTGTGTGTCCAAATTTCCTCTTCTTATTAGCATACCAGTCACATCAGATGACTTCATTTAACCCTAATCACATTTTTAAGGGCCCTGTCTCCAAATACAGTCACATTCTGAGATACTGGAGATTAGAATTTCAACATATGAGTTTTAGAAGCACACCATTCAGCCCAAAAGAGACACCAAGTTCAAACTCAGAGGCTTGAACAAACTTGTCAGAGCCCAAATGAAAGGCCACCTCAGAGCTCCTCCCAGCCATTCGCCAACTAATAGCCAGCAGAGCCAAAGGTTCCCAAATTCCATCACCACTATCTCCCCCAACCTCTTCCCTCACCTGTGCTCCAGACCCTCAGCACTAGGCCATCATTTCCTGCCCTGCACTCCAAGACACGTGGCCCCACAGAGCCCAGGTATCACGCCAGGTAGTGCAGTGTCATCAGCTGGTCTCACTGGAATTTCAAAGGAGAGCAATATTTAGCAGTTCAAGCGGGGCCAAAGGCTGACATTAAGCAAATTTCAAGGGTTATTTGAAGTTAATTGAGTTTAATCATATAATGATTTTATAATTAGTCATAGTGTTCTTGTTTCTAGGAGGGTGGACCTGAGCTCTAAAGAAAAGGGCGGAATTGAACGGGGAAGGGGCCCGGGCAGGAGTGGTGGGAAACAGGTAGGGCCACGGTGGAGGATGTGCTGTGCGGAGGAACCCACAGAAATGCACCAGTATGTTGGGTCATCCCAAACCGCACCAGCGTGAGCTGGGATCCCGAGCTTGCACTCCATCTGCTGGTGCTTCCTGCTTTTTCAAACTCCTTACTTGGGAGTACGTCTCATCTGTGTTGAGATGGAGGCTTGTTGCAAGGGAGTGGCACAATAAAACATCCAAGGTGACCAGGCTCATTTGAACTCCGCAAACACTGCTTTGGATCCAGCCATGAGATCTGCAGGGCTGCTAACCTAATGGACCAGTAGCTTTGAACTTCTGGGCAATTATGAAGGATTTCTGTTTGCCAGGCTTCAATCCCTGTAGGTCTTTGAGGTCAGTGCCATGAGGGCCCCATGGGCCTCTCACCCAAGCAGACTCTGGGCTGTAGGTTTTGCTTCCAATGCCACAACATTTAGCCCCTGGGGCCTCATTGCATCCCTGAATAATGGAATTGGGAATCACTCATGGGAAGTCCTGCAAACGTGTTGTGAGATGGGCTTCTCAGAAACAGCCCAACTGTCCGGGGTGGGGGGAGCCAGACTGACCAGGGTGACAACATCCAGTGCATCACCATGTGTGTGGTTCCCCCAAAATCAGGTAATGTTTTCTCTTAAATTCATAATCACAAAGTGGGAGAGCAGTAGGAAGAAAACTACCATTTATCACAAAAGGACCATTGTTCAGACACTGTGCGCTCTCATTTCTTTCCCACGGCCACTTTTGGGGACCACAAACGAAGAGAGGCTCACAGAAGCAAAGTCACCTGCCTGAGGCCACACACTCAGTTCCAGGCCATCCGACTCCAGCATCAGTGGCAGGGCACTGTCCCATGCCGGCCAGCGCAGATAAAGAAGGCAAGGTGGGGAAGCTGGGTAGGGTCCGGCAGAAACACCCCATCCCTGCACAGACACCTGCGACACCATCAACCCGAGACGTCCACCCACTGTCTGCCACAGGAAAGTCTAAGGGTTACATCAGAAACACATTCATACTTTTCTTTGCCTCCTAGGCCCCTTCCCACAGAAGGATCAAGTTAACCACACGAATATAATTCCAGGGAAATGAATCAATGAGACAACGGTATAGAAAACACTGCGTGTAAACTCCAACCTCTTATTTAATTATTTGATGATGGAAATACTAAAAATGCCCCATGCAACCCAAATTCCTGTCGACAGATGACTGGATGGATCATACATACATACAAGGGGATTGTTATTCAGCCTTAAAAATAAAGGAGATTCTACTATGCCACCATAAAAATGAATGAGACCATGTACTTTGCAGGGACATGGATGAAGCTAGAAGCTATCATTCGCAGCAAACTAACACAGGAACAGAAAACCAAACACTGCATGTTCTGTTTTTGGTTTCAGTTTTGCAAAACAATAAGAGTTCTGGAAATGGATGGTGCTTGTGGTGGCTGCCCAACCATGTGAATGTACTTAATACCCTGAACTGTACACTTAAAACAGTAAGATGATAGATTGCATGTCATGCATAGTTTACCACACATAACCTTAAGCTAAAAAAAAGGCACTGTGCACATCAGAGTTGCACTGTTCCCAGAGCTCCTGGACACCCCCTCGAGGACAGCCACCCTGAATAGAATCTCTGATTCTGGAACAAGCAAGGTGAGGCTGCAGATCCTGAGGCCAGCCTGTCTGAGCCCCTTCCTCACCCTATAGAAGTTTGTCCTGAATGGAGACTGAGCCCTTGACTCAGCCTTTACCGGGACAGCTTATCCTGTAGAAGGTCAGTTCACCATCGGCTACTGGTGCCTCTGGGGCTTCTGGCCAGGCACCTCCTCCCCTGCCCCAGGCTGCTGCTGCTGCCCACTAACTTTTCTCCTTCTTTTCCTAGGCACCCCTAAGTCTGATGAAAACTGGGATGTGCTCAAGCCACACTCTAGGTATTGTAAATGGTGCTGTGACTACACATATGTAGAACACGGTGCAGAGTGATGCAGGCTGTCTCTCTCCCTCTCTCATACACGCACACACACACACTCACACTCACCCACAAAAAAATACTACACAGTTCCCAAGAGGCCATACCTATAACACTGAGGCAAAGGGGTATCTGTTGGCCTCCCCCAGCTCCGGGCTGCGATTAGTGCACTCAGTACCTGTTTAGTAAGGGACCCAGCATAACAGTGGATAAGACACAGCTCTGTCCTCAAGGATCCCAACATCTCCAGAAAAGCCCAGCATTAAAGTTGAGATAGCAATACAAAGACATGGGGCAACGGTGGGGGAAGCCCCCAGTCCTGAACACAGAGAGGGGCTCCAACCTGGGCCTTGGGAAGGAGCAGGAAAATTGATAAGGTAGCCACTGCCTAGAGTCTCGAAAGACAAGAAATTCAGGTAGGCACAGAGGAAGGAGTGGCCCAGGGCGCAGCAACAGCTCGTGGGGAGACAGGCCAGAGAAACACTCTCTCTCCCACCAGACTCTCCCCTCCCTTCCCGAGTCTCGCTCGTGAGCTGAGGGACTTGCTCACTAAAGTCCTGCCTTCCGTGTCCTCAACCACAGAGGGAGGCAGATAATCTCTCTCCTGCAAGGGGAATTGCTAGCAGTCCCGGAAGCTGTGTGTGGGGTTATGAAGCCCCTTCCCTACAAGGGGACCTTCTGCTACCATCTCCCACCCCCAACACCCCCAGCCACCTGTGCTCTTCATTTCCGAGCAGATGGGACTACCCTTGGTGCGTCTCCAAATCTCCAGGCTTCTGCTGTTTCCCCTTCAGCCCTACTTGTCTCCAGTCACCAGACACACGTGCACTCACATGTACAACACACATGCACATAAGAACACTGCACACATGTGTGCACACACAAACATGCACACAAGTATGTGCACATACACACACCTGCACATGCACACTCACACAGTTAATCGCTCAACTGGATTACACGGACAGAATCCTGTCGTCTTCCTGCTGCTCCCACCACTGCTGAGTCCTCAACGCAAGAGTTCAAAGACTTTAGCTTAAAAAAAAAGGTGCTGAGAACACTTGCTCTATCCCAAGAGATTTTACTTTTGGTGGACCTGGGGCTAGAAGTCTAAGGTTTTGACTGATGACTTAGAGGTGGGGGAGTACGTGGAACTGGGTCACTCCTTCCTTCTCCTCCTACCCCAAGTGCATTTTCTCTTGCCCTGTGCTTCCAGGTGTGGAGCTATTCCACACACCTGAAGGTGCCACAGGTTGCTCTCTCACTGTCTACATTTTGCTGGCTTTTACAGAAGAAACCATTTTAAAGCACCGTGAGGGTAACATCCATCAGTCGTGTGTTCATGACAAATCATTAAAGCATGTCACTCAAGTGGAACTGATATTGTTGATCAATTTTGACTATCCAGCAATCTGCCCACGCAGGTTTGTGGCATCCAACATCCACACTCTTTCCCTACCAGACAATGCCCACCAAGACCCCCCAGCAAGATATGTGATGAACCCTACTGGCTTTACCGTGGGCAACATAAGCCATTTCTTTTCAGACATTCTGTGATTCTAACTCCCTTCCCACACCTGATGGCCCAACTTGTGGATTTTATAATGTCCACCAGCTCGGCCTGGCCATATTTCAGGATGGCAGCTTATGCCCAAGGTATCCACCACTGCCTAGTTTGGATGTTTTCAACTACAAGCAACAGACGACCTGGATTCAAACTGGTTTTAAAATATGGACATTGATTATTTGCTGTTATAAACAGGACAGCCAGGTAGGATGTTGATCTGCCAACTCAACAGAGCCTTCAGAAATTGTACTCTGCCATCCGTGGTCTTAACGTCATCTTCACCCTGGTCCCATGGAGATCCACCAGTGGCTCCATCAGCAGCCTTCCATCAAGCAGGTGGACCATGTCACCCAGGTGGGCTGGAAGGTAGACAAGGTAGACCACTCATATCCTGCAGGAGTGAGAAACCCTCCCACCTGAGTGGCCTCCAGCACTTTTCTGATTGGGCCAAGGAAGGTCCAATGATCACCCCTCGACTCAGTGCAGTCACCTGGGGTCAACCACACTTCTGCTTCCCATGGCTGTACCAAGGAGGAGCAGGGGAATTAACAAAATCTGAGTCCCTTAGAAAGAAGGAAGGGAAACTGGATACTGGGTAGGTGGCTGCAAGAGCCACGGCATTCCATATGACATGGACTCATCAAGACGGGCCTCAGACTCGGCCCCCTTGGCAGACAGACAATAAGAAGCTGGCACATGGACCGGGCATGGTGGCTCATGCCTGTAATCCCAGCACTTTGGGATGCCAAGGCAGGTGGATCACCTGAGGTCAGAAGTTCAAGACCAGCTTGACCAACATGGTGAAACCCTGTCTCTATCAAAAATACAAAAATTAGCTGGGCTTGGTGGTGGGCACCTGTAATCCCAGCTACTCGGGAGGCTGAGGCAGGATAATCGCTTGAACTCAGGAGGTTGCAGCGAGCAAAGATGGTGTCATTGCACTCTAGCCTGGGTGACACAGTGAGACTCCGTCTCAAAAAAAATAAAAATAAAAACTGGTGCATGCCCTGCGCAGGGGACCCCCCCAAAAAGAAAGGGGTTCATGGAGAGCTTCACAAGCAGATCCAAGCAAAGCCAGCCTTCCCATCACAGAATGCTTCATTAGTCATAAGGATTTTCAGGACTTTCTGAAAGTACTTTGCTCCAAGCACCTGATTAAACATTAATCAAAGGTCAAGGTTGTGGTGCGAAGGACCTCTGTCTCTATTCCTCAAGAATTCTGCTCAACACCCTTGCCTCCTCACTTCCCTGCCTCCCCATCTGCCCCACTGTCCGAACGCTGAGAGACGGCGCCAACAACCTGCCTCTGCTTCCTTTGGAACAGGGCATTTCCAAAGCCTTGGTTTGTAGGAACAGTTTTAGGATTTGGGTCATTTGTGGCCCAGGTTAGACAGTTTTGCTTCCCTGCGAAGCACTTACAGATGAGAAAAAATGGATGGTCAACACGATGGGATTTCTGCATTCAAGGCCACCTTTCCTGTATGTTAGTATTATTGATCACCCACACCTCAGGACCTGACAGGTAATCAATAGACCCTCTGACCCAGATATGTGACTTGGCCTGTGGGGGCTTTAAAAACAAGAAGTGAACATGGCAACTCTGGTTCACGCTTTTCATACACGAGAATTACATTTTTTTTCCCCAGAGCTGCAAAACCGTTTCTGCTCAAATTACCCCAGCCATCTTAGGAGCACATAATCAGAGGGTCCTTTTCATTTTTTCCTGCCGGATAGTTCTGCAACCAACCTCAAGCCATTAAGAGCAAGTGACAGGCCAAACTTTGGGGGGAAAAAAAATCTATTTATGCCCCCCAAAGAGCTAGGATTCCGTATCACCATTCCTTGGAAGGGGCCATTAACCTTCTAGATGTGGGAAATAATGAAACCACAGTGGGGGCAGGAGAAGAGGAAGGGGAAGGGGGTGGAATATAGAAGCCATGGACACTGTGACCCTCATAAACAGAAGGATCATAGCTGGGGATAATGACATTGACCCTCAGGCTGTGAATTTAGTGGAATGAGGGTCAGGGGGAGCATGAAAAACTCTCAAAGAAAAATAGAAGACAACTCTAAAAGTATCATCTCTTCCAGGAAGCCAGCCCTGACACAGCTTTATATCCTATCTAGACCAGAAGCCACATGCTCAGTGGGCTCATACTTCCCTGGGCATATCTGTACCATTGTGGGTGCGTGTGTACACATATGTATATGTGTACATATATGTATGTATATATGAATACATGTATGTACTTACAGCCTTCAGCCTTGAAGGAACAGCTGTGAGGGTACACATATGTATAGTATACACATATATACATATGTAAACACACACACAGACAGAGCTATTCTTCTAAGGCTGTGAGTCCACTGAGGTTGAAGGCAGAAATCCTAACCAGTCCTTGTCTAAATCCCAATCCCAAACAAAACCCAGCACCTGACAGATTCTCATCAAAGCCTAATGAATGCGTGAATGAGTGAATGAATGAGCAAATGAGTAAATGAATTTATGAAAGAGTGAATGTATGAATTAGTGTGTGGATGAATACATGAATGAATTTATGAATGAATGAATAAAAATGTGGCATCCAACCAAACACAGAATATCAACGGGCTAATACCGTCAAGGATAATTTCCATAACATCCCTAAGGACAGAGGCACATTTCAACCCTCTCCTAGAAATTTACAAAGGAGAGTTGGCTAGGTGCAATAAAAAGGAACATAGACTTTTACATCCAGAGTTGGGACCAAACCTGGGTTCCACTACCAAAGAGAGGTTAGGCAATCTACTGAAATAGGTTTGCCCTGTTTGTCCCTCAGTGTTACCATCTGAGACATGGGAATAAGATACAGCCTCATTTACAGAGTTATAGTAATAATTAGAGATACTCAGTGCCTGGCACATAGTTGGCACCCCATCAGTTGTCACTATCAATATTAACCATGGAGTGGCCTGGCCAAAGCTGGGGCATCTGTTTTTAAGCCAGGAAGGGTTAACCTCACAAAGTACGCCAAGGTCATTCTCAGATATCAGACCACTTGGCACTGGGCTGAGTTGCCAAAGATATTCGTCCACAACACCACTTCCCAACCTTGAAAATAATAATAAATTCTAATGGGCCATTAGTGAAAATTCCCACAAGAATTGTGAATTGACAAAACAGCAAAGGCACACTGCCTTTGTGCAAGCGAAGTTATGGTAAATATTAAGTTGCTGAAAATGCCAAATGCTATAGCTCAGTCAGGATATGCTAGACTGTGCTGCAGTAACAAACAACTCCAAAATCTCAGTGGGCTAAAAATCATGATGCAGGTCAGCAAGGGGACTCTGCTCAGAGATCCAGGCTTACTGAACAATTACCATCTCAAAAGGTTCTGATCAGCAGTGCCAGGAGGAAACAGAGATCTGGAGGGTCTCATAATGACAATTAAATGTCCAGTCTGTGGATATGATCTATGCACAATCATTGATGTGAGCTAATTACTTGACACCATCCAATCATGACAGGGCCAGGATGGGCAACCCTATCATGTGGCCAGAGTGGGAACACAGGAAAATGTTTCGCAAATAACACTAAAGGGCACCACACACCGCAAGAAAAGGAAACATCCAGTAAGCTCCATCCATGCCAGCACTGGACAGTGATGCCCACAAGAATGACTCCCAGACAAAGGAATCAAACCCTTCCCAAGACGCAACAGCTCTGAGTAGAAGGGGAAGGTCATTGCAGAAGACGGCTTTGTTTTGCATTTAGCAAAGTGTGAGGGAGCTCAGAATTCCCTTACTGCTCTCTTTGAAAGTCAACTGTATTCATATTAATTGGGCATCCACATCATATCACAACACTGCCTGTGTTAGGCAAGGACAGGGCGGAACCATTCAGAAATGTGGATTCTTGCACAAAAGTGAGAAAGTGCTTCTTTCCCTCATTTGGAAGTGAGTTTAAAAATGCACAAAGAAGCAGAAATTCCTCTGGGCATATTACTCTGCCAGATATGCTATGAGTTATTAGTAGCGGCTCTGCCAGGCTTACAGGGGCTCGGCAAAGAGCCTCATTTTCCAGGTCAAGATCATTGGGGAGTTTAATCAGCACCTTGGTTGCAGAATCCATATGTACCCTGTCCTCTGGGGCCTACATAGAATTAACTGAGGAGCCCCATTCTTTGCCAGGTGGAAGGCTGAGTGCTCCCCTAGATGTCTTCAGGCTCTTGAGGCTTACATTCATGTGGGTTCCCTCTTGTGCAGCTTTCTTTCCCACTGGCTCTTCATCTCACCTGCCAAAGGGAAACGAGCAAAGGGAAAAGGTGGGCACCACCCAGTGTGTCTGTAACAGCCTGGGGTGCGGTGATGCAAGAACAAGGCGTGGGAGTCTTGAGAGGACCGTCGGCCAGGGGACCTGTCAGAGGGTCTTGGGTTCCACGGGAGGAAGCTGGACTTTATCCAGTCATTGGTGCAAGGCCAGGGAAGGATTTTAAGCAAAGAGTGGATGTGGTCAGATTCACACTTTAGATGGGTCACAGGGCAACTCCAGAAATTGGTGAGGAAGCAGGCAGAGGTGGAGAGAGAACCCAGCGGGGAAGCTTTTGCAGGACTCCTGGTGAGAAGCCAGGGGTCTGACCCTGAGTTGGAAAGAGAGAGAGAGAGGTGGGGAACTATTGTGAATTAATTAAGAAAGTAAAGCCAGCAGGACTTGGTGATTCAAAATGGATGTAGGGGAGAAGCAGGAGTTCAGAGGTCAGTGGGAATTGATGGAGCCACAGGATGCAGAGCACAGGATGTGTCCAGAAGAGAGCGAGTTGCCAGGTAAACTAGAAGGTAGGCTGCCCTTTGCGGAGTAGGAGAGGATATGGCCAGAAATGTCAGTCACCTTGTTAGGGGTGGCAGTGGGGCACGGTGGCTCACACCTGTAATTCCAGCACTTTGGGAGGCCGAGATGGTTGGATCACCTGAGGTCAGGAGTTCGAGACCAGCCTAGTTAACATGGTGAAACCCCGTCTCTAGTAAAAACACAAAAAATTGGCCGGGCATGGTGGCTCACGCCTGTAATCCCAGCATTTTGGGAAGCCAAGGCAGGCAGATCACAAGTCAGGAGATCAGGACCAACCTGGCTAACACAGTGAAACCCCGTCTCTACTAAAAATACAAAAAAAATTAGCCGGGCATGGTGGCATTCGCCTGTAGTCCCAGCTACTTGGGAGGCTGAGGCAGGCGAATTGCTTGAACCTGGGAGGCAGAGGTTGCAGTGAGCCGAGATTGCACCACTGCACTCCAGCCTGGGCAACAGAGCGAGAGTCTGCATCAAAAAAAAAAAAACAAAAAAACCCACAATAAAAACTAGCCAGGTGTGGTGGGGGTGCCTGTATTCCCACCTACTCAGGAGGCTGAGGCAGGAGAATCACTTGAACCCAGGAGGTGGAGGATGCAACGAGCTGAAATCGTACCAGTGCACTCCAGCCTGGGAGGCAGAGTGAAACTCCATCGAAAGACAGAAAGAAAAAGAGAGAGAGAGAGAGAAGAAAGGAAGAGAGAGAGGAAGGAAGGGAGGGAGGGAGGGAGGGAGGGAGGAAGGAAGGAAGGAAGGAAGGAAGGAAGGAAGGAAGGAAGGGAGGGAAGGAAGGAAAGTTAAGGGTGGCAGAGGCTGGGAGGGGCACTTTGTGCTGAGTTCTTTAAACATGGGGCAGTCTGTGATGGTTTTTAAGGAAAGATGCACCAGGACTGGGCTACTTTTCTGGCAGCTTGTCTGTCTAGACTGGGTAAACCAACCATGGAACAGCCTGTGGACTAAATTCCCTGAAAACACAGACAGCAGTGTTTACATAAGGGATGAGATCATTTTAAAGCACGTCCACAAATTCTCCAACACCACTCCCTTCTAAAGGTGGAACCTAATTCCCTTCCTCTAAACTAAAATGTGGGCCAGCTTCTAACAGAATATGAGGAAGACATGGTGTCTGGCATCCAAGACTAGGTTTTAAAAGGCATGGCATTGTCCTCCTTGCTTCCTCTCATGGATCACCTGTTCTGCGGGAAGCCAGCTGCCATGTCATAAGGACACTCAAGCAGCACTGTGGAGAAACTCATGTAATGAGAGACTGACACCTCCTATCAAAAATTAGGGAGGAAAAGAGGCCTCTTACAAATAGCCATATGAGTATGCCATCTTGGAAGTGGATCCTTAAGCCCCAGTCAAGCCTTCGATGACTGCAGCCCCAGCTGACATCTTGACTAAAACCTCATGAGACACCATGAGCCAGAACCACCTGGCTAAGAGGTTTCCAAATTCCTGACCCTCGGCAACTATGTGACATAGCAAATCTTTGTTGTTTTTAGCCAACACATGTTGGGCTAATTTTTACTCAGCAGCAGGTAACTAATACAGTGTAATTCCTGGGAAATGGTTGAAAGGTGAATGATAAAATGGAAGGGAGGAAGGATACAGGTTAGACAGCCCTTGCCAAAGTTTAGGAAAGACATATGAGGAGCTGAACAAAGGTGATGCGATGGAAAGGAGAGAAACAGCAATGTGGGATGAAAGATGGAAATTCTAGGGATCTTGGCAACTAGTTGACCATGGGATGATATGCAGGAAAGGAAGATTATTCCAAGGTTGGGAGCCTGAGTGATGGAAAGGGACCTTTGGGAATGGAAATGATGTGGATCCGTCATTGTTATCACAAACAGCATCACTGTCACCATTGTCAGTATTTAGAACAGTTTTCCTCTTCAAGAATATGTTCTCAAAATTAGCATGATCTCACTTAAGGGGGTTTCCAGTCTCTTGTCGTTTCAACTACTGAAGTGGCCAAAGCATGTTTTCTAACAAAAATTTTCCATTTGGCTGTTTTGTTTTCTGAAAATGCTTGTAATTATCCCCTGAGTATTTCAGGAACTCGAAGCAGGCGTGGCCTTTTTCAACAGCCAAATGAGCCAGAGCAAATCCTTTCCAGCAGCATCTTGTAACACTTTAAACAAGTGTGTGTTGACCAAGGGGCTGGCTAGCATGCACGCAGGCAGACGGCCGCCTCACCGGAAGTCCCAGTGAGACTCAGTGGCAAGGGCCGCATCGATGGACTCATCAGCACTTTGGAGTTGAGCAGAGAGAGAGAAACTCAGTTGGACATGGGGAGGCACAAGTGGCAGGTGCTGACGGCCTCTTCTGTAATGGCTTCTTGAGCCAGATGGTTCCTTCTGCTGGATGCTGACATCCTTACCTTCTCAACAGGTATGTACTAAACACCCTACTGCAGCAGATGCATGTGACTTCACCAAGCGTCAGATGCAACCAAACACTTGGCAAAAGCTGAAGCTGGCTCCCCTGGATCAGACACAAGGAAAACCATTAGGGCCCTCTTCTTTGCCTCCTCTTTAAAAGGCCACGGAAACATTAAGGGAATTCAAGGTTTACTCAAAAGTAGAAAACCTCTCTGGTTGCAGGCCTGCCACCAAACGAACTCATTCTCCTCCACCACACTTATTTCAACGTAAAGGAAAAGCAGCAAGCGATTAGCAAGGAAGGTCATTTTATTCTTTAGCTTATTTACAGATACCTGATTGACGGAACCAATGCAGAGAATCCAGGACAAACGCCCCATGATATTAAGACAGTTGGGTGTGGTGGCTCACCCCTGTAATCCTAGCACTTTGGGAGGCCAAAGTAGAAGGAGCCCTTTAGGCTGGTCAGTCTGAGACCAGCCTGAGCAACACAGCAAGAACCTGTCTCTACAACAACTATTAACTAAAAAATTAGCCAAGTGTGGTAGAACATGACTGTAGTCCCGCTACTCAGAGGCTGAAGCAGGAAGATCACTTGAGCCCAGGAGTTGGAGGCTGCAGTGAGATATGATTGTACCACTGGTACTCCAGCCTGGACAACAGAGTGAGACTCTGTCTAGAAAAAAAAAAGTTCTCCTCCTGGCTGTGGCTTTATTTGGGGGCCTTACCTTCTCAACAGGTATGTACTAAACACCTACTGCAAATCCCACCCACTGCCCCAGACCCTGATCAGGAGAAGATTCCTGAGGAGACCCATCCGGGCACTCTGGCCATGCTATGCAAGCTGTGTCGCTCGGGCTGATGGGTTTGCTGTTTTTCCCACTGGACCTGTGGTTCTCAACCAGGGAGACTGTGACACCTGTGGAACATTGGGAAATGTCTGAAGACATTTGTTGATCGCCAAATACTGGAGCAGAGGGAGGTGCTATTGGCATCCAGTAGGTAGCATCCAGAGACGCAATGCACACCACATAATTCCCAGGACAGCTGCTGGCAGCAGAATTCCCCAGCCCAGAGCACTAAATAATGCTGAGGCTGAAGAACCTTGGTCTAGATTATAAACTCCACACAGGCCAGCATTGGGCCTTTTGTCCCCAGTGCCTAAGACACAGTGACTGATTCACAGTAGGTGTGGAATGGAGGGAAAAAGGGAAAGAAGGAAACAAGAGGAGGAGGGAGGAAGTCACATTGCACATCCTCGGAGAAACTTAAAGGCTGGATGGGCTGGGCACGGTGACTCACACCTGTAATCCCAGTACTTTGGGAGGCCAAGGCAGGCGGATCACGAGGTCAGGAGATGGAGACCATCCTGGCTAACACAGTGAAACCCCATCTCTACTAAAAGTACAAAGTTAGCGGGGTG